>NW_004524784.1:3086593-3104217 GCF_000260255.1 Octodon degus
GCTGGCTGGCATGTGGTGCTGGAGGATTGAACCGTGGTCCCTGTGCTTTGCTAAGCTTGTTTGTTCTAAGTAGGTGCTTTAGACCACTGAGCCATCTCACCAGCCCCAAAAGTGAATCCTTTTTTTTTTTTTTTTTTATTAGGAACTGGGGATTGAACTCAGGCCCTTGTGCTTTCAAAAGGCTTTAAATCATCCTTTTTTTGAAAAGGGAGTTTCCACCTGAATTCTTCAGAAAATCTTGTTGCATTCCGTGCAAGAGCCTTATAGTCTAATGGATATGATTCATCAGTAGACTTACAGCACCCTAGATTCTTTCTTTTCTTTTTTTTTTTGCTCAGAATGCCCGAATGCCTTCAGGGCAGGTTTGGCTGGCTTGAGTTGTGGGGATCGAACCACAGCAACCTGAGCCTGACTGCTTTGCTGAAGCAGCCATGTAAAGAACTGAGCTAAGGGGCAGGCCCCCAAGATTTCTATAATTTAGTCTCTCTGTTTTGAACACTTAAGTTTATCATAATTTTATATCTAGGAACTAGTATTTTTTTTTTGCAAATGATTTTGCATGAGAAACAAATACCTTCAGAGTTGCTATGGCTCACTTACTGTATTTGACTAATAGGTACTAATAGCTCAATTCTGCAGTCCAACCTTCCAGTACCCCATACTGTAAATTAGTTATGCTGCCTTTGAAAATGTAGTAGTAGTGCTAGTAGTAGTGGTAGGGATGTAGATAGGTGGTAGGACACATGTTTAGCATGCAGGATGCTCTGGGTTGGACTCTAAGACTACAAAAGAGAAAAAATAGTGATAGGAGAATTAAAATAATGATTTTTACATAATTTTTCTCAGAATGATTTATTTATAAAAGTGAAATTTTATTTAAAAGTTCAGTAATTATTGATAATTGTAATTTATTACTTCCTGTGGCCAAATGTAATTAGTTTTTTTTTTTTTTTTTCCTTTTAAATCCTTGTTTGAATCAAAATGCTAGACTTACACAAGCACTAGCAACAGCTCTATATCTGGATCACTGAAACGCTTGGAAGATACTACAGCAAGATTTACAAATGCAAATTTCCAGGAAGTCTCTGCACATACATCTGGTGGAAAAGATGTTTCTGAATCTAGAGGGTCAGAGAGCAAGGGGAAGAAATCTTCAGCTCACAGCTCAGGTCAGAGGGGAAGGAAGCCTGGTGGTGGAAGAAATGCCGGAGTGACTGTGTCAGCAGGTAGTCCCTTTCCGCAAGGTATTAATTATGGGATTTTAGTTAAATTACTTTGATAATGGTCAGTCATAATTGTGTAAAAGAATTTTTAAACTATTAGTCAGTGGAACATTCTAGATTATTATGTACTTAGCTGATGTAGTAAGATTACTCCATAGACGTTAGTATTTTCTGTTGAATCGTTCCTAGAACTTTTACTTTCTTTTTTGTTACATTTGTGCTTCCAAAGTTAAACTGTAATTTTAAATAGCTGTGGGTTAAAGATTAAGTTTGGGGAGAAGCTGGGCATGGTCAAGCATGCCCCCTATAATTCTAGCACCTAGTTTGAGGCCAATCTGGGCTACATAGTGAGTTCTAGGCCATCCTGGACCAGATAGTGAGACCTTGTCTCCCTCTTTCTAAAATGAATGAATGAATTGATTGATTAATATATTCAGTACAGGGTCTCACTGTGCACCTCAGACTCCTGGTGATCCTCTTGTCTCAGCCTCCCAGCCTCCCCAGTGCTGGGATTATAGGCATGCACCACCATGCCCAGTTCTATCCCTCTTAAAAAAAGGAAGGAAAAGATTGTAGAAAGAAAAACACAAGTGGAGTTTTTGTTTTGCTTTATAGAGTATTGTTTTCTATGTTTTTTTTTTTCCTTTCCTAATCAAACATTGAAACATTTAAGGAATGTACTTTTAGTAGGTAAACAACTACCTAGGAATCTGTACGGAATCTATCTGGGTCTCAGTAAGTAATAATTACTTGCCAGTAGTGCCTTTATTATAAAGCCCCAAGTTTGATGTAGAATTACATTCAGCCTGTATATGTGGTCAATCTGCTCAGTTAAATTTGAATTTCAGATAATTATATTTTAGCGTTTTAAATACCGTTTGTTAAACTGAAATTGAGAATTTTGGGGACATACTCTTTTATAGAAGGTAGTCCTGTTTTATGGAGGATAGGTACCTCGGCTAAATTTTAGATTATAATGGTATATGATTGCTTTGTGTGAGTTTTTTTTTTTAAACTCCGAATGCCTTCAGGGCAGGTGTGGCTGGCTGGCTTGAGTTGTGGGGATGGAACCACAGCAACCTGAGCCTGACTGCTTTGTTGAAGCAGCCACTTAAAAGCTGAGCTAAGGGGCAGGCCCCCGTGAGTTTTAATATGGACATAAATATTGTGAGGAATAGAAATGCTGAGACTGTTTTAGGAACATACAAACATGAAAATGTCCATTTATGGGCTGGGGTTATAGCTCAGTGGCACAAATGCCTGCTGGTCAAGAGCAAGTTCCTGAATTCAATCTCCAGTCCCACTCTAGCCCCCACCCAAGTTCATTTATACCTTTTGTTTCCATAAAAATAAATGAGGAAAGAGAAGTTTCTTTGCCCCCATTGAGGCTTCTGCTAATTATAAACTATTCAGACATTTAACCAGGGTATATATAATGCTAAGTCTGCCTACCTCTCACTTAAAAGTATATCCATATTTTGTTTTATTTATTTTTTACTTATTTTTATTTATTTTTTATGTATTTGGTACAGGATCTCACTGCGCAGCTTGGACTCATAGTGATCCTCCTGTTTGCAGCCTCCCCAGCAGTGGGATTACTGTCATGCACCTTTACTGCTGGCCTTGGGTCAGCCAGCTCAGTGTGCCTGGGGGTGGGGCTGGCGCAGCATGTGGTGTGGGGAATTCAACCCTGGTTCCTATGCTTGCCAAAGCAGGTGCTTAGTCCACTGAGCTATCTCACTGCCCTTATAGCTATATTTTATATTTATATAAAATATATTATTATTTTTTTATATTTCATATTTTATTTTGGGCTTAAAGATTTTCAGCTCTTAGTGGTGGGTGTGGGCTGTGTCCCTAACACAACAAGTGATTAGAGACATAAAAGAAACCAAATGCCAGATTTACTAAAATGTGTATTGTTATTTTTATACCAGAAAAAAAGTGAAATTTTAACTATCATGAACCGTCACTTAATTTACATTTTGACAGTGGTATTAATAGAATGCAGTCAATTATTTCTGTAATTAAGACCTTATTATTCACTGTTCAGTTACATTTTTAAGCTTTTAAACAATAAAATACTACTCCATTTGGTAGTAGTATTTCCTATGTATTGGAACTTTACAATATTGAATCTTTTTAGCCTTTGTTAAAGCATGGTAGAATATGTGATATGTTTTCATATCTGAAATCTGTAAATATTTTTAAACATTTAAATTTAAAGAGAAAGTAATAGAATTAGTTTTGTTTTTCTCATAGGTAGTAGAGAAAAGACTCATTTAAATTACTGCACATACTAAATATATTAGAGTATTTGCTGTATCACAGTAAGCTTTTTATAGTAAATATAAAAACAGAAAAATGTAGGCAGTATAACTGTAGTTTCAGCTCTTGGGAGGCTGAGGCAGGAGGATTGCTGTAAGATTGGAGGTCAGCCTGGACTATATTGTAAGACTATCTCCGAACCCCCTACTACCACCTTCACCTCCAAAGCAAACCAACAGGAAAGTGAAAAGACATGGTGACAGAGCAGAATAGACAATAAGAACTTATTTACAGCTGCTATTTATATGACAAATTTCATGTAACCTCAAATTATTGATGCAGTGTAAATGCCTTTTTTTAACCTCAGAGAGCAAATTTTTATTTCAACAGGGTTAAGTATTGGGCAGAGTGGGGGGTCACTGGGTCACTTGCACCTCCAGCAGAATGGAAGGAGAGGGATGCATGGGATCCAGATCTCTAGGAGTGGGAACCCTGAGGGGTTAGAGGCAGGAGGACCTAAGAAGCAAGCCAGGACCCAGAGGGACAGGAGTTTGCTAAGGCTGAGGAGACACCAGGACCTGGAGGGTGTGGCTTCCTGAGTGATGCAAAACTCCTAGGAGATATAAATCCATTCTTGTGGGTTAATCAAATTTTGTTTTTCTAGGTAGATACCTGAAAATACCCAGTTAAGAACAAAATCAGTCCTGGTGTGGTGGTGCATGCCTGTAATGCTTATAATCTTTTAACTTGGGAGTCTGAGGCAGAAGGATCACCATGAATTTGAGGCCAGCCTGGGCTACACTGTGAGTCCAAGGCCAACCTGAACTACAGTGAGACCCTGTCTCAAACCACACCACACCACGCCACGCCACGCCACGCCACGCCACGCCACGCCACGCCACGCCACACCACACCACACCACACCACACCACACCACACCACACCACACCACAAAAATCAAACTTTGAAAGGGCCGGGGAGATGGCTTAGTGGAGTAAGTGCTTCCCTGCAAGGGGCTGAGTTCAACCCACGGTTCTGGGGGGGGGGGAAATAAATCCAACTCTGAGAAGGCAACTGTGAATACAATTTTTATATATGAGGGAAAATCATTGTAGATCTCTAAGTGAATTTGCATATTATTTATGAATGTAATCTGCACTAAAATTTAATACTTGGTTTATACTTAATTCCCTTTTCACTCCAGTAAAATAATTTTATTTTCAGCTTTTGTTTCCAAAACACTTTGGTTAAAATATGATCCAGTTTTATGAAACTTCATGGATGTGTTGTCCTAATTGAAGCTGTACAACTGTTAACCTCATTGAGCAAGCACATTAGGGTTTCACAAAATACCAGCCTTGAGTTTCTTTGTTTGGTGCAACTTTGTGGGCTGCTTGTATTCCTTGATGTGAGTTAGGGAAAACAAGCATTCTGTAAGAGGTTCTTGTGAGCTGCCTCTTCCTGAAAGCAGTGGGGGAATGTTGGAGGCTGAGTCACTCAGCTCCACATGGAGTCATCATTTTGCCATGTCCCACTGAATCACAGAAAGAACTCGTCTGTTAAAAGTAAAACAACTTAAAACAGCCTAAGACACAAGTCTTGGTGCTTAATATGTAATGGGAACATTTTTCAGCATATTCCCAAGACTTGGAGAATTACCTTATACTCTTTTTTTTTGGAACTGGGGATTGAATTCAGACCCTTGCGTTTGCCAGGCAAGTGCTTATTCTACTGAGCCATCTCCTTGGCCCCATCTTATACACTTATTAGGTCTTCTTCCACAGTCATCAAAAGGAGACTTTGAGCTCAGCGGATTAAAGCGCCTACAAGCAGGCACAGGGGCAGGGGTTTAATGCCATGCCAGCCAGCTCCCCCCACCCCCTGCTCTGAGATGGTGATTGAATTTGGGTGTGGTGGTGCGTGCCTATAATCCTAGCTCTTGGGAGGCTGTGAGCAGGCGGATCACTACGAGTCTGATCTAGTAGTAAGACCCTGAACACCCTGTAGACCTTCCCTAAAATACAAAAAAAGGGGAGACTTTGAAGCTCCTCAGTTCTTCCTCAAGCAAGAAATGTAATGGTGAAAGTTTTTTAGAAACACATCTTTTATCTTAGTATTTGGATAAATAATAGCTTGCAATTCAAAAGGAAATGTTTAATACTACCTATAAAATGATAAACATATTAAAAGATAATTTTAATATGAACTTAGGCTTCAATAGTGACCTTTTTCAAATGTAGCTGGGGTTTTTCTGATGATTTTTATGGCATCCACTGCTCATGAGAACTTATTTTTTTTTTTAAACTACAGGTGGTTTTTCAGGAACTCCAGGCAGTGTAAAATCATCATCTGGAAGTTCAGTGCAATCTCCCCAGGATTTCCTGAGCTTTACAGACTCAGAGCTGCGCAGTGATAGTTACACTCACTCCCAGCCATCGTCATCAACCAAAGATGTACATAAAGGAGAATCTGGAAGCCAGGAAGGGGGGGTAAATAGTTTTAGTTCCTTAATTGGTCACCCTGCAACCTCAGCTGTTATTTCACAGCCTAAAAGCTTTGAAAGTTCACCTGGAGATTTGAGTAGTTCCAGCCTTTCTACAACAGGATTTAAACGGGCTCAGACTTCAGGCATAGAAGAAGAAACTGTAAAGGAAAAGAAAAGAAAAGGAAGTAAACAAAGTAAGCATGGGCCTGGTAGACCCAAAGGAAACAAAAGTCAAGAGAATGTTTCTCATCTCTCAGTTTCGTCTGCTTCACCAACGTCATCAGTAGCATCAGCGGCAGGAAGTGTTGCAAGCTCCAGTCTTCAGAAATCTCCCACGTTGCTCAGGAATGGAAGTTTACAGAGTCTTAGTGTTGGCTCCTCTCCAGTTGGTTCAGGTAGGGATTTACACATTTTTGTTCTCCCTCAGTCCTACTTCTGACCTCTTTCGTCTGTCTTGGAGAAAGTTCTATATAGTTGTTATGATAATATATTGATTTACTAAGTGACAACATGCCATTTCACTTGTTTTCATTTGTTTAAAAAAATCTTTTGTTTTGGATGTCTAAATATTTGGCATGAGTCAGGATATAGCTCAGCAGCACATGCCTGCCTGGCACATGCAAAGTCCTGAGTTTGATTTCTGGCACCAGTCTGTTGTTACTTAACTAAAATGTTGATTAAATAGTTTCATTGGACATTCATTACTCACAAAACATATAGGACTCATGTCTACTTCATTTTTTTGGTTATATCTGTATGAAATTTTTAAAAGTATCCCATATAGAGGATTCCCATATAAAATATGAATATTTTTGTACTGTGTTTTTGTTTGGTTTGTTTTTAGCTGTCTTTGTCTTTATACTTCATTTTTAGTCATTATTTTCTGAATAAGTTCTCAAATTCTTTTGAGTTACTGTCTGGAACATGTTTTTAATGATATGACAAAATTTAGTAATCACATTTTATGAGCTATCTGAAATGATTTAATTTTTGTTTTCAGTTATGTTTAGTGATTTTGCCATTATTTTTATTGTAACACAAGCCAGTTTGTATATGTTGTGAGTCTCAGCATTGACATGCTTTTGCATATGCATTTTTATATAAATATTTTTAATTTTAAAAATCACTAGAAGTGTATGTTTTAGGGCAGACTATTAACAGTTGTAGTTTTGACAGAAATGTCAGCATTTCTATGGAATTGTACCTTGTTTATGAAGTAAATGGTTGCTTACACGTAACAGTTGTGAACTTTACCTCTCTTCTGGTTTTGAATTTCTGTTTATTAAAATGAGAATTTAGCTAAGATAAACTCCTATAAACTATACCAGTTCTATTACTTGGTGGGAGAAAGGTAGGAAATGGTGTAGAGAAAAAAATACTGTTTAGTGAAGAATGATCATTATATTTTATATTGTATATTTTAAAATCACTGAATTTTTTTAGTGGTGCATATACATATATATGTGTATCAATAAATATGCATCTACATATAAATATATGTTTGTCTTGTATAACTTTAGTGAACAAATATAAGAATAAACCATATATGAAGGTTAGATGTGAGAAATGACATCTCTTAGGTGTTCAGTTCTGTTAAGTGGTTTATGTTAATTACCTCAGCTAACAATAGCAGTATATAAGGTGTTTTTAATGTTTGTATTTTATAGCTGAATAGATGGAAGCTTTGAGAGATACAGATTAATTGCCCAAGATCACATAGCCAAGAATTTTTTATTTGTTATAGTTTTGGTATCAGTGGTGGACTTACTTGCCCTACTTCTTTTCCTTTTCTCCTTTCAGGAATAGTAGAAACTGTAGAAAGATTGTTTCAATAGTGGCTTTATGGGTGCTTCTAGAGCAGGATACTTCACTCTGGGCATTGTGGACATTTTAGCCAGACAAATTCTTTGTGTACAGTGCTACCTTGAGTATTGTGCAGTGCTCACCACTAGCACTCCATTCCACCTTCATAAAAAAGGGATCCAAACATTGCTAAAAGTCTCCAGGAGTCCAGAATTGCCTCTGGTTGAGAATTAGTGTTTTAGAGGTGGGGGGAAAAAGATTACCATGAGATTTAAATACATAGTACATTGAGTCAGCATTTTTAGTTAAATGTCTTTCACTGTGGAGCTAGGCTGGCCTCCAACTTGCACTGATCCTTCTGCCTCATCCTCCTGAGTGCTGGCATTTCTAGGAGTGTGCCACCATGTCTGGTTTAAATCTGCTTTTATGAAAAAAAAAATCTGCTTTTATGGAGAGAGATCAGTGATATTCTCAAGTTTGGAAGATAGTCTGAAAATTCCTGAATTTCAGAAGTTCAGTTTAAATGTTTACTTGAGACACACCCTCAAATTATTGGTTAAAATACAGGTTTATATGACCTGAAAAGATTTTTACTACCAGGTATATAGATTTGGGGGAGATTTTAGGCATGGGAAATAGTACTCCTTATGGGATGGTTACTCTCAGAGGACATTTTTTGTGGCACATTTGTAGTTGAAATAATTGGGTTTGTATTTTACCTTATTTGTAGAGAAATATTAACTTAAGGGAAAATTCTGATGGCTATTAGTGAGTTAAATTAACTTTCACTAAGTTTATTTTAGAGATGGTGTTAGAAATCATAGTTTTTCTTTTTTTTCATAGTTTCTTAAGTATGGAATTAGGTTACTTCTCAACTGTTAGAGATAATATGTATTTTACACATTTTAATAAAAGTTTTGTGAATAGTTTGTTTTCTTACCAGTAAACTTAGTAGTAAAAATTTCCCTTGTTTTGGCTAAATGTCACGAATATATAGGAATTTAGCTTCCTAAGTATTTGTGAAGCATTACTACTTGTTTGTGTCACACACTGTATTAAACACTGATGAAACTGCTAGGGTTCATTATTTAGAACAAGACTGAGGGAGAAATGTCATATTTCTGAGTGGTGGTGGGATGCATTTCCTCTGATATGAGAATTATTTAGTTATGAAATTCAAGACATTTGCCGATGACCATCTAAAAGTACACTGGTCTTAGTTTAAAAATGGGAATCAATGCAAATTGAACCAGTAATTTTAAGTTTCCACAATTATTTTTTCTTGATATGAAAATGTTAATTTTTCTTTTAGATTAATTTAAAAATGTTTAAAAAATTTTATTTATTTGTGTGTGTGTGTGTGTGTGTGTGTGTGTGGCCAGCTCAGCCCACTTGGGGGTTGGGCTGGCTGGCATGTGGTGCTAGGGGATTGATGACAATTTTTTTTTTTTTCCTTGGCGGAACCGGGGGTTGAACTCAGGCCCTTGTGCTTGCCAGGGAAGCGCTTACTCCACTGAGCCATCTCCCTGGCCCGGTGCTGGGGAATTGAACCACGGTCCCTGTGCTTTGCTAAGCTTGTTCTAAGTAGGTGCTTTAGACCACTGAGCCATCTCACCAGCCCCTAGATTAATTTTAAACTGAGAAATTGCCTAGTAACTGCAAAAGTGTGAAACTCTAAAGCAGGAAGGTTAATAAAATGTATGCTACTGTGCTACATCAAGAATTTTTTGGGCTGGGGAGATGGCTCAGTAGAATAAGCACTTGCCTGGCAAGTGCAAGGGCCTGAGTTCAATCCCCTGTTCTCGGGGGCCGGGGGGGGGGGAAGTATTTTTTTATGATGCTCTTTTTAAAAGATTTATTTGCTTTAATGCTGGTTTGATAATTGAGAGATGGTGAAGGTAACCTTCTGCAACATGTATTTGTGTGATGTTGAATATCATATCCACTGTCATACTGCTTTTGTGGGAGTTCCTTTGGTTCACCACTGTGGACATAGAGGCTACCTATCTCTTTTTAAAAATAAATACTATTATTCAGTATTGAGTGTACATTGTGTGTAAGTACTAGTATCCTATGTCATTTTTGTACTCAACTAAGCAAAATTATTTTATTTGTAAAGCATCTGGTATAACATTGCAGTCCAAGTGAGGATGAGAAGTGGTATTAAGTTCTAAAGGACCTTGGAGACCTTGAATTCTACTTTGGAGTAAGCAGTAAAAGAAATTCAATAATATTACCAGGAAAAGAAGTAAATGCATATTTGGGGGATAAGCCTAATAGGAATAAGACACTTAAGCTTCTGGCATATTTGGAGGTAATAGTGATTAAATGGGGTCAGGCAGGTTCATGGAGAGCTGAATGCTTGAGGAAGAAATCAGACTTAATACTGTAATGGTCTTTCTCCTAGAATGAGCATTTAGAACTTAATTCTTGGACAGATCCCCCCCCCGGGGGGGGGGGATTGAACTCAGGCACTTGCACTTGCCAGGCAAGTGCTTATTCTGCTGAGCTGTCTCCCCAGCCCTAGAACTTAATTCTGGTAATTTACTTAGTAAATAATTTCGTTAGCTGGAGAGATAGCTCAGTGGCTTAAGAGCCTGCCTGGCAAGCACAAGGTCGGGTTTGATCCCTGGCACCAAAAAAAAAAAAAAAAAAGAAAAAGAATTTCTTTAATGGAAAAAAAAAAGATGGTTCTTTTATCTTAATGATAATATATGTTTGAGTGCAGTTAAACCAGTGGCTGCCCCCACCTGTAGTCACCTGCCAAAACTCCAAGCCACATCTGACACATTTCAGAGATAGCTATACTATAACCCAGCACTTGGGAGGCTAAAGCAGGAGAACTGTGAGTTTGAATCCAGTCTGAGCTGTGTAGTGAGGTCTGGTTTGCAAAACAAAACATAATTGAGACAAGGTCTTATGAAATTCCTCCAGCTCATCTTTATTTATTTATTTTTTATGGGAGTAGGGATTGAATTTAAGGTCTTTGCATAGAGTTACATCCCTAACTCATTGTTTTGAGACAGGGTATCACTGAGTTGCTCATACTCACCTGTTTCGGATCTTTTTGCCTCAGCCTTCCAACGTCCTGAGATTCCAGACTTTTATCACCACACCCAGGTTTTTTCCTTAGCATATATTTTTTAGACAAAGTCTCACTATGTAGCCCACGCTGGCTTTGAACTCGTGTTAATCTTCAAATGCTGGAATTACAGGCGTACAACACCATGCCTGGCTCTCTGTTTGCAGTACATACTGATCACATTCATCATGGGTGAATGTGTATATGTCCATAGCACATCTTAATTCTTTTTTTTTTTTTTTGTCCCTTATCCCTTCTTTCCCTCCACACTTACAAAAATTCTATTTCCATTTTCTTCTTTTAGTTTTTTCTTTAACCCCATCCCCAATGCCTGTGCCCCTTCCCATTTGAATAAGTTCTTCTTCTTTTTTAGTATCTCCACTCCATATTTGTTGGATTTCTCATAGAATTGAAGTAATATAATGTTCAAATTTGTGTCCCTGAGCTGGGCATGGCAGTGCATACCTGTAATCCTAGCACTCAGAAGGCAGAGGCAGGAGGATCACTGTGAGTTCAAGGCCAACCTGGGCTCCATAGTTGAGTGATTATCTATTACCATTTTTGGATTGGATCCTTAATTTTTTATTATTACTTTTTTTTAATGCAGGGTCTCACTACACAGCCCAGACTCATATTGATACTCCTGATTTCTGTCTTCCTAGTGCTGGGATTACAGGCACATGCCACCACGCCCAGACTCTGGGTCCTTAAATTTGAGGTGTCAAACTTTGGCTTGAATTTTTTTTGGCGTGGTGTTGTGCATACAAGGCAAAAAAGCTCAACCACTGAGCTACATTCCCAGTCCAGGCTTGAATCTTTGATCCTTCTGTGTCATCTTCCTGAATATCTGGAATTATAGGCTGATGTCATTGCACTTGACATTAGAATCAGGTTCTAGTAATATGAATCTTGAAATTATTAAACCTATGAGTTTTAACAGCAATGAAAATTTTCTGGTGACATGTTAAACTTGTAGCAGGGTGTAGATATTTGTTCTAGGAGCTATAGATCAAATTAGAACACAAACCCCTTGGTTAGATAAGGAAGTTTTAGCTGATTAAGGATATGGATTGTAAGATTCTTATTTTGAGTTGAAATACATCCTGATAAATGGCCTAGTACTTTTCAGTGAGTAATACAGACAAGATCAGCCATATTCAGCGTGTTATGGCCATCAATCAGTGCTAGCAAACCTAGCTGTTTATATCATTGAAAGCTCTAAAAAGTCTGCATCACTGTTGGACTTACAGCGAGTTATACAAAATACAGAATTGTTTTTTTCCCCCCAAAATTAATGTTTTGAATGACAGCTATAGGTTGTAAAATTTTGGCTTATAGAAGAAATGTTTGATTCAGTTCTTTGCTACATACATCTTTTGGGATTTGAATTCTAGGTACCTGGTCTTTTAAGACATAGAAAATTAGTACTACAGCATTTGGAAGAGTTGACATGCTGAGCTTCTGCTTCCTCTTTTCTCCCATCCAAGTACTAACCAGGCCCGACCCTATGTAGCTTCTGAGATCAGATGAGATCAGGCATGTTCAGGGTGGTATGGCCGTAGACTGTTTCCTCTTTTTTTTATCTATTTCCACATAAGAACGAATTTGTGTGCTCACTTTGGCAGCACATATACTAAAATTGGAATGATACAGAGAAGATTAGCATGGCCCCTCCATAAGGATCACATGCAAATTCTGAGGCATTCCATATTTTTCCATGTTTATAGCAGCACAATGTGTAAATATCATATTGGTGTCAGCACACCAGACCCACATGTGTAAATATCATATTGTCTTCCTAGTGTAAGCATTCAAAAGAAGAAATAAAAACTGAAAAGTATAATAGACACAGTTAAATGGAAAGAAACAAAACTTAAGGATTTAACAACAGAGAGAGAGAAAGGAGAAAAGATAGGAAATAAGTTAGGGGCAAAGCCATGCAGGTTTATATACAAGATGGATAAGGCAATTCTCCTATGAATTTCTATCAGGTTTTTGAAAATAGCAGTTAATGGGTAGAATTCCCACCATGACTAACTCTCCATGCTGATATCTGTGAAATAAGCAACTATATTGAGGACAGCAATGTATAACACTAAAACCATGCTTGAAATACCTGTCATTTTGGTATTCTAAATGTGTACAGTTTCTAATCTCATATCAATTATTACTATACTCTTTAAATTTATTTTTTAAAAAAGGTAATAAAAGAAAATGAGATAAGAATAAAAATTTAAGTTTTCTTGAAAGCATGTGGTAATATTCAATCATATGTCCCATCTTGCATAACTATATCTGAAAATCTGAGCAACAGATTTGATGATAAAAATAGACAATATATCAATCATTGTTAATCAGCTATTGTTTTGAGAATATGTAACATATGTACTGTTATATGTTAGCCTGTTTCTGTTTTAGCTTTTGTTTTTCTTGTTCTTGTTTTTACTCTTACAAATAAAAGAAAATTGTAATAAAAAGAATGAATTTGTGATATAATAAAGCAAAAGCTTTACAGAGTTTGACAGCAATTTTTTATAAACCCCCCAAATTGATGATTTAACATTACTCTTTTTTTCTTTTCTTTCCCTTGGAATTAGGTAAGAATACAGGTCATTTGCAATGAGCTATATCCCCAGCCCTTTTTATCTATCTTGGATTCTTGCTAGACTGTCTAGGCAGCACTTGAATTTAGGATCTTTCTGTCTCAGCCTTAACTTTTTCTTTTTGAGACAAGGTCTCCCTGTGCACTTCAGGCTGGCCTTGAACTCACTTTGTAGCCCAGACTGGTCTCAGACTCACAAAGATGGTCCTACCTCAGCTTCCTAAGTGCTAGGATTATATATGTGCATCACCATGCCTGGCTTTAACTTCCTTTCTTGTGCCATGTTCTTTTCAAAATATATGGTTCCCTTGGGGCTGGTGAGATGGCTCAGTGGTCTAAAGCACCTACTTAGAACAAGCTTAACAAAGCATAGGGACCGCGGTTCAATCCCCCAGCACCACATGCCAGCCAGCCCTGCCCCCTGGTGGGCTGAGCTGGCCACACACACACACACACACACACACACACACACATAAACAAAAAAACCCAAAAAACAAAATATATGGTTCCCCATTTAAAAACTCTGCCTCAAGTTTTTAAATATAATACTGCCTGCTATATCATTCTTCTAATATAAGATACATGGAAACCTAAATACTGAGATTCCTTAATGTGCTGATTATGTTATGATGATAAATGTGCTACAAAAGGAAACGAAGGATTCTTTTGTAGTGATCAGTTTCAGAGAGACCAGCTGTTAATATGAATAAATCACTTCCAGAGAAGTCCCCCTCTCCCACTTCTAATGAAATTAAAGTTAATAAAATTTTAATGTGAGCCTTTATATCAGAGATTCCTTACTAAATAGAACTATGTATCATTTATGTCTGTTAGGTTGATAAAAATGAAACTCAGATCTCTCTCTGGTAAAAATATTTCTACTAATACTAATGATTCTGTAAAAAAGAACCATAAAGGTACAAATATTAGTCTATTTAATAGTCTATTTACCATAAGCATTGTAAGTGATACAGGTTCATGACTGTACCTTGATTATCTGAGGTCATAAATAAAATTGTATAGAACATTGTATACTACTTAGACCAGGTTACATCTTGGAATTTGTTCTTTTGGGAAACTCTCTGGTTGGTTTTTGTTGTTTGGGTTTTGTTTTGGAAAAAATCTTACGATAGATACAGTTTGGTATAGTTCAGACTGGCCTTGAACTCTTTGTGTAGCCCGGGCTGGCCTCAAATTTCTGGCAGTGCCCCTGCCTTAGCCTTATGAGTGCTGTTTTGGTCTTCGATGAGTTGAATACTTGTTGGCTATATATAATGGCTGTATTTTCTATGAAAATGCTAGATCAATTATCGGAATAGCTATATTCTGTTTTTTTCTCATTGAAGAAATCTTTCTTTTCCCCACCATTCCAAACAGTAATAACATTTGTAAAACATGAAAATATCATTTGTCTCTGAAGTGTTGTGTCAGTCTCTTTAGTAGCTGCTCAGGGCTTTAAATCTCACCTATTGCATTAGATTTGTTAATGAGTTATTAAAAGCGGAGAATTTCCCAGTTCGTCTCATTTCAGATGTCCTTTCTGTTGTTTCTAGATGATTCTTTTGAACTAGACTGTTTGAGTTTTTAAAGCAGTACCTAGTGTAGTTGTGCCTTGCCTTTTCTCTCTTGTATCACCAAGACCCTCAAGGTGGAACCTCAACTGGACTAGATTTTTGAGGCCCGTATTTGGCTACCTACCTGTATGAGTACTGTAGTGGTTTCTTGGGAGGCTCTGTTCTACAGCCAGTTCCTGGTTGGCATATGTTGGGTTAGGTAATATGCAGGCAATTTCCAGCTATCCCTCCTGGGAAGGTATGTTTGCCTACACTTTTATCATCAGAAGAATTCCAGTCTTTGGAGTAATCCAAGGCTTTTGAGTTACAGTCTTGGTCTTGATTTTATCAGTTATTTTTCTTTCCCTTACAATGGCATATAGAGATTTATTTGCCATATTCCAGGCAGATGCTACTTAGCTATTTATTTATTTATTTATTTATTTATTTATTTTGCGGAAACCGGGGATTGAATTCAGGCCCTTGCGCTTGCCAGGGAAGCACTTATTTCACTGAGCCATCTCCCCGGTTTATTTATTTATTTATTTTGCGGAAACCGGGGATTGAATTCAGGCCCTTGCGCTTGCCAGGGAAGCACTTATTTCACTGAGCCATCTCCCCGGCCCTTTTCTTTTTAAGTTAGCAGTGTTTTATTGTTTCAGGTTAATGTCTATTTTCCTTATTGGGTAGAGTAAAAGAATCAGAGTAGTACTGTTTATTGTCATCACAAAAATGAGGTTTACAAGGAAGTGAACTGTGTGTAGTTTAATGACTTTTCATAAAAATTATGACTATTATAAAAGAAATAATGGCTATCAGTCACCATTTTAAGATTGTTTCCATGCTGTGCGTGGTGGTGCACATCTGCAATCTCAGCACTTGGGAAGTTGAGGCATGACGACTGCTGCGAGTTTGAGTCCAGCCTGGGCTCCATGATGAGTTTGTCAAGCCCAGTCTGAACTACGTAGCAAGACCCTGTCTCACTCCCCCATTAAAAATTTAATTTTGTGTTAAAAATTATTATTAATAATGTATTTTGGTTTTTTGGAGACAAGGTCTTCATATTAGTTCAAGCTGGCCTTGTACTCACTATGCAGCGTAGGATGGCTTCAAATTCTTGGCGATCCTCTTGCCTCCGCCTCCTGAATGCTGGGATTACAGGTGTACCCCACCCATGCCCAGCTGCTCCCTCTTATTAATGAAGCCATTCTCAAGTTATTTGTTATGCAAATTTATTTGCAAGCCCTTAGGTCTTTCCTCACTCTATGTGCGCGCGCGCGCGCGCACACACACACACACACACACACACACACACACACTCTCATGTTATCCCATTAAGGGTTGTGACAATTCTGTGGTGTATGTACAGCTGTCCTCCTGGCATTCATAATCCAGGTATTCAGATGATAGTTTGGCCCAGTCAGTTAGACTTTAAGGTGGATTGTCCAATGTTTTTCTAACTTCTTTTTCTTCCCTGAGTCATGGCAATTTCTTTGCTGATGTCCTTTCTCTTCCCTTCCAACAGAAATTTCCATGCAGTATCGGCATGATGGAGCTTGCCCAACAACTAGTAAGTTGTCCAGATGGGTCGGTAATCTGGGCTTTTTGATTCTTTAGTGCCTTTTGTAGTATATCATGACAAAGTGTAGCCCATTCCTAATTGAATAGATTTATTTCTTCTACAATATATATTAATATGCTGCTTTGTGTTGTGTTCAGGATCTGTATTATTGTTAGATCTTGGGCAAACTGTAATCATTGTTGGCTTTTTTGTATAGCTCTTCTATTGTAGAATTGTGACTTCTGTCCCTTGATGAAATACTATTTTCAGTATTTTGGTTTCCATTGTTTTAATGTTAATTTTTCAATATTTGTATATTGCTGTTAGGTAGTTTTCTTGCTTAGATCTCTATGCATATTGAGACCTTTATTGAAGTCTAAGAAATGGGAATGTTTGAGAGTGAGATGATAATGCTGGTTTTTTCTTTCCAATAAATGTTGTTGAGTGTACTAAGATAAATGTAGAAATGCATGTACAGTTACATCCTGTAGAGACTCACTTTTACCAAGAAATTGGGTAGACTACTAAGCATCTTTTTAAAAAGTAATTAAGAAATATATAACAGATGATGAATTTAGCAGATAATAGTGTATATTGGTGAGTGGAGTACAATATTTAGAAATTTATACTATGTAAAAATAAAATGAAGCTTGTAATTGCAGTAATTCAAACATTAATGCCTGACTTATTCAAATTTTATTGTACTGATTCAACCTATGCCATTGTATTTCTTTTCTGTGTTTGAGAATGATCTTAACCTGATGTCCTTTTTTCCTTACTTAAAAGCTTTCTCAGAGTTGCTGAATGCAATACACAATGGTAAGTTTTATTGGAATCTTCTCTGGTGGTTCATTTATCACAACAAAAGTTGCCAGTTGAAAGCTAGCATGTTCTGTTGATTAGATGAAATCAAATGCTGCAGTGAGTCAGTCATTCAGCACCTCAATGAAAACTTGGTAGGTAAGGGCCGGGGAGATGGCTCAGTGGAATAAGCGCTTCCCTGGCAAGCACAAGGGCCTGAGTTCAATCCCTGGTTCCTCAAAAAAA
>NW_004524784.1:3104317-3110957 GCF_000260255.1 Octodon degus
ACTATTAGAACAAATCCCTCTATTCATTAAGAGAATATAACTATATATCTATTCTAACCAATTTGAATCTATTTATAATTTTGATCCACAGAACATGATATACATTTCTTCTTTTTCCAGCTTCTACATATCATTGGTTCAGATCCCTGTCAGTAAAGAAAGGTTTCGAATTCCAGTATATAATATTTACTGATATTTCCTGGCTACTATATAATAGAATTAGGTTGGTATCTGGGCATGATATTTGATTAATTTTCCTATCCTGCCTGCTTACAAGATGCTAATGGAAATGAATGTGCTAATACACTTTGTGGAGGATGATAATAATTGTTTGCCTTGGAATTTTCTGGGTTACTCATTGTCTTTGCGTTCATTGTCATAGTTTGGCTACTAGGATATCCTCTCTCTATTGCTTTAGAATAATACCTTAGCAATCTGAGGCTGTTTGTCCTAGCGTAGTGAGAACAAAATAAAATCAAGGGTGCACCTAATAGGCTGAGTACAACCATCCTCTGATTCTTTTCTTTTAGCCATAAAGTCAATCGTAGTGCCACCAATGTCACACTGTGACTGACTTTCACTATATAGAGTTTGATCTCCTCTCATCCTAAATGAATGGAATGTATGCTGGAGAGCGAAGCCCTCTCTCTACTCATATCCTGAGTGGGCAAACTTGGTATTGGAAAAATTACAGTAAGCTTTGCGGTCAGACAAACCCTGATCTCACTAATTAATGAACATGAGACATTGGATGAGGGTTTAAGCATTCAATAAAAGACATTAAATATTTGACAATATTAAATCAAAATATCAATGATGAACAAATAAAAGAATATAGCATAAATGACCAAGGCAGTACCTATAATTTCTCTGGTGGCTGCTATACTTTGTCTCCTTGACCCACCTTCAAAACACTGCATGTGAAAAATGATCTTCATCCTAAAACATTTTGAATAAATCTCCTTCATAGAAAATATTGGGTTATATTATTAAAAGATACCCTTCCTTGACATCATTGCTTCTCTATCTCAATACTTTTGGGCATGATTCTGAGCATATTTAAGAATTAAATTGTTCTCATATACTTAAAGAACTCAGTAAATGTATATTTCTTCATTAAAGGAAAAATAAAATCTCTGTGAAGATATTTACTTATTTGATTCAGGTTTGATTTATCTGGGAAATCTCACAGAAAAAGCCTCAGTAAACTTCTGAAGAAATAAAATATAATTTTAGATCTGCCAGTTTCAGGAGAATGGTAAGAAATACAGGTAGTTAAGGGCCGGGGAGATGGCTCAGTGGGATAAGCACTTCCCTGGCAAGCACAAGGGCCTGAGTTCAATCCCTGGTTCTAAAAAACCTCAAAAAAAAAAAAAAAAAAAACAACAACAACTTGGTAGATGGCCTACAAGAGGATAATAGATCTGTCAGTTTGGCTTTTTTGTCTCAGAAACAGAATGTTAAGTGTTGCTCTAAGTTTCTGGAAGTCTTTTTATATTTGCAAATTCATTCTGTAGTTCTTTTGAGCTCTCTCTTGCCACTGTACTTAGTTATTAATCCTTATGTGAAGAATTTGCTAGAGTATGAATTTGATATTTTAAAGTTTTAGTTTATTAATATATTAATCACATGTTACTTTTACATTTAATTTAATGAATAAATGGAAAATTCTTTTTTAGTTTTATTTTTTATTTTTCTTATGTATTTGGTACAGGGTCCACTGCACAGCTCAGATTCATAGTGATCCTCTTGTTTCAGCCTCCCCAGCGCTGGGATTACACACATGCACCACCATTCCCAGTCTTTGTGGCTGGCACAGCATGCAGTACTAGGGATCAAACCTGGGTCTTTACACTTGCTAGGCAGATGATTAGACTGCTGAGCTATCTCTGCAGACCAAAGATAGTCTTTTAAATTGCACCTTGCTTGGAGCCAGGTGTAACAGTGGAGTTGCACATTGTTTGCTGTGTTGGATTCTGAATCCGTATGAGGCAAATGCTACCAATTTTCACTTGTGCACTATAAGTGCAGTATAGAACATTCTTTCAAAAATATGAGGATTTCTTCAGTTTTTCCAAGAAATTCCTTAATCCTTAATCAGAAGTATTCCTTTGAGCTTACTGTTACCTTTGTTGATTTTTTTTTAAAATTAATTGATCTCATTTATTTGTACACTTTACATGATTCCAAGCAATTTTTACATATGTGCTTTTTAACTTTATGAATAAAGGTTGCCTTTTTGAAAATGTAGTTTAGTTTTTAGTTGATTTATGATATGTTTATATTATTGTATATTATCAGATGTTGGCAGCACTGGTAGTAGCAGGGGCTCAGTAGCATAATGACCTGGCTCAGATAGAGCACTCTAGTGACTTTAAGGGTGATCAAGGTGGGAACCTCCTAAGTGACAATGACATTGATGATTGCATTTTTTCCCTATCTGTACAAGCTGTTCTTGCAGAAGCTTTAAAAAAAATTTTTTTTTTAATTTATTTATTTGTGTGTGTGTGTGTGTGTGTGTGTGGCCAGCTCAGCCCACCAGGGGGCGGGGCTGGCTGGCATGTGGTGCTGGGGAATTGAACCGTGGTGCCTGTGCTTTGCTTAGCTTAGCTTGTTCTAAGAAGGTGCTTTAGACCACTGAGCCATCTTAACAGCCCCTTGCAGAAGCTTTAAGAACTGGATAACTCTTAAATTTTTGGTATCTATAGGAAAAGGGGATTGAAGCTTTTTTTTTTTTTTTAAATTTTGTACATGGTCTCACTATGCAGCTTGGACTCATAGTGATCCTCCTGTTTTCAACCTCCACGGCGCTGGAATTATAGGTGTGCACCACCACCCCAGGACTTGGTTGCCAGTTCAGTGTGCCTGGGAGTGAGGCCGGTGCCAACGTGTCATGTGATGCCAGGGATCGAAGCCTGGTCTCTGCGCTTGCCTAAGCAGGTGCTTAGTCTGCTCAGCTATCTCGTTGGTCCTAGATTGAAGCATTCTTAGGAATAACTAAACATGTTAGCATTATTGGATAAAGAAGTATAAAAAATGAAGAAATTTACTATCTTTTTGGCTTAGGTAGATAAATTTAGACTTTTTTTTTATTCCAGGTCTCTTAGTACTTAGAAATATACTTGGAGTAAAGCAGACCCTTAAAATTTTGAATTTAAAAAAATTTTGAATTTTATTTATTTATTTTTATTTTTATTATTTTTTTGCGGAACGGGGATTGAATTCAGGCCCTTCTGCTTGCCAGGGAAGCACTTATTCTACTGAGCCATCTCCCAGGCCCCAGTTTGAATTTTAGAAGACTATGTTTGAGAGACAGGTCCTACTAACTAATGTATTCAGATGCTTGTGTTTTCTCAGTCACAGAATAGAGAAAAGAAATGGAATTTACATTTCTAGTTGTAAAGATAAGTGTAAGGTTGATACCTACTGAATGATATTAGCTTGTAGGTCATTCATACATTCATAAAAATTAAGACTTAAAAGCACAATAAAATATACATAGCCCAACACAGCTTCTTGCTCCTGACTGTAACTTAGTACACATTGGTCTTTTAATTTTTTTTTTTTTGCGGAACCGGGGATTGAACTCAGGCCCTCATGCTTGCCAGGGAAGCGCTTATTCCACTGAGCCATCTCCCCGGCCCCGGTGTTTTAAATTTTAAGCTTAATAATGTTCAGCATTTTTGCATTGTAGTGCAACCAATCTCCAGAACACTTCCATCTTGCCACCCTGAGGTACTGTAGCTGTGAAACAGCTGATCTATATTTCCCCTTCTGATGAAAGTATGCACCCTTGTCCTTCTCTTACAGAGGAAGGTTTTAGTTGTTCACTATTAAGGAAGATGTTAGCTATAAGTTTGACTTAGATGCCCTTTATTAGATTGAGGAAATTTGATTACTGATGTAAAATGTTGCTTTAGGTCTTTCAGTGTATGTGTCTTCTTTTTCACTATTTATAGTTGTATATTTGCCATTTCATCTATATTGTTCAGTTAGTTTGCATACATTTATTTATAGTATTCTTTTAGAACTTTTTTCATTTTAGTAATGATACTAATCCATTTGATTCTTGATTCACAGAAAATTAGATCTCTAAGAGGTTTAGTTGATAGTTGGCTAATTTTGTTGACCTTTCAAAGAACCAACAAGGGTTTATTCATTTCATTAATTTCCTACTTTTATTTTATCTCTGCTCTAATGTTCTATTATTTCCTTTCTGTGTACATTGGTTTAGGTTGTTGTTCCTCTAGTTCTGTAAGGTCAGAGGTAGTTTATTGATCTGAAATTTTTTTTGTGTGTGTGAAAGTAGGCCTTGCTCTGGCAAACCCAGTCAGAGGTAGTTTATTGACCTGAGACTTTTTTTTCTGAAAGTAGGCCTTGCTTTGGCAAACCCAGTCAGAGGTAGTTTATTGACCTGAGATTTTTTTTTTTTTTCTGAAAGTAGGCCTTGCTCTGGCAAACCTAGTCAGGCCCAGGGGATCCTAGTTCGATTCCCAGCTCCACCTGCTTTACCAGACCCACCCTTAAGACAGCCTGAGCCAGCCCTCCCACCCCTCAAAAACAAATATACAAATCCTTGAACGTAGGCCTTTATAGCTACACATTTCTGAGATTGTGTATCTTATAATTTCTTTAACTATTTTAAAAATATTTTTCCTATTATTTTCTTCTCTTTTATTTCCTATCTCAAGCATATTCCATTGGATACAACCTTATGCCTGCTTTTGGCTTTAAATACCACCTATAGTTGATATATTCATTATTAGTCTGTGCTTCCTAGGTATTTCTCCCAAGTTCCATCTTGTATTTCCAAAAGCCACATAAATTTCAGTTTGTACAGTGTCAGTTTTAATTCTGCTTATTCCCATATCTCTCTGCTTCTTAGTCCTAAACCAAACCTATACTAGCAAGTTAACCTAAATGCTCTCCTCTCATTTTCTCCAATTGTCTTTTGAAACAGATTTTTCCCTATGCTTTATTAGTTTACTGTTTTTTACTTTTTTTTTTTTTTTTTTTTTTTTTTTTTGCGGAACTGGGGATTGAACTCAGGCCCTTGTACTTGCCAGGGAAGCACTTATTCCACTGAGCCATCTCCCCTGGCCCCTGTTTTTTACTTTTTATTTCCATGTGTTTCTTGGTCAACATGACACATAATGATTCACCTGAACTTCTTCTTTATTATATAAAGGGTTTAACCTTTACTCTGTTATCATGTCCCTTCCTTAGGTGCTGCAAGAACTGATATTGTTTCTAAAATGCAGACTAATGTGTCATAGCTTCTTACAGAATCTTCTGGTACTGGGGTTGGGGATATAGCTCAGTAGAATAAGTGTTTGTCTGGCAAGTGCAAGGTCCTGAGTTCAATCCCTGGTACCAACCCCCCCCCCAAAAAAAAAAAATCTTCTGGTACTAAGGGGGTAAAATTTGTAACACTTCACACAGTACATGGCATTTTAATACCTCAGTATCCCTGATTGTTTCATTTCTCCCTCTTTGTTCTTAGTGTACTCATGTAATCTATTTGTAGTTTACTGATACACATTATACTAGTATCTGCAAAATATATTACCTAAGATTTGATTATATATGCTCTTTGTCTCTCTGAATTTTTGTGAATAGCAAAAGTTGTCTTTTTTCTTTTATCTCTTGGCAAAACTGGAGATTGAACCCATAAAACAAAGGACAGTTTTATCTCCTGCAAAGTTTGTTTTGACTCCTGTTAATAGTAAAACACTTTTAAAAATAGCTGTTTGGATTCTTTTAAAAATACAGTTTTGTATTTTGTATTCTTATTCCTGGTGTTTGTCCAGTGTCTTATTATTTTTCCAAACAATGATTTATGTTTCCGTGATCTGTATATTAGATATTTTTGAGATCATAATTTGAGATGCTGTATATGTATGTCAACCTGGCCTTGAGTTCATTGTGGAGCCCAGGCTGGTCTCTAACTCCTCTTGATCCTTCAGCCTCAGTCTCCCAAGTGCTAGGATTATAGTCACTTGCCACCACACCTGGCCACTTCTTCAGTATTTGTTTTATCGTCTAATAGACTAGTTGTAAATGTTGAATGAATGATTGTTACTTGCTGTACAGTCTTTGAATAGGTGTTCTTTGAGTAGGTATTCTTGTTTTTGTTTTGTTTTTGAGATAGCATCTCACCATGTAGTTCAGAAGGCTGACTTTGAACTCACTCTGTAGCCCAGGCTGGCCTTGAACTCCCAGTGATAATTTGGTTGGTATTATACAATCTGATAATATGTAGTATAACATATATTGTAGATAAGATAGTAAGACTTGTTCCATATCAGAGCATCTAAACTGTATTGCCATCATTGGTTCCTGGAAGATAAGCTTAACCATGATAAAGGCAGTAAGATGTTAATATTTTGTTGGTGAGGCAGTCACAGGGGAGAAATAGTATTTTTCATTGTACATGTTAACTGCTGTAAAACCAAATGAATTTACAAGTATCTCATTGAAGTACAAGAGTGGCAGGCCTGAAAATTCCTATTCACTGAGGGAAGTAGTATAAATGGAAATGAATTGTTTGATAATTTCTTCTACATTAATTTTGGGATAATGCCCCCCCCCCCCCCTGCCTCCCTCCCTCCCTACCTCCCTCCCTCTCTCTTTTTCTCCT
>NW_004524784.1:3111057-3120916 GCF_000260255.1 Octodon degus
GCCTGCCTCCCTACCTCCCTCCCTCTCTCTTTTTCTCCTTCTGTGGTGCTGGGGATTGAACTGAGAATCTTGCATTTGCCAGGCAGACACTTAATAATCTTTTTAGAGTGTTTCTGTCTGGATTTATTCTGCAGAACTTTTTTTTTTTTTTTTGGTACTGGGGATTGAACCCAGGACCTTGAGCTTGCCAGGGACATTTCCCTCAAGGCAATAAGTGCTTGCCAAGGACTTATTCTACTGAGCACTTATTCCCCAGCCCCCCTGCAGAACAATTTTTAAGAAAACTATCTCTTTCTCATAGATGTTGTATTGTTTAAAATCCTTATCGTTGCTTGTATAGATTGTAGTAATCTTGTTTTTGTTACAATGTTTAGAGTTGATCAGATGAGCTGACTCAACCCCCAGTATCTCAAATGGAGATAGAGAAGAAGGTCATTTAAAAGTATAATTGTTGGGCCAGCCTGATACCTCAGTGGACTAAAGTGCCTACTTAGGCAGAGTATAGCAGCCAGGGTCAATCTTTGGCCTGCCTTGCTGGCCCTGCCCACGGGTCGCATTGAGACGTTGACTTGAGATTGGGTATATTGGTGCGTGCCTGTAATCACAGCACTTGGGAGGCTGAAAACAGGAGAATCGCCAACAGTCCAGTCTACATAGTGAGACCCTGTACACCCTGTATAGACCCTGTCCTAAATACAGGGGAAAAAAAATCAGTGTAACTGTTAGGTCTGAGCATATAGCTCAGTAGCACAAGTGCTTGCCTGCCAAGCACAAGATCCTGAGTTTGATTCCCAGTACCAAAGGAGAAAGAAAGAAAGAAGTAATTGTTAAGCATATCAAGTATTTGTGTTATTCTTTCTTAATCGCTGCAGGAAAACAAACTATAATTGGAGAGTGTTTTATTCTGATACCAGAGTAAAGACAGGTCCATTTAAAGGGTGTTGCCATGTTCATAATGTTCTTTTTCTGTCTGCGTGATACAGTTAATTGCTTTTCACATTAACTTTAGTCCTGCTTCTGTAGAAACTGTGCCCCCATTCACCTTGATTACAGATCATGTCTTGAAGGTTGTTTCTGCAGATGACTGATAACTTGTTCCACACAGGGGATCATTTTATTTTGGGAATTCTGGATGTATTATACACCCATTCCTGACATGATATGATAGCAAAATACGTAGGATTCTGCTCTCGGACATTCCCCCCATCATGCTTGTAATATTAGGAACATCTAATACTATATTCTTTTTTTTTTTTTTAAGTTTATATTGAGAAGTATTTGTGCTTGAGGAAATCAGGAAAACCTTTTATTTATATTGGCAGTAATAGAAAATTAATTTTTCACATAGTTTAGGAACTGTGAAAGAACAGATCACTATAGGTAACATAATAAAATACATGAAGGAAGATAATAGTAATTTGAAACAAAAATTAAAAAGACAAGTAGAGGGCCGGCCAGGTAGCTTAGTGGATTCAAGCGCCTGCTTAGGGAGATGCAGTCACGGGGGTTCAATCCCTGGCGAGCGGTACCAGCCACGCCCCCAGGGTGTGCTGAAACAGCGAATGAGACTAGGTGTTGTGACAGGCGCCTGTAATCCCAGCGCTTGGGAGGCTGAAAACAGGAGGATCACTATGAGTCTGATCTGTGTAGTAAGACCCTGTAGAGCCTATACTAAATTCATAAAAAAGTTAAAAAGAGAGTAAATATGAAAAAAAAAACCCAAAAAGCAAAACACAAACATTTGTTTGGAAGTTCAGACTGGATGTTTAGTTGGCGCTGCACCAGAGAACCTGTCCATTTCCAGAGCATTTCATCAATAGATCTGTTTGCTTCCTACAACCTCTGAAGACAAATAATAATGGCACTATCCCTAAATCAGGGATTTTGCACTCGGTGGTTCAAACTCCCCCAGCCAGGCTACAGACTGACAAAACGTGTGGACTCTCTCATGAGTACAGATTGGGTTTGTCACTTGAATTATGAAATGAAGAATTCCAGATAAAAGTGTTTTAGCCTTCACCTGAAGATCATGAAACATATGGGGGGGAGAGCCACAGTGCAAACTGCATATTGTTACCAGGATAAGAAGTATAGTAGGAATGGGGAGAAGACACTCTCTCAGGCTTTCACAGAGAGCACATAGGCCAAGCATTGGCCGTGACTCATCCACATGGCTGACACTGACAAAGGTTCTACAATCTGAGGTACAGGATCTCAAGATAAATCCTGAGGGCATTTCACTGACCTTGTCAGACCAAAAAGCTACAACTCTTGTTGCACAGGTCCTGCTTTACCTTGGTCTTAACCATCCAGTAGAAAAGTATGAAGATGAAATATAGGAAGTAAAGCCATGTTGTTATGTTGAGCTGTGGGGGACTCAGGTCAATAATTTCTGACATTGCCAGTTAAACAGAAGACCCAATGATATTATGGGCTTCTGTACTCTTTTAGAATATTTTGCTGAGTTTACACACCTATAATATTCAACAACGGAACTTAAAAAAAATTGGGGTATAACTATGAATGTCCATTTTGTATCTGTGTATTCAAAGTGGTTGTGATAGATATATAGTTGCATTCTCTTAATGAATAGAATGATTTTTTCTAATGGTGTTTGTAAGTAGGATCACAAGTCTGCATCTTGTACAGCAATTAACCACTGAGAAGAATGTATGCAGTGTATTATTTGTTGAAACTGTACTTTCGATTTGATTTGAAACTGTCTCATTGCTATATGTTTATCAATAAAACTTTGAAAAGAAAAAAAAAAAAAAGAAGTATAGTAGGATAACCATATTGGGAAAAAGGTGTAATCAAGATGTGTGGATTAGAAAAAGCACACACTCCTCAAGTTCATTAGAACATTCTTTCAATAAATGCAAAACTGTAAGTGATTAAGCATCTCATAAGAATCCAGCCCCTGAAGCTGCTGCAAGGATTTCCCACAGAAGAGAACATGGCTAACACGTGCCTCAAGAGTACCGGGGAGTTAATGGTGCAGTGGCATGTGAAGCCTGTGGATACCTGTAAGTCCAGCACTCAGGGGGCTAAGGCGGAAAAATCCTTGCAAGTTCAAGGACAGACCCAGGCCACATAGTTCAAGACCAGCCTAAATACAAAGTAAGACCTTGACTGAAACCCTGTGGAGTGGGAAACAAGTCCTGATGCCACAGAGCTTCATATTTTAAAAAATGTAAATTATATTTAAAGTTGTTGGGAAGCTGGGCTTGGTGGTGCATGCCTATAACCCCAGCACTCAGGAGGTTGAGGCAGGAGGATTGCAGTGAGTTTGAGGCTAGGCTACACTACATAGTGATACCCTGTCTCAAAAAAAAAAGTGAAGTTGGTGAGAATGTTTTCATTAAAATATATTTTCAATCTCAGAAAAACCAAAAAAGATAAGTAGAAATTTTAGGTATGAAAAACTGTCATAGTTGATGTAGTGATAACAATAAATGAAGTAAATAACACAGTGGATGCAGATGAAATAATTGATGCTTAAATCAGAATAAGAAAACCCTAAAGAGAAAGAAATGGAGTCTTACATAATGCCAGCTCCTGTGTATTTGTGTGTGAAAGAGGGGATATACAGAATGGAGGCACAAGTTGAATCCAGGTGACAGGAGTCTGAGAAGAAGAAAGCAATAAAAAGAGGTGGAAATAATTCTGAGAGTAATGGAGGTCAAGGCAAGGAAGTGGGGAAAGGTTAGATGACTAGATCTAAATAGCCCATAGAATGCCAAAGGGAAAAAGATTGAAGGAAAATCATTACCTAGACACACTGTAGAAGTAGTACTTAGGAATATTAAAGAAGTACTTAGGAATCTTAAACATAGAGCTGTTAATACTGAAGTGCCTTTTGGGGGAGGGAGATCTCTAAAAGACCTTAGCAGATTAAAAATGTGGCTTTTGTCATAAGTGAGTATATATTATTCCATGCTTTTTTTTTTTTTTTTTTTAGCAGAAACGGTGATTATTATTCCAAGTGCTCAATTTACAGAGATGTCTATCATATCAAAGACTTGGAGGTACTAGGAGTATATTTGGCTTTTTTTTTTTTTTTTCTTTGTATTTTGTATTTTAGTAAGGGTCTACAGGGTTTCATTACATAGATCAGACTCATAGTGATGTGCCTGTGTTCAGCCTCCCAAGAGCTGGGATAATAGGCGCACACCACTGTGCCCAGTCTCGGTCGCTGTCTCAGCGCACCCCAGGGGCGGGGCTGGCACCGCACACCAGGGATCCAACCCCAGCTGCTGCACTCTGCCTAAGCAGGTGCTTTAATATTCTGAGCTATTTGGCCAGCAGGTACTAGGATTATAAAGTTATATTTATTTCTTGTAGTAGCTCTTGGATTTGATTTTTAAGTGATATTTGGGAAGTATATCTCTGATATTTCTAGGACACTACTCAGATTTCTATCACTATAACAGATACCTGAGGTAATCAATTTATAAAGACAAAGGTTGGTTGGTTGAATTTTTGGCTTAGTGTTTTGGAGGCTTCACTCTGTGGTTAGTTGGCTCTTTTGCTTGCAGATCTGTGATAAGGCAGCACTCTGCAGAGCAGCTGGGGACCAAGGAGCCACAAGGATAAAGGGCTTCCATTATCCCCTGAGTGCACAGCCTAGGCAACCTGTAGACCTTATGTTAGGCCCCACTTCGTGAGTTTTTTATCAGCTCTCTTGTTTTGCTCTGTTGCTAGAGTGCAACACCTGGGACTTTGCAGTGCATTTAATATCCACACAGTAGAGCCAGCTACTTTGGGGAAATGAGGCGGGAGGATGGGCAATTCAGCAACTTGTCTCAAAGCAAAAAAGGGCTAGGGAGGTAGCTCAGTGTGAAGGCCCTAACTTCAGTCTCCAGCCTGCCTGTATATACTATGTATATAATAGGCACCAAGCCCAGAACACCTAAGTAGATATGCATAATAAAGAACTCTTAGTTCTTATTTCATGGTCATTGTTTTTGTGGTGCTCAAATTTCTGGTTAGAAGTTAGAGAAATATAAATGATTACAAAATAAAGTATTAGACAAAATTACAGTTATGTTAAAATTTAACATTTCAGAATAATTTTTTTGTTTCATTTTCTAAAATTGAATGTGGTCATTGCTTCTCTGTTTTTATATAAGACATGGAAAATATTCATGAAGGATAATGAATTGTTTTAATAACTGTCATAGTCTTCATTTAGGTTCACACTTTTTGGTCTTCCCAAACCTCATTTCCTTAGACTAATAAAAGGAATCACTGTTACAGCATTTCTTGATATTTCTTCACATTTGGATTCATGATTGGTACTAATTTTGATATCTCATCCTAAAGAAATACTTTTTTGTTAACCTGACTACCCATATATTTATACTTTAAGTTAAGCGCTTCTAGAGGGGACAAATACTACTATGTAGCACAAATTTGTAACATAGATTTATATTA
This sequence comes from Octodon degus, assembly GCF_000260255.1. Taxonomy (NCBI): domain Eukaryota; kingdom Metazoa; phylum Chordata; class Mammalia; order Rodentia; family Octodontidae; genus Octodon; species Octodon degus. The sequence goes on from NW_004524784.1 coordinate 3,116,494, forward strand.
CCCAAGCTGACATTTAAATTACTTTGCGATATTTAACACACTTCTCTAGCAAACATTTACTTTTTGCATAACTCTAGCTAATTTTTTAAATTTAAAAAAAAATTTTTATAAATGGTACAGGGTCTTACTACACAGCTCAGACTTGTAGTGATCCTCCTGTTTTCAGCCTCCCTCATGCTGGGATTACAGGCATACACCAGCAAGCCTGGTCTTGCTGGCTGTCTCAGTGCTCCTGGGGCGGGGCTGGCCCTGCATGTCGTACCTGGGGCTCGAACCTGCGAAGTCATGCTGTAGAGCCTAATGCGTAAACCACTACGCTATCTCTCCAGCTTGCATATGGTACCTGGGATTGAACTCAGTCTTTGTGTTTGCCAGGCAGGCACTTAGATCACCGAGCTATCTCCCCAGCCCCTATTTGCATAAGTTATAATGCACAGTATTCTATTTATAATAGAATATACAATGATAGTGCTGTATTGTACAATACATCAGCTAAATTACAATACTATATAAACAAGTGTAGTGTGCCCGAAAAATATTAAGGCTCTGTCAGTGAAACATACAGAACTATACTCAAAAAACAGGGCAGATTGTATGTCTTAACAGTCATTAAACAGTACATTGTTAAATGAGGCACATTTGTACTTCATACCTGTGTGTTGGTTGGTATCCATCTTTGTTGTAAGATTGATATTTGCAATGATTGTGTTCAACTAACCCTTAGTTAAATGAACAATATCTGTACTGTATGCCTGCATATTGGTTGATATCTCAGTTTCTTTCCTTGTTGCTGAGAAAACATTAGAGGTAGAAAGATTTACTTAGCTCACAGTTTGTAGATATTTGAGTCCATAATTGGCTGGCTTCAAAGCAGAATAGCACATGGAAGAGGAGTAGCTGTTCATGGTCCAGAAGACAGCAAAAGCAACCAGAGGTTGTTGGGGGGGAGGGAGGAGAAAGAGGCCCTTTTCTGGCCTTTTATCTAGGCTGCTTAGATTGGGGCCGTGCCAGTCCAATCAGTGGACTAATCTGGCAATCACCCACCCTTAATCCAAGTACCCTTAATCCCAGCATTGAACCATGAATCAGTCATAAACTCTAGATTCAGACACCTCCAAAAAAAATCCCATCTATAGTTCATGAGGCTTTGGGGGGACGTCTAGACACAAACCATGACAGTCGGTATCCTTATCCTTCTTCGTTGTCCGATTAATACTGCAGGGGTTGTGTTCAAGAAACCCTTGGTTTCACTTAATAGTGGCCCTGACACAGACAGGGCTACCAGAACACATTGCATAGAAGGACAAGTGAATCAAGCCTTGTGTGCTAGTTCCAAAGGCAACTTGGGACAGTTGTAATTTCAGGCATCCACTGGGACGTCCTTGGGGATAAAAGGGAGCTAATGACTGTATAAAGGCTTGAGAATTATGTATCCATTTTGTAGGCACAAAAGTCCAATAAATCACCAACAAGTTTGGAGATGAAATGTCAACAGTGGGGCCAGCAGGATAGCTTAGTGGACTAAGGGCCTGCTTAGGCAAGTGCAGGGATTGGGGTTCAGTCCCTGGCACCACATGCTGTGCCGGCCCCACCTTCGGGTGCACTGAGCCAGTCACCGAGACCAAGTGTGATGGTGCATGCCTGTAATCCCAGCACTGGGGATAGCTGCAACCATCCTGGGGAGGCTCACTATGAGTCCAAGCTGTGTAGTGAGACCCTGTACCAAATACATAAAATGTCAACAATTCTTGTGGATGATTTTTTCCTAGCTTTCTGTGCATTTCAATTTCTTAGTGATGATATATCATTTTTATGCATGTTAAAAGAAGCAATACCTAGTGAATAAAGTCATTCATCTTTATGTTAAAATAGACCACCTAAGAAATAGTACTTGCTAAATAGATTTAGAAACCCCCGTATTCTGTCAAGATGACCAAGTATCTCAGAAAAAAAGCTCTTAAATTTCATTTACCTTTTGAGTTATGAATGTACTAGTTGTCTGGAGACATTCCACAATCTAGAAAGGAACAGCCAAAAAAATTAACAATGTTGTGTTTATTAGTTACTAAGGGGAAGGGGCAGTGTTAACAATTTCCTTCTTATGTTTGATAATATAGTTATTATGTAGTAATTAAATGCTTATTCTGTAGTGCATTGTATTGTACTGATGCTCTACATACAACAGCCAGTTGACACCCCAGCTTTATAGATGAGGGGTATGAAATGTGTGAAGGGGAAGGATTTGCACATTTAACTATTTTCTCTAAAAAAAAAATACTCTATTCTTTAAAAAAGAACGTCTGGTCTTCAGGGAGTGGACTGAGGATAACTTGTTAGGCATAATCATTTACTTTGTTAAAGTATTTCCATTTGTTACTGTGGTTCTTTTGCTGAACAAGCAACTTAATGTGGCACTAATAATCTAGTTCCGTCAAAACTGGCAAGCAGGAATTAACGTTGGTGAACACTAATATTTCTATCACTAAGCAAGTCTACTGTGTTATGCATCAATTACATAAAATTTCATTGGGCACAATAATTAAAACTTGGGGTTAAACAGTGTTCTCTTGGCTTTTATCCATATTGTGCTATTCTTTTTCATTTTTTGTTTTGAGATGGGCTCTTGCTATGTAGTTCATGCTGACCTTGAACTCACTATGTAGCCTATGCTGGCTTTGAACTTGTGATCCTCTTGCCTCTTCCTCCTGAGTGCTGGGATTACAGGTGTCTACCACAGTGCCCAACTTGTGCTGTTTGTAAGATTAACATCTGTCTCTGTGTTTCTGATCCAGTGGGTGTTATACTTTTTTTTTTTTAAATGTATTTGGTACAGGGTCTCACTACCTAGATCAGACTCATAGTGATCTTCCTGTTTTTTAGCCTCCCAAGCACTGGAATTACAGGTACGCGTCACCACACCCAGTCTCAATTGCTGTCTCAGTGTACTCCTGGGGCAGGGCTGGCACAGCATGTGGGGAATGGAACCCCTGCCGCTGTGCTCTGCCTAAGCAGGCACTTTAGTCCTCTGAGCTGTCTGGCTGGCCCTTCAGTGGGTGTTTTCAGTCAGCGTTTTTAATGCTTCTCAGCAGCATTTGTTACAGATGTCTTTTCTTGGCTTCAGTGACACCACAGTTTTCTGCTTGTTTTATTAGCCTCCATTTTCTTTATGGATTCCTCAATTATAAGCTTTCCCTGAATTTTTTATTTTTTTATTTTTTATTATGTATGTATGTATGCATTTGGTACAGGGTCTTGCTCTGCAGCTCAGAAACAGTGATCTTCCTGCTCCAGCATCCCCAGTGCTGGGATTACAGGGGTGTATCACTACACTTGATTTTTGTTGCCGGCATGGCACAACAAGGGTTCTGGAACTGGCCCAGCGTGTAGTACTGGGGATTGAACTCCGGTCCTTGCACTTGCCAGGAAGGCGCTTAGACCACTGAGCTATCTCCCCATCCCCTGTCCCTGAAATATTGGAGGTACTCAAGACTCAGTCTAAGGCTGGTTTTTTGGTAACGGTATCTCTTTGTGTTGCCCAGGCTGATCTCAAATTTGTAAGCCTCAAAAGCCCTCCCTATGTCAGCCTTCCTAATAGGACTATAACTGCCACATTATTGAGGCCAACTTTTAACTTCCATACCCGATGTTGCAGTTTTCACCCCTGGAGTGAGTGACTCTTTTTAGGTTTTGCGGTATATATTGGTATTGAACAAGAACCAAGGGTCTTTGCTCTGAGCTACATCTCTGTCCTTTTAGTTTCTTTTGAGATAACGTCTTGCTAAGTTGCTGAATTCCCTGAGCCAAGTCTGAATTTGTGATTCTCTCTGCCTCAGCCTCCTAGAGTGGTAGAATTATTAGCATGTGCCACCATGCCTGGTGTAAGTCACATTTAATTACTGAGTAGAAACCTGTTACTCAGTCTTAATAATTTTTCTGTCCTACCTACCAGATACAATTTGTCATCAAGTTTGCATGACTCTACCCATCTTCCCAGATGCACTTCAAATCCATGTTTATGTCTATGGGGTCCGGTTTTTCATTTAGTTTAGGCACTAGGGCCCCTAGAAGCTCCTTTTTCCTGCTCATCCTCTTTTAAGTCTAGTTGCTACATAGCTGCCAGGTGGATCTCTTTAAAAACCTCATCATGGCATTTCTCCTGGTATCTTTTTGTTGATGGCAGCACATGGATTCTGATCATCTCACTAACTTACAAGATTTTGAGAGCATTTCTTTTCTTTCTTTCTTTTTTTTTTTTTTTCCTTCCGGACCTAGGTATTGAACTCAGGACCTTGCACTTGCCAGGGAAGCGCTTATTCCACTGAGCCATCTCCCCGGCCCTAGAGAGCTTTTCTTTTCTTTTCTTCTTTCTTTCTTTCTCTTTCTTTCCCCCTCCTCTCTCCCCTCTCTCTTCTCCCCTCTTCCT
>NW_004524784.1:3121016-3131617 GCF_000260255.1 Octodon degus
TTCCTTTGCTGTTTTTGAGACAGAATCTCACTGTGCAGTCCAAGCTGGCCTTCAACTCACTTTGTAGTCCACCCTGGAACTCCCAGCAGTCTTTTTATCTCAGCCTTTGGAGTGTTGGGATTACAGGTGTGCACCACCATGCCCAGCTAAATTTGAGCGATGTGCTTCCCTCCATTCTGTACTGTATAACATGCTCTGCAATACCTAGATTAAGCCAGTGAATGAATATTTCTGAGGGTTTTGTGGTTTTTTTTTGCCATATTCTTTGCCTTAACACCTATTAAACCTTCAAATCTTACCCCAAAAAAGCATACAAACAAAAAAATCTTGACTAAAATGATAGATCACTTCTTTGGTGTTTTTTTGTGTCCTCATTTCTTATTCTCATGCTACTTTTTTCTCTTCTATCATGTTGCAAGTTGAAATTGATACTCTTATATTTGTCTAATGTTTGCCCTTGAGAGAAAGTTGTACATTCCTGGAGAGGAAAGCCTTACCTTGCCTATCTTGTTTCTTGCTTCCAGCACATTGCCTATTACCTGATAGCTACTCAATGAGATATGAGTGGATATAAGTGGATAAGTGAGTATCAATCACTGTACATTGTCATCGCTCTGTGTTATTGTGTGTCTTTGTATCCATTTTCTGTCCTGAACAGATGATTTTCTTAGAGCTTGCACATTATTTAGTTGTGCTTCACTCAATGAATGCCTCCTTGGTTTGGGTTAGAATAGTGTGTGACTTGTAAAAGATGGAAACAATGTTAAGTAGAAGGCAGATACAATTTGAAGAGGGTTATCTTTCTAGAAAGAGCTAGAGGTTTAGTAGAGTGTTGTTGCTTTATTAGCTATAACAGGCATGAGGGAGTGGAGGGAAGTTATCCAGCATTATTTGGTGCTGGCTAAATTGTGCTGAAAATTTTTTCCAGCACTGTTTATTAAAGAACCTATTTTTCTTCCAGTTAAGGTGTCTGCTGAGTGTGTTTGGAGTTGCTTCTACATCTTCTAATATATTCCATTGATCCTTGCGTCTGGTTCCCCCCTCCCCCCCTTTGGCCAGTACCACACTATTTTTATAACAGTAGCTTTGTAATATCATTTCAAATCAGGGGTTGTGATGCCCCTGCCTTGCTTTTGCTGCCTAGAATTTCTTTTGCTATTCTAGGTCTCTTTTGCTTCCAGATTAGTTTTAATGTTTTCTCTAGTTCTCTGATATATGTTATTAGTATATACTCTCAAGTGACACACACCAGACACTTACATGTAAATATTGCATTGTTCTCCAGTGTGAGAAACTGAAAATATAAATAAGGACCAAATTGTATAATAAATATTACAAAATAGGAAGATGATGTTCAAATGGGAAGGAGCACAAGGGAGGGGGAAAGGAAGAAAAGAATAAGAAAATTAGAAAAGGAAGATAAAATGGAAACTGCTTTTGTAAATAACGGGAAGAGAATGGGAATAAGAACTGGAGTATATCATGTTACAGGTATAAATTCTAAGTGTTGAATGTGATCATTATCTAAATTTAATAAACTAATAAATTTATTAATTAAAAATTATTTTGGAAACTCAAGCTCTCCTACCCTGAAAGGAAAATTTTGATTTCTTGTATCTTATCATAGAACCCAGTGACACGTTTAGTTCAAGCTGTGATCACTGTGTCGCACGTTTAGCTGCGTCATTTCCTTTTACTTCAGCATTCACATTAATGTAATATCAAAACAGGATTTAAATGTCAAAATTGAAGATCCTATCACCACAGTTTACTCCTCGGTCTCACACCTCCATTACCCATGACTGCTTGTAGTGATGGTAATAGAGGCTTTTAAAGGAGAGTAGGGCACTATAGAGGACGTGGGAGCTATAATGTTGTGATTGTTTGACTTACAGATAGAACTTTCAATTAGCACTTACAGTAGAATGATTCAACCCAAGTGTGAGTCAAAGGCTTGTGCTCCTTTAATTTTAATATGCTGCCTCCAACTTTTATTTTTCAGTTTTAAAAGTTGGAGACGAGTATAGTCTCAAGATTTTTCACTGTTAAAATAACTAGGCCATCAGCATTTTATCTTCGAAAAAAGTTTCAAATATTTTGTAGCTTTCCATCTGAATCTTCCTGTAATCCTTTATTTCCTAGGTAGCTTTTTTATGGAACTGGAGATTGGACCCAGAGCCATAAAAAAAAACCCATGTTGTTTTTTATGTTCCACAACATCTTGCTAAGTTGTTGTCTTCACCCCAGGATACTACTGCCTCAGCCTTCCAAGTAGCTGGGGTAGTGAGTGTGTGTACCGCAGTGTTCTTCCTATACCGAGCATCTCTCTCCACTGTCTTAATATTTGGTGGATACTGGTTATTCTTGCAAGGAGACTTCTAAGTTCTTTGAAGACAGAATTCTGCTGTTTTGTGGTTTTGTTTTGTTTTTTTCCAGTACTTTTTAGAAAAATAATAGCCAGTAAAAACTTATTGACTGAGCTATTTAAATAGCAACTTTTTAAAAATGCGTGTCTTTTTCTAAGCTTCTTTGGTCCTCTTCCCCCCACCCTTTTTTTTTTTTTGAATGTAAGATAGGTTTCTTTTATTAGTTTTTCCTAGACTTGTCTCCTGTTTGCTTAATGTTTTCCTCAGAGTAAGAATGTGACCTGGAGTTTTTTTTAACAAATCAACCTGGGTGAGGAACCTGGATAAACGCTGGCCCGAGCAGTCACCAGGTCCCACTCTCTGGCCTCCGCATCTGACTGGCCTTACAACCTGGCTACTCAGGGCAAGCAGATTATGTCACCTTATCCCCGGTTTTAACTTTAAATCTTTTTTTAAATGTATTTAGTACAGGGTCTACACAGGATCTCAATACGTAGACTGGACTTGTAATGCTTCTCCTGCTTTCAGCCTGCCAAGTGCTGGGATTGCAGGTGCACACCACCATGCCCAGCCTTTGGTCCTCTTCTCTTGATCATGCTGAGAACTTTTCTTGGGTTTTGTTCCTTGGCTGTCACCATTGTCCATTATCAGGACTACTAACCCAAATACTTTTTTATTTATTTGTGTATTTATTTATTTATTTATTTGGTACAGGGTCTTGCTACACAGTTTGGACTCCTAGTGATCCTTCTGTTTCAGCCTCCCCAGCACTTGGATTACAGGTGTGTGCCACCATGCCTGGTTTCTGTGGCCAGCATGGGATATCAGGGATCAAACCTGGGTCCTTGCGCTTGCAGGCAGGTGCCTAGACCGCTGAGCTATCTCTCCAGCCCCCAAATATTTTTCTAGGATCTGGTTAACAAATGAGTGAAGAGGTGAGTGACAGGAGGATATCAGGATTCTTGAAAATATTCCAGTTTTAGGCACAGCTCCAGCAGATGGTTACTGTTTCAGGATATAGTATCCAGTATGTACAGATTTTTTTTCTTTTCTTTTTTTTTGCGGAACCAGGGATTGAACTCAGGCCCTTGCGCTTGCCGGGGAAGCGCTTATTCCACTGAGCCATCTCCCCAGCCCCTTTACAGATCTTTTGACTTTCAAATGAAACAGAAATCTAGGCCTTTAAGTGTGAAATTTCTTCCATTTCTAATACAAGCATCAAGCTTCTGCTTAAAAATCTTTTAAGTGGCTCCCATTGTCTCTAGACTATAAGAATTTGTAACTTCTAATGTTCTTTTGATTTGGTTCTTATCCTTTGCCTCATCTATTGCAAGTTTATTAAGATGGTAGGGTGAACCTTTGGGATTGCTGTGCTCTTCGTTGCACGTTTCTTCTCAGACCGTCCCTCTTGTACTCTGTGCTGTGGCGCCACTGCAACTGCCTTGAATGTGTTTTGACTCCCACGCCACTCCTGCAGGTCGGGTTAGAGCCTTTTCCCTGCACCTCAGCCCTGGCGTTGTCTCCATCCCAGGGTCCTTCCCACTAAGCTTCTTGAAGACAAAAACCACATGTCTTGAATAATGTATTCAGGACTTTGGATGGTGTCTGGCAAACAATGAGTTCTCATATATTTTCGGAATAAATAATTTTTCCTGGAGAAATTATAGATATCAGAAGGTGCTTAGAACTTTAGTTATAGCTGCAAGGCCTTTTAAAATATCCTGATTCTTTTGTTTCCTTTGTTTGAAGAAGATTGTAGGTGTTTTTATAAATATGAATCATTAATATTTATGTTTTTAGTACAAAGTAAATTGTACTGTAGGTCTTATACACTATTGTTGCTTTCTAGGACTAAAGTTTCTTTTAAAAACTTAAATTTTGGGGCCGGGGAGATGGCTCAGTGCAATAAGCGCTTCCCTGGCAACCACAAGGGTCTGAGTTCAATCTCAGGTTCCGCCAAAAACAAACAAACAAAAAAACCCTTAAATTTATTTTTTAAAAAATTTTATTGTAGTCTCCTTAGGTTCATTTTTTTGGCTTTTTTTTTTGTTTTTTGTTTTTTGTTTTTTGTTTAGATGTTAGACACTCTTGGTCATTCCTTTGTCCCTCCCTGGTCTTTCAATGTCATGCTTTTGACACTCTCGGCCCGCCCGATTCTCTGTAATGGAGACTGTCATGTTTGGTGTCCTTGGACTTTCTCCACTGGATACCAGCAGCACCCTCCAGTTTAGGCAGTGAAAAATGTCTCCAGATAGAGCCAGGTGTCTGATGACCTAATAGGGAAAAACCTCCTCTGGTTGAAAACTGCTTGTTTGTAGATGGCCCATCTCTTCTTTTATCCTCAGAGGGTCTCTTTTGTTACCTTTCTGGTAGTAGTTTCAGTGGACTGTTTTGCTTTGTTTTCCCCCAATAAGTACTTATTTCCTCATAGGCTCATGCCTCTTTTCTCCCAATTTTGTAGAATGAATAGCTTCTACTTTATCACTTCTACTTTTCTTTCTGGTTTTAACTGTTGTGGCACAGCTAACCATGTTTTCATTAAGTCCCTCATCAACTTTTATTTACTGTGCACCTGGAGTGAGTAGTGCCACCACCTTGTTGACCAAGTCATCAGACCTTGTTTCTCTCTACCAGCACCTGTGTAGACACCCCACACAGTCAATTCAGAGCTTACATTTATTCTGGCTCATGACTGTCTGGTGCTGCTTCACTCTTACAACCTTATAGCTGTGACACATGAAGGCTCTTAGCCTCTTTGATGTTCTCTGAATTGAATTCTTTCTTGAACTGAATTTAGGACCTTGGTGCTTGCCAGCCAGGCGCTTGTGCCGCTGAGCGATAGCTCTAGTCTTTCTCTGAATTTAAAGTCCAGTGTTTTTACTTTATTTCTCGAACAAGGTCTTTTCCCATTTCAGACCTTCTCAAGCATGATTTCTAGTCTGAGCCTGTGTATCTTGAAAGGCTTATCAAGTGGTTTTTATAAAACTCTTAATTGCTTTATTCTCTTATTTCAGAAACCTTTCATTGCTTTTATGAACTCCTATAAGACCTAATAATATTTTTCCACAAAAATCTTTTGGAGTCCTTGTCTTTTAACGTTTCACCAAGTGGAAAATGCCAAGTACTTTATGAAAAGTTAGTGTTTACTTACTAATATATATATATATATATGTTATTATTATATTATATTATATTATATTATATTATATTATATTATATTATATTTATGGCTGGCTCAGTCTGCCTTAAGGGCAAGTCTGGAGCAGCAGGTGGTGCTGGGGATCAAACCGCGGTCCCCTGCGCCTGACTGTTTGTCCAAGCAGGTGCTTTAGACAACTGAGCTAAACCACAAGCCCCCCTTACTAATATATTTTTAATAATATTAGCTGTCAGGTTTATAATTGGAAGAGGTCTGACAAATAAATGTATTTTAACTTGTATTACATGTCACTGACAAATTTGATTGCTGAGTTCTAACATACTTACATAGCATTTCTTTTTTTGCAGGTATTTATAATAGCAGTGATGCAGCAGCCTCGTTTCCCAATGCAGTATCTGGTTCAGGATCCAGTACTCCTGTCTCCAGCTCACATTTACCTCCACAGCCTTCAGGGCATTTGCAGCAGGTGGGAGCTCTCTCCCCCTCAGCTGCGTCAGCTGTAACCCCTGCTGTGGCTTCAACTCAGGTATGTTATTAGAATCCTCTGACATGTAGACATGTTTGTCCTTTATTTTATATTTTATATTATTTTAACTTTTGAGCCAAGGTTTTGCTATGTAATTTAGGCTGGATTTGAACTCCGTGCAGTCCTACTGCTTCAGCCTCCCAAGTGCTGGGATTATGTATATGTGTCACCATGTCTGGCAGATTTGTCTTTCAAGTTTGGTTGAAAGAGAACTTTCTATAAGCACTTTTTTTCTTTTTTGTTTTTTTGTTTTTTTTTTTTAAGGGAAGGGTCTACAGGGTGTTCTGGGTCTCACTACTAGATCAGACTTGTGGTGATCCACCTGTTTACAGCCTCCCAAGACCTGGGATTACAAGTGTGCACCACCACACCCAGTCTCAATTGCTGTCTCAGTGTACCCTGGGGGCAGGGCCAGCATGGCAGGCCCGGGGATTGAACCCCCAGCCCCTGCGCTTGCTTGCAGGCACTTTAATCCACTGAGCCATTTGGCCGGCCTATAAGAACTTTTCAAGTATTTAAATTTGTATTAGCATCTCAATGAAAAGTAATAGACATTTTTACTTGATTTTCATGAGAGAAGATGAATATATGGGCAGCAACTGACTTTTTCCAGTTTCTGGGTTTCCTGAGCAACTTAGTAATACTCTGTCTTAAAATAAGGAAGGGTTAGGGATGGAGCTCAAGACTTTCATGGTATTTTTTAAATAATCATTAAAATTTTGTAAATGTATGATAAATGGCTCTCCAAAAATTTAAATGCCTTTGTAGGTGAATGTAGGATAGAGTGGATGAGTCCTTCAAGTACTGCTGTGTGGTTTTCTTCCTAGTGGGAGATGAGATGTTCCTAAGAATAGTGGCTCTGTAGCTTCTCCTGTTCATTTGTACCTTTTGCCTTATTTAGATCTACAATTAGACCAATGACATGGTGTATAGAGATATGGTATAAGCAGGTATCAAGTAGGAAAAATCATGGGCTTGAATTATATAAATAGGATAGTAAATGGGTAAAGCTATACATACGTGTACTTGCTTGTTCATGTATCCAAAGATGATAATTTAAGATTCCTAAAGTGTACATCTTTGTAATTTTCGTCTGTTCGAAATTCTGTCCAGGTCCTTTAACATTTCTAGAAAATTATAATGACTATAGTTATAATTGTAAATGTCTAATTACAAGCAACTTAAGTGTTTGTCAATTACTTTAAACTTGAACATTTAGTTATATATGCATAATTTCCACTGTATGAGATTTAGATTGTAAATGTCCACCTTTTTAAAAATTTTTGTTGGAACTGGGGATTGAACTCAGGCCCTTGTGCTTGCCAGGGAAGCGCTTAATCTACTGAACCATGTCCCCAGACCCAGTGACCACATTTTTGGTATTTTCCAAAAGGGAAGCACAGCACTAGGTTAATTTTTTGTTTGTTTGTTTTGCGGAACCGGGATTGAACTCAGGCCCTTGCGCTTGCCAGGGAAGCGCTTATTCCACTGAGCCATCTCCCCGGCTCCCTGCACTAGGTTATTATTATTATTATTATTTTTTCACTAGGTTATTTTTAATGCATGTGTGTGAATGATGTAGTACATCCAACTGCCACTACATTTTTTTTTTTTTTTTTGGTGGTACTAGGGATTGAACTCAGGACCTTGCACTTGCCAGGCAAGTGCTTAAGCTGCTGAGCTATATGTCTGGCCCCGCCATTACATTTAAGCCAAATATTACAATGAATGCCAGAACAATTCAGCACAGAAAATCAGTGACATATTTGGTAGCATCTTTGATGATGAAAGTTAACTATTTGGTAAACTCAAATGAGTAAGAGGAGGGTTTTTCTTCAGTTTACTTCACTAGAAAGGTGAGATATCCATAATACTGGTGCATGGAGTTAGGGAAGGTGAGAAAATAAGTGAAAAAATAGCATTTGTAAATAGTTTTATCTCTTTTAATTATGTGTAATCATATGTTGATAGCCTTATATACTTGGGCCATGTCTCACATTGTACATTTTCAGTGTGTATTTTCTGTCTTTATTTAAAAAAAAAAAAAAAAGTCTTTTATTTATGTTGGTTAGTTGTAGGCCAAAGGGACCAGAAACTTCATTTCTTATTCATTCTGTTTGTGGGTATAGGGCTTGCATTGAGGAAAGGTGGATGGGAGAGTAGTGGCAAAGTGAAATTTATAGCTAACAGTACAATTCCATTCAACATGGCACTCAGCTAAGAAAGAAAGAGGTCACTGTTGTAAGTAATCTAGGTTTGAGTCCAGTTAGCATCTTGACTTTTTATCTATCTTTCCATGTTTCAGTAAGATGGGTGGCTTGCAAATAAGGGCATCTAGGTATATACAACTGCTGCACACTGAGACAGCTGCATGGTCTTGCTGTCTGGCCGGATATGCTTCTTGCCTGGAGGGTAAAGCTGCCTCTGCCAGTCCCTAGGCAGCTGAGGCATGTTGACCTCTCAATTGAGCAGAGGAAGGTTGTAGGCAGTGGGCAAAGGAGGGGTTGTAGGGGACTCTTTTTTTTTAATATATATATATATATATATATATTTATTTATATATTTAATTATTTTGTGTGTGTGTGGCCAGCTCAGCCCACCAGGGGGTGGGGCTGGCTGGCATGTGGTGCTGGGGGATTGAACCGCAGTCCCTGTGCTTTGTTTAGCTTAGCTTGTTCTAAGTAGGTGCTTTAGACCACTGAGCCATCTCACCAGCCCTGTAGGGGACTCTTAAAGTTGGCAATTGAATATTCTTTCTGCCAAATGACAAGCTCATTTTTGATTAATGCTTAGTGTAAGTCTTGCTTGCCTTCAGATTATGTAATTCTTTGTGTTAGATACTCACACATCTTAGAATGCTTTAGGGTGGGTGGTTTTAAAATATAGAAATGTGTTAATATAGGTGGTAAATGAAATTTACCTTTTTTTGGGGGGGCACACTCAGGATGCATTCAGGGCAGGTCTGGTTTGGCTTGAGGATGAGGGGATCGAACCACAGCATCCAGAGCCTGACTGCTTTGTTTCAGCAGGCACTTAAACACCTGAGCTAATGGGCAGGCCCCCTTTATTATTACTTTAAGTGCAGTTCTATGTATCCTGTAATGGTGATCAAGAAAACTATCACAATAACAAGCAAATGCTTAAAAAATCTGAAGAGAATAGAAATATTAAACCATGTTTTGCCAACCCTTCCTCCAAAAACTTAATGATTTTAATATTAAATTTTAGTGCTTGGGTTGGTGCCCTGGGTCAGGATAAAAGTCCAAGTATCAGTGTTTTCTGACCTTTGTTTTAAGCAAGCACATACACCTCTTGTTTGGTTTATTTGCTGTCTTAACTATTGGCCAATGTTATCAGAGAGATAAAACCAGGAAGGGCTAGTAGAAATTGATTTGGGCTTTTAGTGGATGAGTGGGGACCAAAGAAATTATGGGGAGGGATAGAAGTTTGATAATTACTAGCTCAATTTGAAGAGAAAAAAATAAACTTTTGACAACCCCGTTTCATATTCTTAAGTGATAGTCCTTTTTTCTTTGATACATTATATATGGTATTGTTCTTTTGCAAATAATTGATGTAAAACTCATATTACTATGTAATTTAGGCTATAGCGGCAGTATAGTTAAAACTGTAGTTCTGTAATGTTAGTGAAAGGTAAAATTTCTGCCCATGAGCTTGTTAATGGTGTGTTCTACCCTAGCTAGGTCATGAGTAGAAGTATAAATTAGTTTCTCGATGAATGTTATTAATTTTTTATTTTGCCTTTTAAACCTGGTTTTTCCTTAGTTCATGAATGTTTTTGTCTTTGGAAGAATGCTAATGCTTTTGTTTAAAGGATAATGGTTTCATAGAATAATGTTAGACTGAATGTAATAAATACTTGCATTCTATCATAGTCTGCATTGTGAGTTTTGGTTTTGGATATGGTCTCCACGCAGATGGTCATTGGTAGTCATACTGCCTTATACTACCCCATGTTACTTGTGTATTTTTTTGTGTGGTTTATTGTATATTGTTGTTTGTTTCTTTGATGCAGGGCTGGGGATTGAACACAAGATGTTTGCACTGAGGTTTATTATCACCCATTCTTATTTTTTGAGAGGTTCTCATGGAGTTACTAAGTACCCAGTCTGGACTTGAATTTGTAATTCTACTGCCTCAACCTTTCAGAGTGCTGAGGTCACAGCTGTGTGTCACCACACCCATTTTAATCTTTAAAGCCAAATCATTCTTACTAGTCATATGGAAGCCCGGTATGGTTACTTCACACTTCTAATCCCAGCACTCCAAGAGGCTAAGGCAGGAGGAGTGTTAATTTGAGCCACACCATGACAGCTTACTAAGACCCTGCCTTAAAAGACAGGAATGTGGCTCAGTGATATAGTGCTCCTGGGTTCTATCTCCAATGCTACCCCCTCCAAAACTTTTTTTTATATGTACAACAATTTATTTCCAACCATATAAAATTATGCCTGCGTCAACACCCTGAAACATGAACTCAATTATTTAGTTTTGCTATTTTATTGACAAACCATTTAATTTTATTTAT
>NW_004524784.1:3132217-3183138 GCF_000260255.1 Octodon degus
ATATATATTTGTACTATATAATGATTACATTCCTTTTGGGAGTTGGTACATCAGAAAACATACCTTAATTTTTTTTTTTTTAAATCCCCATTCCTTCTCTTTTTTTTTTTTTTTTTTTTTTTTTTTGCGGTACCAGGGATTGAACTCAGGACCCTGTGCTTGCCAGGCAAGTGATTATTTTACTGAGTTATCTCCTCAGCCCAACTTCCTTATTAAAATAAGATTTTTAAAGTAAGTGTTTTATATCACTTGCTCTTGAATGCTGAAAAGGCTAAGCAACAGCACAAGGTCATGTATCTGGTAAGCAGTGAAAGTTAGTATAGAAGCAAGAAGGTCTGACTTGGGCTAGGCATGGCGGCATATGTCTGTAATCCCAGCACTTGGGAGGCTGAGGTGGAGGATCATTGCAAGTTGAGACCAGCCTGAGCTACAAAGGGAGCTTAAGGGCCAGCCTGAACTGCATAGCGAGACCTTGTCTTAAAAAAAAACCAAACAAACCAAAAACACACACTTTCTATTAACACCTTTTTTCTTTTTTTTTGGTGATACATGGTCATGCTGCATAGTTTATATTCATAGTGATCCTCCTGTCTCAGCCTCCCTAGTGCTGGGATTACAGGTGTGCGCCACCATGCCTGGTTCCAGGTTGGCATGGTATGTGGTGCCAGAGATAATTTAGGATCTTGCACTTGCCAGACAGGTTTTTATGCTGCTGAGCTAACTCCCCAGCCCTGTGTTTAAACTTACAATGCCATGCTAACATAGATACATTAATCTAGGTTCCACAGTGGGTCAAGCTCTTTCCAGTTCAAAAATTATTTCAGTAACTTTTTCATAGAGACTTATTTTTCCCCTAAAAGTTAAGAGATACATCAATTTTACTAGTCATTTAAGAAGCCTTAGGAATTTGCTGGTTATTCTATACAGTCCTGTGGTCAAATTGGGAGTGTTCGCTGATTTAACTACACTTTAATCCCTCCTACTGCTTTTGCAGAACTCAATTGTGGAACATTTTAGCATTAGCCTAAACAATGGTTTTGAATACATTAAGATCCTAACAATTAGGGAGCAGTTTGGAGCATTGAATAATGTGGAATGATGCAATTGAATCTGACAGCTTCAACTGTTAACCTACTCATGGGATCTGAAAGTTGTTCACACTTGGTTTCATCTCTCATCACATGCTGAGAATTAAAACCTTACTGGTGGTAGCTGCCACGGAAATAGGGCCTGTTATCAGAGTGTTTCATAATATAAACTTTGAATCAAGCTGGAGAAATTCACAGTGGGCTTTCTGATCCCTGTCCAGCATCCATTCATATTTTTCCTAGAAACCTATTGGGTCAGTATTCTGTGTTTATGCCAGGCGTGGTGCTGCATGCCCGTAATCTCAGCACTTGGGAAACTGAGGCAGGATTGATGTGAGTTCAAGGTCACTCTGGGTTACATGGTGAGTTCAAAGCCAGTGTGAATTATATAGAGAGACCCTGTCTCTAAAAATAAACAAACAAATCAGTGTACTTCAAGTAGATACAATGGTAAATTTTATGTTACATATTGCTGTGAGTTTGACATCAGTCTAGGCTACATGGTGAGTTTGAAGCCAGCCTGGACTGTGCAGGGAGACCTTGTCTCAAGAAGAATTTTGTGTTTCCAAATTTAAAAATGTAAGTTTTATTTTAAGACATTCGAGCTCTTAATGTTGTATTTGCAGTATGAAGTTTCAAACACACCCTAGCAATATACAGTACCTTGCAAAGGTACTTGTCATAGGTATTATTCACTCATACCTAATTTTTCTTGTTCATTCTTTAATTTTGATTCTGTCAACAGGGTGGGGCAAAAATCTTTTTTTTTTTTTTTTTAAATTTTTGTGTGTGTGTCTGTGTGTGGCCAGCTCAGCCCACCAGGGGGCGGGGCTGACTGGCATGTGGTGCTGGGGGATTGAACCGCGGTCCCTGTGCTTTGCCAAGCTTGCTCCCAGTAGGTGCTTTAGACCACTGAGCCATCTCTCCAGCCCCGGCAAAAATCTTATCTAAATCAAAACCCACTTTATAATCTTATATTTGAATTACATGAGGTTATTATTATTATTATTATTATTACCACGAGGGATTGAATTCAGGACCTTGCACTTGCCAGGCAGGTACTTATGCTGCTGAGCTGTATCCCTGTCAAAGTCTTGAGTAATTGAGCATATAGCTTGACTTTTTTTCACTATTCAACTGTTTTGGAATGTGTTAGAATTACTACAGATACCTCTGGTTATAAGCAGACTTGAAATGCAAGAGATGAATTGTTAACAGGAGAAATCCTGGCATTTGTATTGATAGTTTAAAAGTTTCACTGCACAATAAAACTCCCATGATGCTAGGAAAAAAAAAAAAAAACAGGAGAAATTTCAAGCTGAAATATAATTTCAGTTTTGTTAATTTTTTGGTAACATTCTAGGAGACAAAGTCTGTTTGACTGAAGTTTGAATGCTGCCTTGATAGACTTACTCTTTTTTTTCCTAGATGTTATTTCAAGTTTGCTAACAGTATTCTGTAACTCAAACTGAGACATATTTTGTCTAACAGTGTTTTGGATTTCAGTAATCTATTTTTAACCTGTTGATCTTTGGAGACCATCTTGAAAAATAATTACACAGAAGGAAGCTATTATGGTTTCTGTGTAGTTGTCTCCTCCAAAGCCTCATGCAGTCATTGGGGCAGGGGGGTTTTAAAGCTTGTGATTAATTGAGTGATCCAGAGCTGGGATTATGAGTGTGAATGCTATTTCCTCCCTGGGGCGGATAGCATGAATACAGTATAAGGAAGGGAGAGAGGCTTGCCTCTCTCTCCTGTTGCTGCTGCTTCTCCTCCCTTATTTGATCCTGTTGCCCTCTGCCACGTGCCACTGTGCCTTGGAGCCAGCTGATTATAGACTGAAACCTCCACAAACTGAATGCTAAATAAACCTTTCCTTCCTTAATTTGGGGTATTGGGCATATTGTCCCAACAAAGAGAGAAAAGTAACTGAGACAGAAGCTTCTTTAAGATTTTCATATTGTAAGTTAGAGCAGAAGTTTATTATGGCAATACTAACTTGAAATAATTCTAGAAAGTTGTAAGAACACTGAGCAGTGGTGGCAAACCTATGGCACATGTGCCACAGCAGGCTGTTGTATTTAACAAGTTTGCTCTAAGAAGTTTGCCATCCCTGCACTCCATACAGCTATCGCATTATGTGTTATGAATATCCCTGTTTCCTACCCTACAGGCTCATGTGTGTAATACTAGTAGATACAAGGAGAACACTTCTCCATGGCAGCTATTCTCCTTTCCTGGGCAGGATAAAGCTGAAATGTCAAGATACAGGTATTCTTCCAGAAAAGAATTTCTAGTCTTCATATCTGGTCTTCTGAAGCAGACATACAGTACTTCAGTAATATGCTTTTGGTGTATTTCTCAAAGATTTTTTGAGTGTACACAATACCAGTTGCAGTGTGTATTCTTTTCAGTCATTGTCTTTTCTTTCCAACTCTTTCATTTTATTCATCTTCTCTGCTGTTAAGCTGTGAATCTTTCCTCTCAATTGTGGGTTTTTTTTTTTCCTCTTAAATTTTTTGCCTGGAAGTACCAAAAAAGGGGGTTTTCATGGGCTCATATTGCCACATATTCCACTGTTAGTGTACTGTCTTAGCTGTGGCAGATATTTGTAGAATCTTTAAGTCAGGCTGTCTACTTTAAAATGATGTCACAACTTGAGTTTTTAAAAAATAGAAATCAGGGGCTGGGGAGACGGCTCAGTGGAATAAGCGCTTCTCTGGCAAGTACAAAGGCCTGAGTTCAATCCCCAGTTCTGCCCAAAAAAAAAAAAAAAAGAAAAGAAAGAAAAAAGAAAAGAAATCAATGCAATGTGGCTTAAACATTTTCATATATCAAAAAAGAAACAAATTACAGACTTTATAAGCACTTGCCTGGCAAGCACAAGGGCCTGAGTTCAATCCCTGGTTCTGCCAAAAAAAAAAAAAAAAAAAAAAAAAAATTCTTTATATCAAAAAAAATCTGTCTAAAATAACTTGTTCTTGTTTCTCTCTTGAGAGTTTAAAGGTAATGTTGATTTTTGTTCTATTTTCAAAGGAAAAACAACTTTTGGTTATTTCCTCATCATCCATATAGTTTGAGAAGTTGTTCATTTTGGGTAGTATTCTTTTAATTTATTGTTACTAACTTTTGCCAGCCACCTTTTATGAAAATAGACTTTACTATTCTCCTTCTGCTCAAGTCATTATGCAGATAGGTGTTATGCTGCACTGGTTTTTATTTTGATCTTTGCTATAATGGGCCTGAAAGGTGGTAGGAAAAGTAAGAAACTTTGGAGATCAGATCAAGAAAGTGCTACAATTTTGAAATTTGAATCTGTTAAAGATAAATATGAAGTCCTTGGCAGAAAGAACCCTTCCTAAGAAAAGGTGCTGTGGTTTTGTTATTTGCGTCAAGCAACTTAGACAATTCATGAGTCTGATAATTGGAGTTAAAAAAGAATTCCAGCTGATAAATTAGTGGTTGTGATTTAGCCAGGGCATAACATAGATGACTGCATAGCAGTTGAAAGTTGGAGGCTCAGAGTATCACCTTGCTTTGCAGGTGCTCAGGTGTCTGAGGGTCTCTGTTCTTTGAGGATCATCTCATCAGTGTGCTTGATGGTGCTCGTCATCTTGTTGGCACTCTGTCCTTGTTGGCTGTTACTTCTTACTTCCAAAAAAGTATCTCATGATACTACTGCTTTCTCCTTGTAATTCATTTTCTACTTCTAATCTATAATATGCTTAGTTGATATTTTTGGAATTGATTCTAAGAGTAATTGGGGCCTGGTGTGGTGATGCATGCCTATAATCCCAGCACTTGGGAGGCTGAGGCAGGAGGAAGGTTATGAGTTCAAGACCAGCCTGGGCTACAAAGTGAGCTCAAGGCCAGCTTGAACTGTGTAGTGAGACTCCATCTTAAAAAGACAAAAAGAATTGGTTCTCTGAAAGGCATTTGTAAGGGTTGGATGTCTGAGGCTTTAAGAGTACGTGGTAACATCTGGTTTTTCTGTTAGATTGGTTGTATTTTCCTTGTTTTCATTTATTTTATGAGTAGCTGAGATGCTCAGATAGTTAACTTTTGGAGAGATAACATAACCGTATGGCATTTAGTTTATGAATTGTGTATTTTATGTGTCCTACACTATTAACTCATGGTAAGTGATATTTAAGTTGTAACTTACCTTTTACTGAGGTCTGTGATTGACTGTAAAACAGGATTTTATAGTACATACTTACTGACTCTATGTGCATATCAGTAATAAGAAAAAAAAACCCAAAATAAATAGGTTTAATTTGTAGACTAAAGTGTAATATATTAAATATACCCTTTGAAACAATGGAAAGCAAGGACAGGATCCTATATTATGAAGACTGATTCTGTGAATTGTAAAGGCACATTTTCTGTAGTTAATAATTTGGCCAAAGGCCAAGAGAAAACAGGTTGTAAGTCTACTCAGAAACACAGTTTATTTTCTGTAATATTTTGCTTGCTATCATCTTATATATTGTTGTACATATCTAAATATTTCACATCTTTTGTTCTGCTGTTATTCAGCTTTCAGCTTTTTTTTTTTTTTTGCCGAACCAGGGATTGAATTCAGGACTTTGTGCTTGCCAGGCAAGCACTTATTCTACTGAGCCATCTCCCTGGCCCCTTGTTATTCAGCTTTGTGTTAGAAGTGGTTCAGTTTTTTGAAGTTATGGTCAGGATTGTTTTGAACTGATCATTTAGTGATTTTACTTTATAAAAGCTTAATTTTGATTTCATTCAAACTTCTATAAAAATAAAAAAGTTTAGTTTAAAATTTATGTTTCTATTAGAGCTGAAAATCCTTTCAGGGAATGATAACCTGTGAGTAGCAGTGTTTTGTGTACAAGATTTGCTCCAAAAATGGCACATTTGCAGGTTATGATAATTCTTGAAGAGTAGAGAGTATACACACCAAAGAGGCATTTTGTTACACTAGGTTGTGTAATACTTTGGCCAGCCTCCTCAGCTTCATCTGTTCAAGGGTTCATTTTCACTTGTTTGGCACAGCTCCCAGTAGAGGCCTTCAGAATTGCGGTTAGCAGCATGAATGAGTTACACACTTTGGAGGAGCTCTTCAGTTAGTAGAGCTGGCTGCCTGCCAGAAAGACAGTGCCGTATATGGGGTCAGGGCAAAGCTCTGATTCGTTGAGCCCTGCATTGTATAGAAAGCATACTTGTGATGCCTGTTTGCTTTCTTTTAAAATAAAAACAAAACAAAACAGAAAAAGCAGCAGCCTTCCAAGTCTATCAAAATAGGAAGTAACAAAACAGTGTGCAGGTTTTACTAATGACAGACATAAGCAGTGAAAATATGGCTCTGCATAGTTGAAATGCTAGAATTTAGGGTTGGAGTTTTTGAATCTCTTTAGCCAGCTTGTGATGTAAAGGACTGAAGGATATGTTAAATATCTGTTGTGTACCTGCTCTTTTTAATAAGTGGTTTAGTAAGCTTAATCATATGTCTGCATGGTTACTATACTACAGGTTTTAGTTTTGACTAGATACTTTGAATTTGCCAGTCTTCTAAAAGTTTGCAGTAGTTATGTAACTTTAAAAAATGACATATTGGGGCTGGGGAGATAGCTCAGTGGTCTAAGTGCTGCCTGAGATTCAATCCCTGGTACTGCATGCTGTGCCAGCCACCAAAATTGGGTGTGGTGATGCATGCCTGTAATCTAGGCCTGGGGAGGCTGAGACAGGAGGATCACTACAGAGTCTGAGTTGTGTAGTGAGATCCTATGGTAAACAAAAGAATGAGGGCCAGCCGAATAGCTCAGCAGATTAAAGTGCCTGCACTGCTGCGAGGGTCAGGGATTGATCCCTGGGCCTGTCCTGCCTCCCTGAGACTTGGTGTGGTGGTGCTTGTGCCTGTAATCCCAGCTCTTGGGAGGCTGTAAACAGGCAGATTGCTATGAGTCTGATCTAGTAGTGAGACCCTGAGCACCCTGTAGACCCTTCCCTAAAAATACCAGAAAAAAAAAAAAAGGGAATGATTTAAAAAATTGACATTCAGGGCCGGGGAATAAGCACTTGGCTGGCAAGCACAAGGGCCTGAGTTCAATCCCTGGTTCCACCAAAAAAAAAAAAAAAATAAAAAATAAAAAAAAAAAAAAAAAAAAAAAAAAAATAAAAATCGACATTGGAATTGTGTAAAGCTAGCAAAAATAAAATTTGATTTTTCAGAAAGTCAAGAATATATATTCTGAGGCGAGAAGGAATAATTAGTATGTATATTAGGAGAAAAAACAGTAAGATATTTTCAGGTACAATTCATTTGTCATTGTACTTCTTTTTGCTTAGGCAAATGCCCTGCCTGGCTGTTCTCTTAGCCAGGCACCGTCTCATATGTATGGCAGCAGATCAAACCCAAATCCAGCAGTGGCAGCTCTCATAGCTCAGTCTGAAAGCAGTCAAACAGGTAAGGTTTCAAGAATTCAACTCTAAATGTCTGTCTCCAGTGCAATTTTTCTCCATTGGTTCATTTTCACTGAAAAGGTTTAGAGGTAGCGGTACGGTTAATAGAGGGATCACTGTCTCCAGCCTCCTTTTAAAACCAAAAGAATCCCACTCGTAAGTAAGTAGTATGTTGTGCTGCACAACAGTGATGTGCGTTCCCCCCTTTTGCTGTCTGAAATGTAAATGTTTAAGCACAGCCATCAGTAGGCAGGAACACAAACGTCTCCGGTGACTCCCGTGATTGATGTGCTTGGTCCTCACTTCTGTGCAATGAAAGTAGTGCAACATGGGGCTTTTCTCTGAATAGCCTGGACTTTTATTTGCATAATTCATGAAACTGCATTACACAAACTTGGTTAAAAAAGATCCCGATAGACAATTTTTACAGTGTTTAGTAATCTGTGAATTTTGGCCAGTTGACATTTTGTAGCACTTGCCTTGTACTGTTTTAATGAGCCCAGATTTGCTGTGTCTCATTCCCCCTTAAGAATTTGTTGACATGTCCAAGTAGTCATGCCTGTTGGGGGCAGGGCATGGGTTTAGCAGTTCACCAAGAATGGATCAATCTTGTCCTTGCCCTTCAGGGTCAGAGGTTACCTGCCTCAGAAAAAGAGAAGCACAACCTTGAAAGAGGCCTGAGAGATAGGGAGGTTTTATTAGGAGCTAGCTGCAGGGAAATGCAAGTTACTTTTCAAGCAGGGATACTCTTGGAGTGTTTAGAAGGATTACATTTTTTTTTCCTTTAAACTTCAGATTTCTACTTTTTTTTTTAAAATCAATTTAAAAATTTATGTTTGGTGTGTAGATTTGTGTTATGTAACTTTAGTCTCATGTGAAGCTGTGTGTAAATATATTTTATGACTTTCTTGGAATGCAAAGTGTTAAAAAATACAAAGTGTAAGGATGTGCTGTGATAAGCATACAGATTAGCTGTCCACAGCTGTGATTCATTACTTTAACCATAGAAATTAAAAGTGGCTGAGGGGAGGGTACTGTAAATTCAAACCACGCTTCTGTGCTGTAAAATTGAAAGAAATGAAAGAACCGAACACAATCCATCGCCTTTGACACTCACAGAAACATGTAGGGACAACGCTTTACAGGCCGCAGTTCAGCAGTTCTCAGCCACATGCTAGGTCTTCTGCTTTCCTCATGACTGGAAAGACAGTGGGAGAGGTTTAATGTGTGTTGAGGGGAATGAGGGCTGGAGCTTAAAGCCTCTTATCCACTGAGAGAGTCAGTTTATCAGCTTTGAAATATTTACACTGCAGATCAGGACCTGGGGGACAACAGCCGCAGCCTGGTCGGCAGAGGAAGCTCACCCCGTGGAAGCCTGTCCCCAAGGTGAGTACCCTTCACCCCAGCGCATCTGGAAACGGTGCG
The DNA here is from genome assembly GCF_000260255.1 of Octodon degus. Lineage (NCBI taxonomy): Eukaryota > Metazoa > Chordata > Mammalia > Rodentia > Octodontidae > Octodon > Octodon degus. The sequence continues at coordinate 3,141,160 of NW_004524784.1, forward strand.
GTCCTCTCTGTGGAGCGCATGTCTGTGAGCTTCTGAAATGGGTCTATAGCAGGAGGCCATGTTTAGGCAGTGAGAGTAATTAACTTGCATTTTAATTTAAACATGATTAGAAGGAATATATTTTTTTCTGGCTTCAAATCAGTTTGAACCTTTTATCATTTGTATACATATTTAGCTGCTTTTGCTATTAATTCATTAGCTTGAGTGATTATTGTTGCTCATAAAATATTTTTAAAATGTCTTAAAGTTGCAACTCCATTTAGCTTGGCTGTGGGGTTGTAGGCAGTGTTCTTTCCTCAGCCTCTAATTCTGACTTTGGTTGTGCAACTCTTGACAGCAGGTCTCTGAGATCTCTCTCAGTCTTCATTGTTTGAAGCCAAGTTGCACAGCTGTGCAAGCTTTGTGAAATCACTGTACATATATGCAACATTCAGGTACCTACTTGGTGGATAAATATGGAAACCAAGCAAGGACTGTATCTTCCCTCTGTTCCAGACAGGGAAGGTGGTGGTGTGAAATTTGGTTTATTTTATTATACTTTCCAGCTTTGTACCTTCTAGATGGTTTTCTCTAATGTCACAAATTGTAGTTCAAACACTGGACTGAATGAGACAGAGACTAGGTTGGAAAAACTCATTCTAGGGTCTTCATGTGTGGAAGACTGTTCTCTTAAAAATTCAGATTTCCATGTGATGACACATGAGAGTGTTAGTGTTGATGTGTTGTGCATGTTGTCGAGGAATGTCTGTTGAGGAACATCTTTACCCTGTTACAGCCATTATTGGTTCAGCAGCTTCTACATTTTCTGATGATACTAGTACTGCCTTTTTTCTGTGTAATTCCTGGATGAATGAAAAGTAGTGTTTTGTTTCGTTCCACTTTGTTTTGTTTTTCATTGACCTCTACAGAGATTAAATGCCCCTCCTCTGGAAACTGGGAATCTAAAGTGGCTTCTGATTCTGTGTACCTCTATACTGCTGTATCTTTTTCCTTTCTTTTTGACTGGTTTGAAGATTGAACTCAGGGCCTTCGCGCTGAGCTATACTTTTAACAACCCCACCACCACCACCATCACCACCACCACCACCACCACCACCACTTGGCTCAAACCCCAAGAAAAGTTAGTGGAGTTTTGTCTCTTGTTTAGTGGAGAGAGCCTTTTTTATTCCCACTCTACAATATCATGCCCATTACCCAGAAATTATTTAAAATTCCTTAGTGCTGTTTTGCTTAGTGGGTGGGTCTGTTTTTCTAGTACTGGACCTTTGTACCGAGCTATATCACCAACTCTTTAAAATTTTATTTTTGAGATAGGATCTTGTTAAATCACCAGAATTGGCTTGAATTTGGATCATCCTTCCTCAGCCTCACAGAGTACAGGGTATGCCATCACACTAGGCTGTGAATGGAGGTTTTTATTAGTGGGTATTAGAATACTGGCTTTCATTGATTAAATTATTTAATATGATTAAATTGTTTAGAAGTCACCCTGCAGTATAATGAATTATCTGGCTTTATGCAGTGTGAGAAGCTCACGGCCATTGTCAGGTGTGGTACTTGCAGAGACAGTAAAAAGTCTTTGCTGAAGCTCTTCTGTAAGAGGTTTTTTTTTTTGGTGGAACCTGGGATTGAACTCAGACCCTTGCGCTTGCCACGGAAGCGCTTATTCTGCTAAGCCATCTCCCTGGCCCTTCTGTAAGAATTTTGCACAGAAGCCTGCTAAGGTGCTGAACAGAATGCCACCCAGTGCCAGCAGTGACTTTGGAGGAACTGGGAAGCTAGTGCTTGTTCCTTCTTGAAGGTGGGTCTGTGCTTAGGGTTCTGTCTCAGGAGTGGCACTGCTTCTGTCATCCTGAGGGAACAATAGAACCTGGACATACAATGTTCTTTCCTGATGCTTTACAAGAAAGTTAGAGAGCAAAATGATCCCATTTTCTTTTTTTTTTATGTGTTTAATATAGGGTCTACAGGATCACACTATACAGATTGAACTTGTAGTGATCCTCTTGCCTTCAGCCTCCCAAGCGCTGGGATTACAGGCCACCACACCCAGTCTCCAGCTCTGTCTCTGTACGCCCCATGGGTGGGACCAGCATGGCATGTGGGGGATCAGACCCTGGTCCCTTCATCTACCTAAGCAGACACTTTAATCTGCTGAGCTGTCCGGCAGGCCCTGACCCCATTTATTAATTGAAGACACCTACATGTTCATTTTAACAGAAGTAAAATTTGTTGTGGAATGGTTATCATTTGAAGTACAGATTTGACATTTTAGAAGTATTTTCATAACATGTTCCTTATACATTGCTTTGATTTGAATATTCCTTGGTACTGAAAAATTATTTTTAAGATGTGTTTATTTGGAACAGGGTCTTGCTACACAGCCTAGACTTGTAGTGATCCTCCTTTCTCAGCCTCCCCAGCGCTGGATTATAGGTGTGTGCCACCATTCCTGGTTTCGGTGACCAGCAAGCACAGCAGAGCTGGCAGGGCATACAGTGCCGGGGATCGAACCCAGGTCCTTGTGCTTTCCAGGTGGGCACTTAGAATGCTGAACTGTCTCCCCAGCCCTGAAAATAGTTTTTAATTTGTAACAAAAAACTGCTTCAGAGTTATTAAGATGGCCAGGCATTGGTGGTACACATCTGTAATCCCAGCACTTGGGAAGCTGAAGCAGCAGCATCACCATGAGTTTAAAGGCCAGCCTGGACTGCATAGTAAGACCCTGTCTCAATAAACAAAAGTTAAGAGAATTGTGAAAATATTTTTATTCATATTTGGTTAACATTTTATTGTTCATAAATTCAGATGTCTTCTATGGTATCTTCTATGTCATCTGTTCTGATACAATGTCTATTAAGAAAGAAGGGTGAAACTTAGTTCTCTTTCCCATCTTGCAAGATGGTGGGTGAAAAAACTGAGAAGCCAGACACTAAAGAAGAAACCTGAAGCCCAGAAGGCTTCTGCCAGTGGCACTGGTAAAAAGGGTAAGGTGAAGAAGGCAAAAAAGTCCAAGAAGGGGCAGCCCCACTGCAGCCGAAATCCTGTCCTGGTTAGAGGAATTGGTAGATACTCCTGATCTGCTATGCATTCCAGAAAGGCTTTGTACAAGAAAAAGTACACAGCTGCTAAATCAAAGGTTGAGAAGAAAAAGAAGAAGAAAGTTCTTGCTACCATCACAAAACCGGTCAGTGGGGACAAGAATGGAGGTAGCCGGGTGGTTAATCTTCGAAAAATGCCTAGGTACTACCCTACTGAAGATGTGCCCCCGAAAGCTCTTGAGCCACGGCAAGAAACCCTTCAGTCAGCATGTGCGGAAACTTCGAGCTAGCATCACTCCTGGCACCATCTTGATCATCCTCACCGGGCGTCACAGAGGCAAGAGAGTGGTCTTCCTGAAGCAGTTGGTGAGTGGCTTGCTACTTGTGACTGGGCCTCTGAGCCTTAATCATGTTCCTCTACGAAGAACACACCAGAAATTTGTCATTGCCACCTCTACAAAAATTGACATCAGCAAAGTGAAAATCCCCAAGCACCTCACTGATGCTTACTTTAAGAAGAAGGAGTTGCGGAAGCCCAGACACCAGGAGGGCGAGATCTTCGACACCGAGAAAGAGAGAAACCAGATTTCAGAGCAGCGCAAGGTGGATCAGAAAGCGGTGGACTCACAGATTTTGGCAAAAATCAAAGGTGTACCTCAGCTCCGGGGCTACCTGCGATCCATTTTTGCTCTGACAAATGGAATTTATCCTCATAAATTAGTGTTCTAAATTTCTTACTAAGAACCTAATTAAATACCTGATACATTAAAAAAAAAGGTGAAACTTTATTTTTGTTTTTGTTGATTCTTCAGCTAACACATAAGAGATGATTTATTGTACACGCTTTACACTCAGCCAAAAGCAAGAACAGAAGTAGTCCAGAATGCCACAGGTCAGGGGCAAAGAAACAGGAGACTGCTTAGTTTGAACCAGGTGGATTTCTCTTTGAGGTGGTCCTGGCGATCAGATGGCAGTGAAGTTCTAATCCATTGAGACACTGTAGACAGCACGCAGTCCAAAACTTGCACCAGCGCTGTCCGCCTCCAGCATTCTTTATTTCTGCTCCTTTGGCCTCCATGGTGTACGAGCTATTGTACTTGGACCTCTTTCTCATCTTTCTTATTTTACACTTCAGTCTGCGCATTTACTTCTTCTTCCACTTGGCTCTCATTGTGCAGAGGTTTCTAAGAAGATGGTGTTAAGTCGAGAGGAAACTTTATTTTTTATTTTTATTTTTATTTTTATTTTTATTTTTAAACAGGGGGCCTGCCCTTTAGCTCAGTTTTTTTTAAATTTTATTTGTGTGTGTGTGTGTGTGTGTGTGTGTGTGTGTGTGTGGCCAGCTCAGCCCACCAGGGGGCGGGGCTGGCTGGCATGTGGTGCTGGGGGATTGAACTGCGGCCCCTGTGCTTTGCTAAGCTTGTTCTAAGTAGGTGCTTTAGACCCTGAGCCATCTCACCAGCCCCAGAAAACTTTATTTTTAAAGTCTAATTTTAGTCTTTTGTCTGATAAAGCCATACCAACTTATTTTATTGCCTGTTTCAGAGATTATTGGTGATATACCTATGTTTTCTAGTGGGCTTTAATTATTGTGTCAGCCATTTCTTTGATTTTATAATGCAGGGAGGGAGAATGATAATAACTCAATTTTAGAGTTGATTATGGCTTTATAAACCCAGGAACTCAACTTCTGGCATAGGTCACCTGGTGTTTGAAAGCTTGTCCAGGAACAGCAATCAGGATAAGGTAAGAAACCTTACTGTGCCCTCTCTAAAGGCACATCCCTTCTCCCTAACTTGAGTGACTCTCTTTTCCCCAGGTCCCCTGTAAGCAGCTTGCAGATTCGCTATGATCAGCCGGGCAGCAGCAGTTTGGACAATCTGCCTCCAGTAGCGGCCAGCATAGAGCAGCTGTTGGAGAGGCAGTGGAGTGAAGGACAGCAGTTTTTGTTAGAACAGGGTACACCGAGTGACAGTAAGTGTTCGTTTTTTTGCCATCATATGAAGGTGGGTGGGTGGATAGGTACAGGTGTCACTTTTTATCCACAACACTGATGAAATTATGATCTATATTTTGTATAATGTGGTAAGAAAGAATACAAAGGTTTAATGGAACCAATTCTACAGTGTTACTGCTTTGACCTGAACCCTGTGTTTACTGGGGCAACTCTCTTATGTTCTTTAATCTGCCATTTGTAGAATTGGGGATAAGACTGTATCTACATTGTGGTTATTGTAAGGATTAAAAGAGATGAAAACCATCAAGATGGTGTGCCTGGCTCACAGAAAGCACCTGGCTCGTATGTGCGAGGCACACATCTGTAACTGGTTGGTTATAGTTCAGCTGCTGTACCATTGGTACTTTTTCTTCATAGTTCTGTAATTTGTTCTTTGCTTTCTTCTCTTAAACTTAATTGTTGAAAGAAAACTTACCTATGGAGAATTTTTTCAAAAAATGCTCATAGACAGTTATGATCATCTCTCTTAAGTTTTATAATTTAGAGAGAATATAAAATATTCTGAAAAGAAAAATTATATCGTAAATGTAGTTAATGTTATATTTATCATTTAGTAAGTTATACTGTGTGGTATAGATCATGTACATGTATTTAACTTACTTACATTTTAAGTGTTAGGGCCATGGTGAAAATGGCAGCAAAACGGTTAGAATAAGTGGCAGCTAGCTGAATGACTTGCTGTCAAACATGAATTTTTTGGGCGGAAATTGGTGATTTCCATCACTTCTGGATATGAACTTCTGCTTTATTTTATTAAAGCAAAGCTGTTTTTAGTATAGTGAGCCATTTGCCACAAATCTGTATTTTTATGAATGGTTCCCAACAAGAAATGCTAATTGTCAGGAAATTCATGCTGGGATAATCCTTTAAACACATAGCTGGAGGACAGGGCTAGTTTATTAGCCTTGTTGCATTTCATTTGGGAGCAGGAAGGGTTTCTTTTGGGATGCTGAAGAGGAGGGATGTAAGTTAAGTCCTTGGGAAATGGCCATATGTACCTGTATCCAGTGGGGCTACCCCTCCCCTCCTCTCCCCTCCCTCTCACTTCCCCTTCCTTCCCCTGCCTTTCCCTCCCCTAGGCTGTGAGGTCACATTCAACAAATACAACTTTTTAATATGTAGAGTTTTAAATTGCCCATCACAGCAGCCTAGCAGCAGTGTTGGGTGACAGGAAGAGCCACACAGTGGAGGTGGCTGCATAAGTCGCATCTGGCCCCTTGCTGGGAGAGGTGGAGTGGCGGCACACAGCGCTCCCTGCTGGGCACCTTGTGCCGCAGCACGCTGAGCTACTTTGTGTGCCTTGCTGAAGGGCTGGCTTTTGTTTTTGTTATTTTCTTTTCTTGGGGGTGCTGGGTGTAGAATACAGGGCCTGGCACATGCAGAAAAAGCACTCTGCTGCTGAGCTAGATCCGACCCTGGCATGCACATTTCAAACAGAATGTGTTCTCCCCTTGTCAGAGGACTTCGGTGTGCTCCTTTTGTAGGGTAAATACGGCTTCATTGAGAACTTCCAATGTTTAGTAAGGCTTTTTTTTTTTTTTCTTTTTTTTTTTTTTTTTAATGTATTTGGTACAGAGTCTCACTACGCAGCTTGGACTCGTAGTGAATGAGGCTGTTTTGAGGAGAATAAACTGTTACCATTTTTGTTTCAAGAATAGAAGCCACCTGCATATGATTGTGTTGTTGGTATGTGCAATTAGGTTTTCAGATGCTATGCCTGGGAGCAACCTCCTTGGTGCTTATGTTCAGCCGTAAATATGTAAGCGCTAATTATTTAGAAACATTTACAAAACTCTTCACCTCTCAACTTTTTTTTCCAAAATTACTGGCCCTGAATCCTTAAAATAGTCCTGAGTATGGGCTTGTCTTTATTAAAAATCATCCAAATGTTCACTAGTTTTAGGAATGCTGAAGTCATTACACCAACTTCAAGTAGAAAATCGAAGATTAGAGGAACAAATTAAAAATTTGACTGCCAAAAAGGAGCGTCTTCAGTTACTGAATGCACAGCTTTCAGTGCCTTTCCCAGCCATAACCACGGCCCTCAGTCCGTCTCATCAGCTGCATCCATTTTCAGCACAGACTGGTGAGTGTGAGAAGGGTCTGCATGTGGCTGGAAACGCAGGAGAGAGCGTCCCAGTGCTGTGGGCGTGAGGAGTTGGCGTGTGCAGCGTCATGAAGATGTAGGGTGGGGTGATGGGTTGTTTTTGAAGGGCATAGAGAATCTTGTTAAGTGATTGACTTTAATTTGCTCTCCCTTCTTCAGTTAAAGTTTAGTGGTGAAATGTATTTAAGCGTGTAATGATCTCATTATTGATATAAAGCTATGGTATTGCAAAGCCATACAGGTTTTGTTTTCTATTTAAACTGGCCATAGGAATGTTAAGACTTCAGTGTTTTTAACAGGGTAAATAAACTTATTTTTGTTTTCGTTATTCTAGCTCCAACTACTGATACTTTGAACAGCAGTAAGAGCCCTCATATAGCAAACAGCTTTTTACCTGACAGTTCTCTTCCTGTGTTAAACCAGGTAAGTTGTGTGTGGCTGTGTTCTTTTGTGCTCTGCTGTGAATCATAGTCTAGCACATGCAGTGCTTTCGGGCTCATGGAACAGTGTCTCTTCTTCCAGCAGGACTTAACCTCCAGTGGCCAGAGCACCAGCAGCTCGTCTGCCCTCTCCACCCCACCGCCTGCTGGCCAGAGTCCGGCGCAGCAGGGCCCCGGAGTCCCAGGGGTCCAGCAGGTCAACGGCGTGACCGTGGGGGCGCTGGCTGGTGGCATGCAGCCCGTGGCCGCCTCCATCCCTGCTGCCACTGCGGTGGGGGGCATAATTGGAGCTTTGCCAGGTAACCAGCTGGCAATTAACGGCATTGTAGGAGCTTTAAACGGGGTGATGCAGACCCCTGTCACCCTGTCCCAGAACCCTGCCCCCCTCACCCACACAACTGTACCACCTAACGCAACACATCCAATGCCAGCCACGCTGACGAACAGGTGAGATGCTTCTGTCGCTATATTATGGGTTTTTGTGCAACATAGAACTAGCAGTGTCTGCTTTAATTTGGGATTTTCACTGTTCCTTGTAGATGCGTCTTAAGAAAATAAAGTCTACCCCAAATTTGAACTAGGCATATTCTACCCAGAGTATATTTATTTTTGAAACTTAAGTAATTCTTATTAAAACAATTAAAGTCAACTTTAATAACAAAGTATAAAATATGTACTGTGTTGAAAATTAGTCTTGATCTGTGATGTAAATGTTAATTTTTCTTACCCCTTTGTATATTTTATTTATGTATCCTACATTCTGAAGAAAGGTGATTCATGGTGATGCTTCTTAAAATTTAATAGTGTAATTTTGTTAACTTTGAATCAGAAATTTTGATATAAGGTGAAGGGTAAATATTTATCTTGAATTTCCAGGAAGTGAAACTTGGTTGGTTTCATTGTACTAGAATTTCATATGACTATTTGTTCAAAATAAGGGGACTAAAGCCATGTTGTTAATTAAGCATACTTTGGAGGAATGACTTTAAGCAATTTGTACTTGGTACTAGTAAGCTATTTCTTCTAGCTTTCTTTTTCTTGATGCTTAATTAAAAAAAAATAATTGGGATCATTAAAAAAAATCAGTCAAATCAGTGGTATGTTTAGATTCTTTCTTTTAACTTTGTGTATCTTAGCATGGGTTAAATTATCCCTGAATAATCAAAAATAAACACATGTAAATTTCTATTCCATAAAAAAAATTTTCTTCTGTTTGGTTTATAATAAAAAGAAAACACTTCTTGACCACGTGAATTCTTACTTAGTTGTATACATGCATTATAGAAAGAGAAAGAAGAAATAATTTGTAGCTATTGTTTCTAAAAAGTGTTGTGGTTATTAGGCTGGGTGTGGTGGCGCACACCTGTAATCCCAGCACTCGGGAGGCTGAGGCAGGAGGATTTCTGCAAAGTTCAAAGCCGGCCTGGGCTACATAGTGAGTTCAAGGCTAGCCTGAACTACATAGTGAGACCCTGTCTGGAAAAGTAAAGTATTATGGTTAAAGACTTCTTAGTTTATTAAATGTTGAATCAAAAAGTTGTCTTTCATTTACATTTTTAAAAAGACATAAGTATAAAGTAGAAAGTAAGAATTTTAATCATTTTTCAGTGCCTCAGGACTAGGATTACTTTCTGACCAGCACAGACAAATACTTATTCATCAGCAACAGTTTCAGCAGTTGTTAAATTCTCAACAGCTCACACCAGTAAGTTCTTCCTTTTGATAATATTTGATTTTTATGAGCAGCAAGTGTTCTAGACTAGCATAAACCCTACTGTGGGATTAGGGTACCCTTAGCAAAATACCACCATTGCATACATCGCCCAGAAAGCCTGGCTTGCTGTTCAGGACCCCTGTAGTGGCAGTCTGTTCCTTCCTGACTTGCACATTCATAGCACACTATCACACGCACTGGCAGAGGGTCTGGTGATAGAAAAATGGTGCTCTCTTCATGGACAGTGAGTCTGCACTGCATGGTGGCGCTTCCCGCCGAGAACAGGGCAGCGGGTGCAGGGATGAGGTGACTGGCGCCAGGCCCGCTGGCCTCACTGTCCTTTTGGTGTAGTGGTGCTGGGGCTGGGGCCCCAGGCTGGCACAGCCCTCTGAGGGAAGGCTCTGCCCCTGCCCTGCCTTGTCCCACCCCATGGGGCTGGGCTGGAACCGACGTTGAAGGAGTGTGCCTTTCTGACTTAGGGGAGAGAGAAGAGAAGGCGCGCTCGAGGTAGAGGCAGCAGCAGTTGTAAAAGACCTGGGCATGTGTTGTGTTGTGGAAGACTAGAAGGAAGGCAGATGACCACAGAGCGCGAGGTAAGGGAGGGGCGGCCAGGCTGGCTGAGCAGGAAGGGACTGCAGGTCCACCTGGAGGAAGCCCGAAGCTTCCCAAACACCGAGCCTGCTGTGGAACCTGTGAAGTGCCCCTGAGCAGAGGAGAATGACCGAAGCCCTCTGTGCCCCTTCCCCTGTTGCCCAGCCTTAATCACTGCCCTGTTTTGTCAATCTCATTTTATATCTTCAGTTTCCTTTCTCAGGATTATTTTAAGAATTATTTAGAGAGCTTCAAATAGTGGCACAGTAATGATTCACAGTTGGAAAGGATTAACTTAGCAGCTGAGTGGAGCCCGAGGTATGTTGGGGCTCTACCAAAAGGGTCACCCAGGCCGGTGCCACCACCACCATGTGAAGAGTGGATGTAGCCCAAGACAGGTGTGTCGGCCGGGCAGGAAGAGCAGCTCCTGACCACCAGCCTGCTGACCAGGCAGGCCCGCAGGACACCATTTTGGAGGGGAAGCATTGATTTCAGTAGGGGTGGAATGTGTCCTCCATACCCAGGGGCTCTTCTGCTCTGAATTCATCAACTGCATATTGAGATTGTTTGGAAAGAGCCTCGTGCCTGTATTGGGCATGTACAGCCCCTTTCTGGGTGCAATTCCTGAAGTACGACACACAGCGCCTCTTGGTCATAGGCTATCACCCATGGTCACTCGAGCACAGGGTGGCTTCCGAGCCGCTCAGCTGTGTGATGGGGACCCAGTTTCCCAGGGCTGTGTTAGCACAGCTGGGAAAGTGGCAGCCCAGGCTTCCAGGGCAGGCTTAGGGCTGAGGGAAGGGGTCTGGGGAAGGCACTGGGCCGGTGGCCACTTCAGCCCGTGAGGAACAGCTGGGAGCTGGCTACTTGGAGTTTTCCTGTAGAGGAAGTGAAGGTGGAGTCTGGGTGACTCAAGACATTTTACTGCAAGTTCAGACACTGCTATGCGAAAAGACATCGCTCCTGCACCTTTGCAGCAGGAGCTGATGAGGGGTTCTGTGGTTCTGCACAAAGAAGGGCTGTGCAGGAGCAGACAGCATGGCAGGGCTCTGGACGGGGCTGTGAGGGCTGGGCCCCTCCCCGGGGGCTTGTTCTGCAGCCAGGTAGATAAGATCTCTTCAGCCTATAGTCCTGGGGTCACAGCTGCACCCCACTTGAAACGCTGCTGTTAGAGTGCTGAGGATGGAACCCAGGGCCACATGGATGCTGGGCCTCAACCGTGGCGCTTCTGGCTCTGTTCAAATTAGCAGAGCTGAGAGGAGACCAGAGCAGAGGCAGTGGAGAAAGCCTCTGGCATAGGCAGGGAGGGAGAGGGGCATACTGCACACAGCGACTTTCCCCAGTGTCTTGCACACCTCATTCAGTGTAGCCTGGTCCATAATTCTTCAACAATACGCAATGTTTTGCTTTATTAAAAACATTGCAAATTCTTACATTGACTTGGACTCATTTTCACTTTCACTGTCCTAGTAGATGACATGGACGATCTTACCCTTCTGCTAAGGTGGGACTGTGTTTTCTATCCCTGCCTTTGTCTTAACGTGGAGAACTAAACTTGGGCTTTTCTTACGAGGGTTTGTGCCAGAGTAATAACAGCAGAGTAGACTTGGCATTTCTAGGACAAGGACACGGGATGTCCCATGTTTTATTCCATAGATGTGAAGACGAAGGGATTTAAATGCTAGTTTCCCTCTTGTCAGCCCACGTTTGGGTGGTAGGAGTCACACACACATCTCCATCTTAGAGAACTGCTTGATCCCTTTTTCCTCTCCCTGCTTTCTGTTTCAAAGGTGATATTCCATCCCAGCCCCACCTCCTGAGATCCCCGACTGGGCCTTGTCTTGCTTTCATCCCGCCTCACTGGCCCTTCCTTTCCTGGGTCTCCCCCTTCTCTCTGACCTACCCTGGGGAAGTGCCCTGGAGTGGGGTGGACACGCCTAGATCGCATCTCTTAAGGCTGACACCCCACTGTAGCCCACGGCTCTGGAAGCTGCAGTACTCCTAGCTCCAGTTGCTTTCTAGGCAATAGGGCTTTCAGAGTGACAAGTTGGGCCTGCCTGGCTGACAGTGATGCTGTCCTTCCTATTACAGTTACGTCTCTGACACAGGTGTGGATTCATCTGAAAGTCCCAGTTGAGAGTAGGTTGTTCCTGTCCAGAACCCTCTGCTGTCCTCTGCAGGTTGCGGCTCAGGATTGGCCCCTGTTGTCCTGTACCTGCATGGGTGTCCCCTGACCTGTTTAAAACTCGGAGCAGCAGGCTGTCCCCACCAGACTTGCTGTTTCTTTCCCCACTTCTGCAATCACGTCCGAGCATTTCCGTGGCCCAGGGACCCCCGTAGCTTCCCGCCATGGTTCCCCACCACCAGAAAAAGCACCTGGCGCAGAGTGAGCACCTGGAAATCCGCTGAACGCTGTCTGTATTGCTGTGAGGAGTGACCCATGCTGGCTCCACCTGGTGGTGCAGGCCTTAACTTCATTTCTTTGGGAGGCTGAGGCGAGAGGATCACAAATTCAAGCACAGCCTGGCTAACTTAATGAGAGCCTGGTTCAAACTAAGAAAAGGCTGGGCTCAGTGGTCAAACAGCCCCTAACTCTAGTGCCACAAGGAAAAGCCCGGTGGAGAAGGCACCGCCTCTGTGGGCGCCAGTGATGGCTCTGCCAGGTGACTTCAGAACTGAAGGGTGGAAAGATCAGGTCCCAGGATCTGTTTTAAATGGGACAGCAGTGATCTTCAACTTATTTGAATGGCAGGTCTTGATCTTCATGGACAACCTAATTTAGCTCCTGTATTTGCTCTTGTTTTGAAAACGGGCTGGTCCTAGCTAGTAGTTTATATAGTAATGGATGTTGTCTAGTGCAGCCTGTTTTTTCTCGGTGAGGTTTTGTTTTCTTACATTTAAGTACCCAGTGGGGAGAAAGGGCGCGCACTGCTGGTGGTGAGCACGGTGACTAGGACCTCTCCCCATGTTTCCGCTGTAGGAGCAGCACCAGGCCTTCCTGTTCCAGCTTATGCACCAGCAGCACCACCCGCCTGAGCTGCAGCCGCTGCAGCTGCCGGGCCCCACGCAGCTCCCCATCAACAGCCTGCTTGCAGGAGCCCCTGCACCCCCTCTGCACACGGCTACTGCTAACCCCTTCCTCACCATCCATGGGGATGGTACTGGCGCGAAGGTCACAGTAAGTGTCTGTCCTGGGCCAGGTTGCCCAGCGAAGGGCCCAAGGTGGGCGGTTATCTCCAGCCCCGGGTGAACAGGTCTAGCAGCTGGCTGGCTGACGCTGGCCTCTGCTGCCAGCAGGGTCACCACTGGGATTCTCATACAACGCCAGAGGCCATTGTGTTATTCAGCAATTTTCAAGCTCACTGTATGTGTTAGGAACAGCATAATCAAAAGACAGTATGTGATGTTTCTTTATAAACTTTAATTTGCTGAGTTACAGAACAAGTTGATATAAGAGTTTCTATTTAGATCCAAAGTACTTCTCAAAATTGAACACTAATTGTACATAAATTTTAGGAGAAATAATCTAGATATCCTACCAGATTACTTCTTAAAGAAAGTAAATCAATCACATTTTAATAGAATTTTAAATATCTTACTAAGTTTTTGTAAATGATAACATCTTACCCTCTCATTGTAAAAGATGCATTAAAAAATGGATGCGGGTGTATTGTGTGTGCAGGCTGTTTTTCTCTGTTGCTGTGATTCTGACATAGTCCTAGGAGCAGGGAGGCTATGGCCCGGGCAGGAAGGAGGTGAGGCTGGACTGTGCAGTGTTGTTCACTGTTCACTGTGCGTTGTCTTTACAAGCTGGAGATTTTAGTAATGAGAACTGGCTCTCGGTCCTCGGGAGCTGGTTTTCAACGACTCCTCAGAGCCACTTCCTGGTGGTGAACACTGAACACAGATCTCGTGGCCTCCCTGGGGTTGCTCCCACGGGTGGAAACAAGTGATTCTGCAGTAGTTCTGGAAGTTTCGTGTTATTTTTCACTCTTTTGTTCACAAGAATTTTTTCTTATTAAAAAAAGAAATCTAAGCTATTTTTTCCTGAATTGTATGAGAAGTGTTGAACCACAATAATGAATATAAGATTTTTTTTTTTTTTTTTTTTTGCGACACCGGGGATTGAACTCAGGACCCTTCGCTTGCCAGGCAGGCGCTTATTCTACTGAGCTATCTCCCCAGCCCTTATAAGATATTCTTGATACAAGAGATTAGGGCTGGAAGTGATACTGAGTCCCTCATTGGACGTGGTGTGTGCATGATTGGGTCTCCAAGGTAAGAGGTGGGAGCCTACTGTGTAAGGGAAGCAGAAGCAGGATGGAATAAGCCACAGCTCAAGGATGGCAGCATTGTGGGGTGAGGGCCAAGTGACTCTCTTAGTCAATAAATGCTTCATGATCCGTGATCCCCATTACAGTGTCTGGGACAGCAGCCAGGAAGGTGAGGCAGCATTTTCTGTCTTGAGAGTAAGCACCCTGCCTCTTTTGTCCTTGGTAGTATTGAATTCAGTGTTTTAAAAGTATTTACCAGTAAATCCATATCTCTTCAATTAGCCTGAAAAACAGCCAGGCTAACTTAATGCATAAAAAGGTGTAGCCATCTATCATATTTGATGTGTTCCAGTTGTGGTTAAAGAGGGTATTATCCCAAGCATTGGCCAGAATCCATTTAGCTAATAATGCTTCTGGTTTTTGTTTCTTTTACTGCAGAGAATTAGTGATAAAACTGGGCCTGTAGCTCAGGAGAAAAGTTGACCCTTGAAAAACACCCGAGATGGCCTCTGCTGTGGTCGGCCCTGCGTGGCTGCCGCTGCAGTCACCGAGGACAACTGTGACCCAGCGACAAAGGCCACAGGACAGAGGACAAGCAAGGGCACTCTTGTAAGATGCCCACTGATTTTCTTGTTGCTTTGTTGCACTGAAATGGAAATCCTGTACCCCCTGCCCCACCCAAAGGTTTTGAACTTTGAAAGAAAATGTAATAGCTTACTTTTGTCAATGAAATAACTTAACATGCAATTAGTTTATGAACCCAAGAAAAACTGAATATAGTTGGTCACAACTAGTTGTTACAAATGGAGATGCAAATAGCAAAACCATAAAGACTTGTTCTACTTACAGACTACTTGGTTTTACTGTACAAGTTAGAGTATAAAATACCATCACTTCTTGGGGTTACAGTTACTGCTCTGTGAGTCAGTTCTGAAATGTCAAGGCACTCGGCTTCCGCCTCTAGAGTTCTAGTCATTAAACACAGTCAGCTGTATCATGCCGTCCACCTGGACTCTGCAAAACCTTGTTGGAAATTCTTCCTTTTTGATGAAACTTGGCCAGTTTGGGTAATTGGACTAGGATGTAACATGTGGTTTTGCTAAAGATCCTTTTCTTTTGCTAAGTGCTTCTTTAATGTCAAGACCTGCTCGTGTAGGGACACTTTGAGTTAAACAAGTTCTGAGGCTGCTGGGAGCCAGGTCAGCTGAAAGCAGAAGGCTGGCGTGAGGCGTGGCCTTGATGCACTGCCCAGGCCCTGCCTGCCTTGTGATTGTGTGCTCTGCCCATGGCTCAAGCAGTACTGTTTCACCTAGGAGTTGATCCACTAATGGTCACAAAACAGATTGAGGGGGTTTGGTGAGAATATGCATTTGTTTTACTTAAGCAACTTCCCATTACTAACTGTTGAGACCTGCCGGCCATGGCCCCTCCACAAGGGCATGGCCGGCCACCAGGGAGTCCTACTCCGCTGCAGTGGCAGCTCAGTTCTGAAAGGCCGGGTTACTAGTGGGAAGCCCAGCTGTGATAAGACCTCCACTGTGTACTTAGCTGGAAGAACAAGCTAATTCTGCAATATGTCTCTTGGTTAAACATTGCACAGTTCTTACCTCATTTCTGTAAATAAGGTTTTGTGAATCTGTTTTCTATTGTGAAAAATTCATAACATTGATATTTTGATTTGTAATATTTCTAATTGGTAGATTTAATTGAAAAGTAAAATTAATTTATTTTTATATGTTCAGGGGAATTTTAAAGAAAGTCAGACCTTTTGTAGATAATTTAAAAAATCAGTGTGGTTTATTTTACTTATTTAACCCACTGGTTATTCTGTAACAATTTGTATAAAGGGTAAATTTTGAATGTGTTGTTATTTTGCCTAGATGTAAAATTCCACATGTATTAAAATGTACAAAGTTTTGTTAATAAAATTTAATGATGTTTATAACTTGGTGCTATTCTGCTTGGGGTCCTGAGCCCTGCTGGGGGCATTCTGGCCTGCGGGCCAGGCCTGCATGGCACCTGTGGTGTCCCTGGGCACCAGCAGTGCCATGGCATCTGCTGAGGAGGTGCCAACCTGGAGCCCTGGCCAGGAGTGCTGGCGGTTCAGCAGTGCGAGGAGAAAGAGGCCAAGTTCTGTGTAGTAAGTGGAGAAATGACCTCAGGTGGGGTGGCTTCACTTTAATTGCTGAGACAAACTATCCGACACTCAAAGTTAAGGAAGGAAAGGTTTACTTCGCCCGCAGTTCATGAAGGTTTCCGTCCATACTCAGCTGGCCCCAGGCAGGTGGGCACATGGTAGAGGGCAGCAGCTCAAGGCAGAGTAGGACAGACAGAAAGCAGCAAGTGGCCAAGGCCCACAGCGCCTGCCCCCTTTTGGTCCCTTACGTTGTATCCAGGCCACATGCCTTCAGCACAGGTGGCACTCTGCCCGGCCCAGCGTGGACCTTCCCATTATCCACACCCAGAACTGTGCCACCCCAGGAAGGTCACTGGTTTAGTGGTCACACATCAGAGTCAGCTGCTTCTCAAGCATCAGCGGTGACTGTGAGGCACTGGGGCTCATCTTGACATAAGCTGTTAAGCAGAGATCATTAGTTAAAGCACGTTAATAAGGTAGCAGTTATACCTGGGAAAGACTAAATTCCTCTCTATATGAACTGTGATCAAGCTACAGTGAATGTTTCAGTTTTTAACATTTATAGCCAAAGTCCCCTTTGCTGTGGATACACCTCCGCAGCAGTTCCCAGGTTCCCTTTCATCAGTGTCTTGAAGGTGTGGCGAGGTGAGCGCCGTCAGAGGAAAGATGGGCTCTTACAGACATCAGGGTGTCCTTACCTACCTTTCTGGCTGGCTCTGGCAACCCATGACTCTGGCCCTCCCCAAGTTCCTGTGACCATGAAAGGGAGCCACTACCAGTGGCGTCAGAATGTGGGACCTTGTGCTCAGAGGATGGGTGCAGAGGACCAATGTCTGCAATGGAGAGGTTTGAAAATGAAACCCTGGTCATTTCCGATCAACCATGTGTGTTTAGACTTGCCCTAGAGCTAGTCCTCTGGTCCCAGGGCTTCTGGGCCTCTGAGGCACAGGAGTTACTGCAGTGCTCCGGAGATAGTACGGAGTGAGGTCCAGTGCCAGAGCTTTGTCCTGCACAGGCAGGGACTCCTCTAGAAAGTCCTGTCCCTGAGGCTGACACCTGACTGGGTGTCGGAGGACACTCTTAGCACCGTGCACTTGGGCCTTGTGTGAGTGCTAGGTTTCCCCAGCCCTTCAGCGGGTGGCACATGCTCACTCCGCACGTGGGGTTGCTTGTCATTGCGCTGGCCCAGGCAGGTGCCTTTGTGTTAGCCTGGGGATGTGCGGCCTGGACATGCACCTTCTGGGAGGAGGACACCTCCATGGCAGGAGGGGCTGGGTGCTGCAAGGCCAGGGTGCCTTGAGGAGACATGCAGCTTCACTTGTGACTAGGAAGAGCGACCTTTTCACAGAAGTGGTGATGAAACCACTGCTTTTCTTCCATCTCACCCATCTCACTTTCACTTCCTAAAAGTGCACTTTGACATCATTTTGTCATTTTTTTGAGACAGTCTCACTGTGCAGTCCAGGCTGGCCTTGTACTTGCGGCCTTCCTTTTGTCCCAGACTCCCAAGGGCGGTACCAGGCCTGGCTGACACCACTGTCATCTTGTATAGATTAGGCCTTTCAGAGTGAACTGGCTGTGAGCCTTCACTAACATGTGGAAGTCCCTCTTTGCAGGGCTGGGAACCCAGGCTCCGTGGCAGGCTGGGCGAATGCTCTGCCACCTCTGTCTAGCCCAGGAAATCCTCTGGATGAGTTTCATACTGGTGAGCATGGGGACAGTTGTTAACTGTTCTCAACTTGGTTACTGGAAACAAAGGAAGTGTCTTTATGACAACTCTGAGGTCCCTCGCAGTGTGGTGTCTCTGGGTCTGTTCACAGCTGGGGGCGGCCACTCTGAAGGAGACTCAGACTCGGCTTCTCCTTTTCCTGTTTCTCCTGCTGCTTTGTAGTCTGCAGCCCAAGAGTCACGAGACTGTCGTTTCCAAGTCTGGACCCCTCTCCACAGCAGGGTCCTCCTAATATGTCTGGTGTTAGCTTTGACATTTCTTAGATGGCAGAAGTCCTCGCCACCACATTTTTAAGACCGGGGTGGCAACATACACAGCTCAGTCATGGCAGCTGGCTTGGCTGGTACAGGACAAGCACGGGCAGGGACGAAAATCCCATCACACTGCCAGCCCTTGTTGTATTAAAATATATACATCGTGGAGCCTGGCCTGGTGGTGCATGCTTGTCATCCCAGGATCACTGTGCATGTGAGGCCAGCCTGAGCTACACGGAAAAAGCCTGCCTCGGGACAGAAAACAAAAGTCCTATTTTAAGTTTTAAACATTCTCTCAGTCTTGTGTAGTTAAAAGACACACTAGTAAGGATGTGCTGGCTGTAGCTGTTCTATGGAGCAGATGTGCAGTTGCCTGAGTGTGCAGGCCCCTCCGTGGCTCAGGATCATAGGCTTGTACCTTTACCAGAGGAGGCAGGCTGGTGGCAGGGACAGCCACCCAGATCCAGGACTGGGGAGGAGGCATAGCTTGGTGTGCCAGGGCTGGCGGGATGGTGGGCAGGGTGCGGCGTTGCCATCAGTGCCCAGCATGGCAGGGACAGGCGAGGTCCCAAGGCCCCTGCAAGGCTGGACAGGATGGGTTGGAGCTGTCCCTGTGTGACCTGTGTAGCTTTGAGTGGAACAGAGACACCCTCGGCCCTACACGGATGCCAAGAAAGGCTACACTGCTACTGTCACCCCCAACTCTGGCCAGGGCCTTGCGACATAGAAGACAGGAGACTGGGTGGGAGATTGGGGAAGCAGGGACTCTTAGAGACAGACTGGTGGAAAGAGCAGGCGACCTTCAGAGTGGAAAGTTTAGGGAAGGATCTGCCCAGGAGCTTAGTCCCAGTTCACTAGAGGCGACCCGCTGCGGAGTCCTAGAAGTCTGTGCCCGAGTTACTTCATTTGGTGAGAGGGTGTTTTTAGGTGCAGGCTGGCCTTGAGTTCATCACGTACCCCAGGTTGGCCTGTCTCAGCCTCCAGTAACGCAGGTTCCCAGGGGGGTGGATGGGCGTGAAACAGGAGCTTCAGGTGGGGTGGGAGTGGAAGGAGGTGGACCCGAGGGCCAGAGCAGGCGGGACTCACAGGGAAGGGACCTGAGGGACCATGGGGTTGGGACAGGAGGGGTCATGGCCTCTGCCCTCAGGGCAGGGGCAGCAGCTGTGCTAAGGGCCTCCTGGGGATGGAGCAGCTACACCAGACTGCTGCAGGCAAGGTCTCCTCAGCCACTGAGCCACACCTCAAAGGCCCCAGCTCTGAACACCTGGGAGCTGGGCACACCGGGTTCGCTGCACAAACTCACTATCCCTTCCCCCACTGGAAATTCAACCCTGGCCCTTCCCAGACAGCTCTTCCTTTCCTTATTTACTGAGACAGGGTCTCACTATGGAGCCCCAGGCTGGCCTCAAACTCACAGCGATCCTCCTGCCTCAGCCTCCTGAGTGTTTGGACACCAGGTGTGTGTCACAAGCCTGGCACTGAAGCTAAATTTTTTAAGTTGTTTCAGGTTGGGGCCGGCTTTATGTCCCAACTTGGGAGGTGGAACCCCTCACCCTCAAGGCTGCCCTTTCTAGAGAAGAGAGGACATTGGGGTCCCAGTAGCACTTCCTATTACTTGAGTGCTGGGATGCCAAGGGCACTTTTCAGAGATTAATCCAGATTCTTGGGGAGTACTGAACAAGGAATTGGACAAAATGTGAGAAAAAAAAAAAAAAAAAAGTGGCAAGGTCTTGTATTTACTAAGGGCAGGAAAAAGACAGCTCTACAGAGTGAGCAGGAAGGTAATGGCGGTGAGCTCCTGCGTTCCCTGAGCCTCAGACTGAGGGCAGAGCGACGCTGTGCTATCAGAAACCAGCTTGGTCTCACACTGAAACTGAAGAGTGCGCTTCCCGACTGGCCCCAAGTGCAGGAACTGTGCACTTTTTCTGTGCCTGTCCTGGATTTCTGTGATTCACTCCAGTCCTGGCAGCCCTGGAGGATTCTCAAGCCGCACTGCCCTGCTGTGTGCAGCCACACCTGCCCAGGGCCAGGCGAAGGGGCTGCCCTCCTGCCTGCAGACCGTCCCCAGGGTGCCCTTCGGGCTGCATCCAGCTTCCTGACATCCCAGCTCTTCCGGGAGCTTTTCCCACAGAGGCTGCCCAGCCTGCCTAGCCTAGCAGGCCAGCCTGGACTACGGCTTTTAAATTTTTGTCTCAAAACAAAAACAGCAGCCAGGAATGGTTGCTAAAGGATGGAGGCACCAGGAAATGTCCCTGAGCTCCGGATGGGGTGGGGGGACACCTGGCATCTGTCTTCCAAGTCCCTGAGGCTACTAGGCCCTATGCGGCCACCTCCAGCCCGAGGTTCCCAAACTGTGTCATCCCTGCTCAGCCGGTGTTCGGTTCAGGACCACTAGTGGTTCCAGGCCTTTCGAGGACTTAGGGTGAAATGCCAAGCCCAGCTGTCTCTAAGCAGAGAGTGCGGGTTGGGTTCTTGTCCCATTATTGACCTCTTCCTGATGGCTGTAAGGCACTGTGTGACACTTTCCCCCCAAAAACCTTTGGAGTGAGGAGAAAGAAAATTAACCACGTCGCCAGCCCTTCTCTCCAACACAGGATCGGCTCTAACAGCAGCGCACACGTCTCTTATTTATTTCTTTACTAAGGCACATGACGTATAGAAATACTGAGGTACAAAATGCAAGTTTCTGCATAAGTTTTCAAATATTCCTTATGGAAAACGAAGGCGGATGTCATCCTCGGTGGGCTCAGCTTTTCGCTTGTTTCTTCTTCTGAACCAGCTCCACCAGCAGGCGGTACCTGGCGATGCAGTCCTCCTGTGGGAGAAGGGAGGCGGTGAGCGGGTGCTGGGGGGCCCCTCGCCCTTGAAGGCCGGCTAGGTGACGAGCCTGCGGTGCTCCGGCCTGGAGCTGAAGCTCAGGGAACAGGAGGGGGGCACGAGTCCTGCTTGGCGGGTGAAACAGGAAGGCGCCCGCCCGCCTGGACCACGAGTTCTAGAGTGTCACGGCCCTGGCCCCTCCACACAACAGCTTGTTTTCCTCAGGTGCTCATCCTTGCCAAGGGGCCGGCAGGGAACCAGAGCTGCGCGCCCTGGGCCACAGGGCCACAAGCTAGGTTCCAGATGCAGACGAGCTACAGAGATCATGGCCTCGGATGCCTCTGGCCTGCTGCAGCCGGCCCTGGACGAGGGGTCCAGGGAGGCTGCAGCTGCTCCCCGCAGCCCACAGCTCCTCGCGCGAAGTATCTGGCTATGCTTCAGATGGTGGCTGGGCCAGTCACAGCCCAGGTTACAGGCCCGATGCCTGCCCTTTGTCCCCTCTCCCCCGTTTTTTGTACTAGAAATCGAACCCAGGGCCTCTCACTTGCCAAGCACCAGATCTTGGTGGCATCTGCGGTCCTACCCAGTCCCTCTGGTCACAAATCTGCTGTGGCCTCTTGGGGCTCAGGGCTGCCATGGCCACCCCTCCCCTCTGATGACCCTGCCTCCGGTGCGGGGAGGTTTATGCACCGCGTGGCGCTCGCGCGCGCCTATCATCCCAGCACTCGGGAGCCTGAGGCTGGAGAGTTGAGGCCAGCCTGGTCCGCACAGCGAGCTCACGTGTCCCTCCCTGAGTACGGGCTTTCAGTGAAGCCCGGCCCATGCTGGCTCGCCCCAGGAGCCCCGAGGAGGCGGCCAGTAACCTGAACTAGAGCAGAGGGGCAGGAGCTGGGCCACAGCCGCACCCACCTTGCTCTTGGCGGGGACGCAGCGGGCGATCTGGTCCCAGCGGTCGGCTGCGCCACGCGGGTACTGCTGCAGAGCCAGCTCCAAGAGCCGCTGCTGGCCTTGCGTCCACTGCCGCTCCCGCCGCTGCTCGTCGCCGTCCTCGTCGCTGGACTCGGCCTGCACCGCCGCAGCTTCCTCAAAGTCCCTCTGCCTCCGACCGCGCGCCTTCTCCTCCAGTCGCCGCCGCCGCGCCCGAGCCTCAGGGGCCTCGGCGTCCTCCTCCCGCTGGGTGATGATGTCGTCGGGCAGGGCCACGGACGCCTTCGTGGGCCGGGGGATCTGGGCCGAGGACCTGAGTTCTGAGAGCCTGACCATCCCTAGAAGAGGACACAGCACAAGGAGATGCGGGCCCGGGCGAGGCTGCCCCCGCGCGCCCCTCTCCCAACTTCCCAGGAGAGGCGGGGAGGAAGCAGAGGGCAGATGGACGCACACTGCCCGCCCATCTCCCCCCTACAGCCGCGGTGACCCAGAGTCCCTGAGATCGAAGGACACCTGTGAGGAGGGACAGCCCGGGACTCGGCCGTGGGGACGTCCGTGCTTAGGCCCTGGCTGCCCCAGGAAGGCGGGGCGGGGCCCAGCGCTGAGAGGCGCACTAAACTGAGCAGAAAATGTTTTGTTAAAGTTAAAACCTTTACCTCACAAAGAAATACAAATTGTTTAAAAATGTTAGCAACGTGCAAAGTGCAGCAAAGGTCCTCCTTCCAATCATTCAACTGGCAAAGATTAGAAAGCAGGAAACTAATTTTTTAAAAGAGGAAATAAAGAATAACAACGTCTGGTACTGGCAAAGATGCAGTAACAAGTGCACGTAGCTCGGTACTGGGTGCAGAACTGGCTACTCCTGGGCTAGTGAGCTGTTCCGTGGCACTCCAGCATGGTGGGAGGCAAAGGCAGGGCATGGTCTATTTAAAAACAGTCTGGGAAACTGATTCTGTGACTTAGCAAGATCACTTAAAAAAAAAAACCCAAAACTTTAATGCTATTAACCACTTACTTTGCCACTGAACAATTTGTTTTAAAATGTGTTTAATGCTAATCAATTTGAATGAAATGTAGAAAGAAAATAAAATCAATCTAGCAGCACTTTCTCAATAAATGAAAAGAGGGCTAGCCAGATAGCTCAGTGGACTAAAGCACCTGCGTAAAAAAAAGCACCTGCGTAAGCAGAGCGCAGGGGCCAGGGTTCAATCCCCAGCACTAAGCCATGCGGCAGACCCCCACCCCCGGGGGGGGGGCGTGGTGGTGCGCTAAATCCCAGCTTTGGGGAGGCTGTAAATAGGTGGATCACTATGAGTATGATCTGTGTGGTGAGACACTGTACTAAAATACATAGTAAAAAAAGAAAGAGCTGGGGATGTAGCGCAGCGTGTGCAGTGGAACACACTGGGGCCCTTTTTCCAGGACTTCAGTGTTCATTTTGCTGTCCATAATACTCAGATTTTTACAGGAATCTTCCTTAAGCCACTGAGTTACTTTTGCAAACTAAAGAGACAATGTTGACACGTTTGTGTTTGCAACATGATTTTCTTGGAAGGACTTGCAGGTAAAAAAAAAGATCCTACTTAGAGCAACTTGTAGCCTGTAGTAGTTTTTTTTTTGTTGTTTTTTTTTTTTTTGGCATTCAGAGACAAGGTCTCACTATGCAGCTCAGGCTAGCCCAGGCTGGCCTCAAATTCCCTGCCACCCACCTGATTCAGCCTTCCAAGTGCTGGGATTACAGGTGTGAACCATCACACCTGGCTGAGACTCTCAGTTTTGAGAAACAAATTCTCAGGTAGGCTGCTCACCTGTCATGAGGGTGGCTTGGTGTCTGACTACAATGGGCAGAATGGGGAAACAGCAGAGCACTTGTGTGATGTGCAGATTGGTGTTCTTTTTTTTGTACTATGAATCGAACTCATGACCTTGGGCTTGCCAGGCAGGCACTGTACCACTGAGCTATATTTCCTGCCTTTGAGATGGGTGTTCTCTTGCATGTCCCTTCCAGCAAATACTAGAGAAGAACTGCAGGGTTCTTTAAATTTACTAAATGTACCTCTCAATGCCAACTGTCTGTGTGGGACTGACTAAGCTGATTTGCCTGGGGCCTGGAATTCAACTCTTTTTAAAAGGATCAGTAGAGTTCATTGAATAAAAAGATCACACCCTTGTATTTTAGGAAGTTAATATAAAAAGGGGTTTATGTGAAAGATACCGCTTTAGAGTAGTGGGTGCTGACTCACCTGGAAAGTAGGTAACAGAATCTTTCAATTGCTTGGCTTTGGTTGTCACCTGTTGGAAAACATAAAAAGTATGAGATCTTACTTCCCATGTGATGTGCAGGCTCAGTGCCCTGTCCCACGTTAGTCCTGTACAAAGGAAAAGGGCCTTGCAGACCTCGGGCCGCAAGACCCGGAGTCACAGGCCCAAACCGCTCATCCATCAACCAGGAACCAAGAAAGGTACAATGTGAGTCCAGCAGCAGAGCTGGAGCAAGACCTCGGGGATTGCTCACTGCTTCTAGGTCCGTGACAGCTCCACATGCTAGTTTCCAGATCTCTCTATAAATGTTACTGTTTTTTGTTAAAATTTTTTAGAAATTGAATACCTTTCTTCACTGGAGAATATTAGTAAGTATAATGATCGCATCAAAAATGACATTTATGCTAATGATGTTATAATAGAAAATTTTTCATCCCAGAAAGAAATCGTAAGAGCATGTAAAGGTGGCATTTGAGGAAGAATCGCAATGGAGCGGCCGGCCGAGTCCAGGACCCACGATACAGTCGCATGTGTGTGGAGTCGCAGAAATACGAAACTCTGCCCCGGCATCACCCAGCCAGCCATGCATGCCTCCTTCCTTCTCTCCCTTTTTAAAGAAAGTAAATGGTAGCATATCATGTCTTATTCCACAGCTTACATTTTAAATATTTTGAAGATCTATCTACATATACATATCTTTCTTTAAAATTGAGACAAAATTTAGAGTGTTGGTAAGATTTTTAAACATGATTCAATGAGTTTTTGAAAAAAACAGACCCAGATAAACAACTTTCTCATATTATAAAACATTCTTATTACTCCAGAAAGTTCCACTGTGGCCCTAAATCTCTACTCTGCCACAGACAACCATCATTCTGATTTCTATTATTTATTTCTTAAAATATAGGATAAGAATAGTTAAAATTTTAATTGGAAACTGGGAGTGACACAGTCATATCCTAGGTACTAAGGAGGTTGAGGCAGGATGGACATGAGTTCACGCCCAGCATGGATGATTTCGTAACTTGGTGAGACCCTGTCTCTCAAAATATAAAAAGGGCTAGGGATGTATTTCAGTGCAGAGGGCCTGCATCCAATGCCCAATATGGTAAAAGAAAGAAAGAGAGTAAATCAACTCAGAAATACCATTACAACAAATGGTAAGGACCATTTACTCAGAGAATATAAAGAAGAAGAGCCATTGAAAGTGGCTTCAACAACTAGTACACGACACACAGACTAACATAAGCTTAACTGGAATAAATGAAAATCAAAAGACAGAAAAAGGCATAGAATATCCATCACAAAAATAACAGCAGAAAACTGCAAACATTGTGAAAGAAGTAAATATACAGATAAGGCAAACAGATGATGGCTATTTGAGCCATCATCGAAAGAGCCATCATCGAAAGAGAACCTCTCCACACCACAACATAATCAAAATACGAGAAGTAACACAGGGACAGAATCTTAACAGTTATTAAGAGAATAGCAATGAATCTCTTACATGGAAAAACCCTTTAGAATTACAGCAGACATCTCAATACAAACCATAAGGCCAGGTATGCTTGGAGTGAAATGTTTCAAACCCTAAAAGACATATCCTGAAAAACTTTCTTTGAAATTGATGAAGAGGGTGCTGGGAAAATAGCTCAGAGGCATACACAACTAACTGGCAAGCACAAGGTCCCAAGATCCCTGGCCCTGTGTGCCGCGCTGGCTGGCCTGGAATCAGGTGTAGTGGTACACCCCTGTAATCCCAGCACTGGGGAGGCTGAGGCAGGAGGACTGAGTTTGACACCAGCCTAGGGGCTATAAAAGTGAGTACAAGGCCAGCCCAAATTGATAGCAAGATCCTGTCTAAAAAAAAAAAAAATAAGAAGAAGAAAAAAGAAATTTCCATAACAAAGACTCCCTGAAGAAATTCATGAACACCAAACAAGTACTCCAAAAAATTTGCAAGGATATCTTAGAAAGATGTAAAGAAGCAAACAATACCAAAAAAATTTAATAGAATGAATATATCAGGCAGGGTGAGCAGCTGAGCAAAAGGGCTGGGGAGTAGTCAGCAAAGGGAAAATAATCCAAGGTGGGAATAAATCAGTACTGTGAGTAATGGCTCCAATGTGAACAGACTCCAAAAGACAGACTGGCACATATGGAAAACCCACTACTATTACGGACTTCTGGACTATATTGGAATATTTTGCTGAATTCACGCACCTACAATATTTAAATGACAATGGAATGCCCTTTTCTGACAAAACTAAACAATAAAGGGGGCTACAAATGAACGACCATTTTGTATCTGTATAGTCAAAATAGGACAGATATACAGCTGCATTCTCTTTAATTCAATGAACAGAGAGATTTGTTCTAATAGTGTTTGTAGGCAGGACATCATGTCTGCATCTTGTACAATGAATAACCACTAAGACAACAATATGCAATGTATTAATTATTGAAACTGTGCTAGTAATCAGTTTTGAAACTGTCTCACTGCTATTTGTTTCTCAATAAAATTATTTTTAAAAAATGTCTTTTTACTATATATTGTCAGTTCCAAATTGGTATGTTTTCATGATTGCTCTGGAAGATGTAAATATATAATTTTCAAATCAAATTATTAAAGTTTAAAAAAAAACAAAAGACAGACTAGCACAGAATGGTGAGAAACAAAACTCAACAATATGCAATTACACTAAACACATTTAATTTAAAAAGAAACTGACAGATTACAAAATCAAAAGATGAAAGACAGTATTTTGTGCAACAGATACCCGGAAAAGGCAAGAGCAGCTATCCTAATTTCAGACAAAGTGTATTTCAAGCAAAACTGATCAGAAGAGGCAAACCATTACATATTAGTTAAGGCAACAATTCAGGAAAATATAACAATTATAAATATATAGTCACCAAACATCAATACACCCAACAACTTCTTAAAGTGAACATCATTGGATATAAAAAAAATTAAGTATCAGCACATTTATAATGGGAACACTAAATAAATATCCCACTTTCACATATAAACTAAACAAAACAACAACAAGAATTATTAAAATGGAGCCAAACCTTTCAACAAATAGACTTACTATATAGCTACACCCCAATACAACAGAATACACCTTCTCAGCAGCATATGGAGTTTTCTCCAAAACAGAATATGTTCCAGCTCCTAACAAAGGCTTTACTAGCTGCGAAGGCACTGAAATCATCCTGTGAATACCACTAGATCATACTGCAATGAAACTAGAAAGCAAATGTAAAAGAAGTCATGGAAAATACACAGACACATGGAAATAAAGCAGTATCTTCTTGAATAATCAATGGGTCAAAAAGAAATCAAGGAAGAAATTAGACAGTTGTTAGAATCACACAATAATACCAGTATAACATACTGGAAAATTAGAGAACACCATGAAAACAGTCCTTGGAGGGCTGAGGAGATGGCTCAGTGGAATAAGCACTTCCCTGGCAAGTGCAAGGGCCCGAGTTCAATCCCCGGTTCCGCCAAAAAAAAAAAAAGAAACCAGCCCTTGGAGGGGAGTTTATAGCTATTAATTCTTACATCAGAAAAAAGAGCAAGCCCAAATAAATAGCCTAATAACGTACCTCAAAGTCTTAGGAAAACAAGAACAATCCAAGAAAAGGGCTTATACAAGGAAGGAAATCACAAAGATCAGAAATTAATGAAATGGAAACCAAAAATCAAAACCCCAAACAAAACAAAATCAATGAATTGAAGAGCTGGTTCTTTAAAAGGATAAACAAAACAGATAAACTCTTGGTCAATCTTACAAAAAAAAAAGACATAAATTAATTCAATTAGCAATGAAAAAAGTGAACTCACAACAACCACTGCCAAAATCCTGAAAATTACCAAAATGGAACCCAAAAGACTTAAAAATCCTGAATAAACCAATAACAGACAGTGAAATTAAAGAAATGAAGTAGAAAGAAAAGGAATACTTTTGAAATTATTCATGGAAGCTCGCATTACTCTGATCCTCAAACCAGACAAGGATCCGAAAAAGAGATAGGCCAATTTCTTTGAAGAATATAGATACAGAAACCCTGAACAAGGACCCTGGATGCAACCCCAGCACTTGGGAGGCTGGGACAGGAGGATTACCAGTAGCTGAAGACCAGGCTGCACTATGTAGTGATACCTTGTCTCAAAAGTTGAGCCAAACTCAATGGAAGCAAACCAAACCAACAAAAATTCTTATCATGATACTGGCAAATTGTGACCAACCATCAAAATGATCAAACACTGTGAACAAGTAGGTTTTATCCCAGTGATGGGAGGGTGGTTCAATAAATCAATATATGTAATTGATCACATAAATGGACAAAAATCACATGATCAACTTAATAAATGCAGAAAACATCTTTCACAAAATCCAACATTCATTCATGATAAAAAAAAATACTGAAGGAAACATGTACAGATACACCTTATCTAATCCGATAAAGGCACTTATGACCAATCTACTGCCAACATCATATTAAACAGAGAAGCCGAAAGCCTGCCCTCTAAAATCAGGAACAAGATAAGCATGTCTACTATTACCACTGTTGTTCAACTAAGTCCTCAAAATATTAACCAGAGCGATTAGGCAAGAGAAAGAAATAAAAGGGATATGTATAAGAAAGAATAAAGTCAAAGTATCATTATTTCAGATGACATGATCTTCTACTTACAAGACCTAAAAAATTCCATGAAAAGACTCCTAGAATTAATAACCAAATTTGGTAATATAGCAAGATACAAAGTGAACATAAAAATCAATGGCACTCCTATACACCAATAAACTCACTGAGAAAGAAATCAGGGGAACAATACCTTTCCTAATATCATTAGCTAGATTCTGGAAGTTTCAGTATATTGTATCTTTATTCATCTCTAAGAGTTTTCTGATTCCCATGTGATTTCTTTTTTGACTCACTGGTTATTCAGAAGTATGCTGTTAAATTTTCACACATTTCTTAAGTTTCCCCAGTTTTTCCTGCTACTGATTTCTAATTTCATTCTGTGGGGATTGGATTAGAGAACATACTTTATATTATTTTTATGCTTTTAAATCTATTGAGGTTTGCCTGATGGCCTAACATATGTTCTGTCTTTATGAACATATTTCATGGGCTCTAAAGAACAGTACATGTTCTATTTCTGTTAGGGTATTTTAGAAATACCTATTAAGTTGCGTTGGTTTATTATATCACTCAAGTTTTCCTAGTTGATGTTAAACTAGGTAAAGTTACCTATGATTGAAGTGAGATATTTACATTTTACTGTAGTTGTTCTTTGTTTTGTTTTTTGAGACCGGGTCTCACTACATAGTCCAGGATGGCCTTGCATTCACAGCAGTCTTCCTGCCTCAGCCTCCCAAGTGCTGGGATAACAGGTATGTGATACTATGCCTAGAATGAACATTGAATTTAAAATGATATTGTTGAATATTTCTCCATCAAGTTCTCATTTTTACTTTACATGTTTTGGTGTTTTGTTATTAGGCACATATACATCAGTAATTGTTTTACTGTCCTGGGTTGGACTTTTTATTATTATAAAATGTCTTTTATCTTTGGTAAAGTTTTACTTTTTTTGTATTCTAAAGTCTGCTAAGGGAACTTCCAGGATGATGATGGAGGGATGAATAGCCACAAAACAGCCTGAGATTTGGAATCCTGACACTGGAATATAGCATCATGTATGAGGGAAGTAGTGCCCCAAGACCCAGTAAGGGGATCTGATGCAAGAACTGGAGTCCACAGGAAAAGTGAAGAGACCTTAACAAAGAGGAAGGAGGTGGTAAGTGGTACATTCTCCCTGAGCCTGGGCTTACAGTAAAGGAGGAGTGGCTTGAATGTACAAAGGCACAATGATTTCTGGTGACTCCTGAGCCCTCCAAATAGGCAGCAACTTCTTATCCCCAAAAAACTGAAGATATAGGATCTTGTAACAGACTCAACAACAGCCAGCTACATCTAGAAGATATATCTGAAAAGTTGTCATTTACTAAAGGTTCTTGATACTAGCAATAAAGTGACCTACCATAAGCAATCTGCAAGTATCAACATAAAAATTGAGTTTATAAAAAAGAAGAAATAAAATGAGAAGATACAGGAGCAAGCTGTAACCCCAGACTTCTGTCTCTCCAAAGGCAAACCCAGGGGGGCAAAGAGGTAGAATGATTCAAAGGCCACCCACCTGAACTCTCTGAGATGGTAACAGCAGAAGTTGCAAAGCAGATGAATGAAGTGGTAGAAAAAAATTAAAATTAGATAACTATTAAGAAGATAACCATGGTTAGTGAATTTAGTGAAGATACAGATAAAAAAAGTAGAGGAGCTTAGGAAAATGATGGAAATCATGAATGCTCAACCTAGGAAAGAAAGAAATGGAATCCATGAAACAGATTTAAACAGATATCCAGGACATTAAAAATTCGACTATAAGTATATGCAGGAGGACGCACCAAAGTGAGGAAAGAATATCCCATCTAGAAGACATGTTTGTGGTTAGTGACCATGAAAAGAAAGATTTCTTAAAAATAGCAAGGGACCACAAGACAAATCCAACAGCTGCTAGATGATGCCAAGAAGAATAATGTAAGATTGGTAAGAGTTAATGATAAAGTAGGAGATGGTGCAAATGACACACACAAAAAAACTGTTCATAGAAGTAATGGCAGAAAACTTCCCAAGCATGGAAAAATAACTTGACATAGAGGTAAGTGAGGCATACTGAACTTCAATTAGCCATGATGAAAAGAAAGAAAATTCTATACTAAGGCATATTAGAAATTCAACACAAGAACAGGGTATTAAAAACTGATAGAAAAAAAAAAAGAAACAAATTGCCTATAAAGGAAGCCCATTAGAATCACAGCAGACTTCTTAACACAAACCCTTAAGTCAAGGAGAGCTTGGAGTAAAATATTTCAAGTTCTAAAAGAAAACAACCTCCAAACCAGACTGAAGTACTCCACAAAACTATCTTTCAAAATTGATGGAGAAATAAAATGCTTCTTTGACAAACAACACTTGAAGTCCATGACTTGCAAACTGACACTCCAAAATGTTCTGAAGGTTATTTTAAAAAAAGACAATGAAGACTAGAACTCCAAGAACTCCAATACAATAATTATACCAACTAAGGTAAGCAATTAAATAGAGGGAAAACAAAGGAAACCAAGAACAGGAAAATAACATGGCAAGGGCAAGTTAACATTTATCACTTACAATCATTGATGTAAATGGTCTTAATCCACCAATCAAACGAAAGACTGAGGCCAGCAAGATAGCTCAGTGGACTAAGTACCTGCTTAGGCAAGTGCAAGGACCAGGTTCAAATCACCACATGCCGTGCTGGCCCTGCCCCTGGGCGAGATTGGGCATAGTGGTGCACGTCTGTAATCCCAGCTCTGGGGAGGCTAAAAACAGGAGGATCACTATGAGTCCAAGATGCATAGTGAGATCCTGTAACAACCAAATACATAAAAAAAGAAAGAAAGAGAGAGAGACAGAGAGACAGAGAGAGACAGAGAGAGACAGACAGACACACACACACACTGGCAGAATGGATTGATAAGCAAGATCCAACAAAATGCTGCATACAAGAAACACATTTAACTCAGATAAATTCATAGGCTGAGAGAAAAAGGATGGAAAATAATACTCTATGTGAGAAGAACCTGGAAAAGAGCAGGGGTAGCTTTTCTACTTCAAGACAAAGTGGATTTCAAGCCAAGATATTGAGAGAGACAAAAAAGGTTGCTACATACTTATTAAAGGAACAATCCCAGAGAAAAAGATAATAATCATAAATATATATATATGCACCAAATTCTTGTGTCAAAATTTTTTTTTAAAAATTCAACCACCTAAAACAAATATTAAGACAAGAAAAATTAAATAAGCTGTAATACAACTGTAATGGGAGATCTTAATACCGTTGTAATTAACAGATCAAACAGACAAAAAAAAATCAGTAACAATATACTAACTCACAAAACAAGCTTAAGTAAATGCAAAGGAATTGAAATTATCCTATGCATATTATCAGACCATGGTATATTGAAATTAGAATCAAAGCCAAAAGAAACCACAAAAATTGCATAAACACCTGGATATTAAATAGCATGCTCCTGAACCACTGGGTTGCAGATAAAATTAAAGAAGTAGGTGGTTTCTACAATTAAATGATAATTCTAATACAATATATTGGAATTTATGGGACACAATGAAAGCAATCACTCCAAGGAAAGTTATAGTGATTAATTCCCATCTCAGAAAAACTGTGCAAGCTCAAGTAAACAACCTAATGTTGAAGCTCAAATTTCTAAAAAAAGACGAGCAAGTAAAGGCCAAAGCTTGTGTGAGGAAATGATAAAAGATCAAAGTAGAAACCAATATAGTTGAGAATAAGAAAAGGATACAGAATTAATGAATTATAGAGTTGGTTCTTTGAAAGAATAAATAAAACTGACAAACCCTTGGAGTAACCTGATTTAAAAAAAGGACAGAAAAAGCTCACATCCATACAATTAGGAATGCAAAGGGTAAAATCACAATGAATCCTACAAAAATCCGGAAGCTCATTAACATTACTTCAAGAACATATATTCTTTTTTTTTTTTTTTCCCAGAGCCGGGGATTGAACTCAGGCCCTTGTGCTTGCCAGGCAAGTGCTTTTTCTACTGAGCTATCTCCCCAGGCCCCAGAACACATATTCTAATAAAATGGAAAATAGAAGACATGGACAGATTCCTAGATAAATATGAATTACCAAAGGTGATTCAAGAAGATATAATTTTTTTTTTTTGGAAGAACGAGGGATTGAACTCAGGCCCTTGTGCTTGCCAGGGAAGCGCTTATTGTACTGAGCTATCTCCCCAGCTCCAAGATATAAAAAATTCTACATAAACTAGTCAATAAAATTGAAGATGTAATTTAAAACCTACCAAAAAGTAAAGCCCAGGTCCTAATGGATTCACAGTTAACATCCAATGTAGCTACTCTTCAAACTCTTTAATGAAACTGAAATGGAAACAATATTCTCAAGCTCATTCTTGGAAACAAGCATTACCCTGATACCAAAACTAGGGAAGGAGCCAACCAAAAAAGAACTACAGGCCAATCTCCCTAATGATCATAGATGTAAAAATCCTACATAAGATACTGACAAACAGAGTGCAGCAAATATTTCATAAGATTCTACACCATGACCAAACAGGTTTCATCTCAGGGATGATGCAGGGATGGTTCGACACAAGTAAACCATTAATGTAATATAGGGGTCGGGGAGATGGCTCAGTGGAATAAGTACTTCCCTGGCAAGCACAAGAGCCTGAGTTCAATCCCTGGTTCTGCCAAAAAAAAAGAAAAAAAATCATAATGTATATATCATATTAATAGAACCAAGAACAAGGGCCAGGGAGATAGCTCAGTGGCCTAAGGCACCTGCTTAGGCAAGCTTAGGCAGGTACAGGGGACCGTGGTTCGATCCCCAGAACCACATGCCATGGTAGTCCTGCCCTCAAGGTGGGCTGCACCAGCAAAACCCCCCAAAAAACGCTAAGCAGCATTTCTGAGAGCAAAAAAAGAACCAAGGACAAAAGCCACAAGAATGTCTCAAGAGATGAAAGAAAAACTTAGAATCAATCTAATGAAGAAAGTAAAAGACCTTTTTTTAAAAAATTTTATTTCCGTGTGCGTGTGTGTGTGTGTGTGTGTGTGTGGCCAGCTCAGCCCACCAGGGGGCGGGGCTGGCTGGCATGTGGTGCTGGGGGATTGAACCGCAGTCCCTGTGCTTTGCTAAGCTTGTTCTAAGTAGGTGCTTTAGACCACTGAGCCATCTCACCAGCCCTGTAAAAGACCTTTATACTGAAAATTACAGTATGATGAAAAAGTAGATTAAAAGGATATTAGAAAAAAAAGGATATTAGAGTCTTACCAATTTGAAAATAAATAAATAAATAAATGTTTAGAAACAAACAAACAAAAACATGGATATTAGAGGGGCCGGGAGATGGCTCAGTGGAATAGGTGCTTCCCTGGCAAGCACAAGGACCAGAGTTCAATACCCGGTTCTGAAAAAGAAAAAAAAAAAAAAAATTAGAAAATGGAATGATATCCCTTCTTCTTTGGGTGGGAAGAACCAATAGAGTGAAAATGGCTATATTTCCAAAATTGTTATATAGATTTAAAGCAATCTTGATCAAAATACCAATAGCATACCTCACAGAATTAGAGAAAACAACCCTAAAATTCATTTGGAACCAGGAGAGACCTACAGTAGCAAAAGCAATTTAGGGCAACAAACAGAGGCAGGGGGCACCACAATCTCTGACTTGAAATCATACTACAAAGCAAAACAGCATGGTACTAATAACAAAACAAAACAGAACAAAACAAAACAAAACAAAACACAGACCCAAAGATCAATGGAACAGATCAGAAGATGCAGAAGTAATTCCAAACACAGTCAGCCACTTTATCTTTGACAAAGGGACCAAACACCTTCAGGGGGAAAAAAAAAGCAGCCTCTTTTGGTACTAGAGAAACTGGCTTTCCTCATGTCCAAGATAAAAACTGTATCCAGCATGATGTAGTAAAGTATAACTGAAATAGATCAAAGATCTAAATATTAAAAACAGAAACACCAAATCAATAGGTAGAGTGCCTGAAGACATAGGTGTAGGCAAAGACTTCTTTTTTTTTTTTTGGCGGAACCGGGGATTGAACTCAGGTCCTTGCGCTTTCCCGGGAAGCACTTATTCCACTGAGCCATCTCCCCGGCCCCAAGACTTCTTGAACAAAACCTAACGGCACAGGAAATATTACAAAGAATAAACTGGGATCACTTCTTATTAAAGAGCTTTTGCATAGCAAAACAAACCACCAACACAGAGAAGAGACAACCCACACAATGGTAAAAATTTTTTGCTAGCTGTCTAGAATATATAAAGAACTGAAAAAACAAAACAAAACAAAAAAAACAAAACAAAACAAAAAAAAAAAAACCAAAAAACAAACAAAAAACCCAAAACAAAAACTCCAGGTCCCCCCAAATTTAAGACTCAGTCAAAACATTTATATTGAATGAACAGATGGTATTCAGATAAAGAAGTACAAGTGGCAAATAAATATATGAAAAAATGTTAAACATCACTGGTCATTCTAGAGATCCAAATTAAAACAGAGATTGTATCTCACTCTAGAATGGCTATTATCAAGAAATCAGCCAATGCTGGTGGAGCTGTAGGGAAAAAAGAACCCTTCTCCACTATTAGTGGGGGTACAGACTGGTGCAACCACTGCGGAAATCTGTTCAGATTTCTCCAAAAACCAAAACTAGAAGTTCCACTTAACCCAGCCATTCCCTTTCCTCATATTGTCCTGAAAGAATTAAAAGCATACCACAGTGACAAATGCATATCCATATTTATAGTAGCAGTTTGTACAGCTATGTCTTGGAAACAGTCCAAATGCCCATTAACTGATGAACAGACAACGATTTTTTTAAAAGAAGAATAGGAAAACTAGAAACAAAGAATTTGTAAATAAGAAGAGAAAGAGGGGTTGAAGGAAGGAGAAGCAATTGGGAAAAAAAGAAGAATCAAGATCTATTATGTGTAGGTACAAATTTTCTATGATGAATGTGCTCATTGTGTATTTAAAATGTACCAAAAGGGCTGGGGAGATAGCCTGGAGGTATAAGTGCTTATTTGGCAAGCTCAAGGTCCCACATGCTGTGCTGAACCAGGAACTGGGTGTGGTGGTGTACTCCTGTAATCCCAACCCTAGGGACGCTGAGACGGTATAATCACTATGAGTCTGAACTGTGTACCCAGACCCTGTATCAAAATAAAATGAAGTAAAATAAAATGTACCAAAAAATTTAAAAGATAAAGCCTGCCAGATTACATACGAAGATTATATGAAGATACAGAGTTACATTACATTTCATCTAAACAATAAAGTTTATGGTTTATTTAGGATATTCTATGTAAAGGATCATATCATTTGTAAATAAAGATAATTATCTTCCTTTTTTTTTTTTTGTGGAACTGGGGATTGAACTCAGGCCCTTGCGATTGCCAGGGAAGTGCTTATTCTACTGAGCCATCTCCCCAGCCCCTAAGCTTATTGTTCATTGTCTAGAACATAGTTTTCTTATTCTTGGCTGGCTCCCTAAGTTGTAATAAATATGGTCACATACATAATTCAAGTAAACTCTTCATCTGAGATCAACTGGCAAAGCTACAAATGTATTTGGTTTTAGATCCTAACCTGAGATACATAGTACTATGTGACATCTTAACGTCCTGATACAGGCTTTCCTATAGATTTTTCCTCTTTTATATAGAGGACTAAGATTTTCTTAAGCAAACAGACCCCAATCTCAGAATCCTTTCTAGTAAACAAATTGCAAAGAAATGTGGGGGTGTATCATACCTCAGAGAATTATTTATTTAGTAATGACATTCCAGCATTAAAACACCGTATTATTTCAGTCTCCTGACACATAGCCAAGAACAAATTTCCTATTTTTATAGGTCACTGAATTGGTTTGAGAATACATGGCTAGAGAGTGTTGGGATTGAGAGAGAATCTATTTATCTATCAATATTTGGCTGCTTTACCACACAGAGTCATATCCTTTAGGTCCTCAGTTTCAACAATGAAGCTGATGATGTCACTACCATCTTGGAGCCATTCCTTTTTTCTTTCATTTGAAGGGTAAACTTACAACTTAAAGAGTTCATTATATGCAGAGCAGTCATTTTCCAATTGTATGTGGTTCAACAACTACTTAAACATTAAGTATCTCTTGACAGTCATATGATTCTTTTTTGGTGGAACCAAGGATTGAACTCAGGCCCTTGTGCTTGCCAGGGAAGCGCTTATTCCATTGAGCCTATCCCTGGCCCCTTGTATTTTTTCATGTGGCTTATAATAAATTATTTGCTGTGCATTCTGCTTTATGTCATGTACAGTTAGTTACAGAAGGTAAGCTTTTTTCAGCAGAAAGTTCCAGAGCAGGCCCTCTGCTGCTGGGCCCCAGGAGGCAGGAAGAGGTCTGAGAAGTACCAAGCCACCATAGGGTGAAGGACACACAGACACTCGTGCCTTCAGGCCACCCACATACCTCCCCAGACTCTGCCCACCGCTCAGGCAACAGCTGTGTTGGCAGCTTTAAGCAGGACAGACTTTTTTTCAGTCACGGAGATATGGATGTCCAAATTGTTGATGAGAAACATTCATTTGAGTTCTCTTGAAAGAACCAGAGATAGAATTTTTCCTTTATGATATTGTGAAATATTTATATACATATAAAGACAAAACAAAACTAACAGTCCATTCTGTGCTTTCTTGAAAGCTTTCTCAAGACCACCCCTTCAACAGCTAGAGAGGCTGTGTGTCTAGGAACAATGAATTAAAAGACATTTTAAAATAAGCAATGAAATCTCTAGCATGACACAGGGCTGGGGGCAGGATGGGGTGCAGGTGCTTTAGTTTAGAGGCAGGGAAGGCCTGGTGGAGAAAGAAGCCTCAGCAAGCAAGAAATGCTGCTGAGGAAGCTGAGAAAGGCCCAGTTCCTTCCACACTCCCCAAGGGACAACAAGGTCACTGCATTTTTCTTTTCTCAGGGCTGAAGGCCCAACCTCTGTCCCATGCACACTCCAGGGCCCTGCACACTGGTCTCTGACTAAAATACGCTTAAGACAAGGCTTGGGATTCCTCTCAAGGGGTGCAAGTGGAATACCTTTCAAGCTGCTTCAAACAAGAACAGCAGAGAGGGCAGTCCTCAGCCCAGGCAGCTGAGGGGTGGCAGGGGAAAAGGTGGGGAAGGGAAGCTGCTCAGGCTCAAGACAGAAGCAGCCAAAGGTGACCAGCAACACAGGGGCTCTGCCCCTGGCTTGCTCTTGTGCAGAAGTCCTGCTGCCATAGTCTCCTTATGCCTGTACTGGGGAAAGAGTAGGGTGAGTCTTCACAGCCAGAAGCAACCTCAGGATCCTCCAAGTTCCTTTCACATGTATACATGAAGATTATATATACAGTCTTTTTGAGACAGGGTCTCATTATGCAGTTTAGGCTGGGCTTGAGCTCACTTTGTAGCCCAGGCTGATCTCAAATTCTGCAACGATCCTCCTGCCTCAGCCTCCCAAGTGCTGTGCCACCACGCCCAGCTTAACACATATATTCTTTATTATTATTATTATTATTATTATTATTTAATAATTAATAATTGTTTTATAGCATTAAGATAATTACAGTTATTTAGGTAGTTTATAGCATTAAGGTAATTGCAGGAAAAAATAACATCAACTGAGACATTTTTGCACCTATGACTAATCCATTTTAAACAAAAACTAATCTTAAAAACATTAATTCCAGGAAAGTGCAGTTATGCCAAGATCAGATAAGAAAGTACAAGGATCACAGCTGTGCTATACCAAACAGATAAAAGGCAACATTGATTTTATACCATAAATCTGTACAAATAAATAACATCCTATCTTCTTTGCCTGTATGTATGCTTA
Source organism: Octodon degus (assembly GCF_000260255.1). NCBI lineage: Eukaryota > Metazoa > Chordata > Mammalia > Rodentia > Octodontidae > Octodon > Octodon degus. Next base: position 3,180,028 of record NW_004524784.1, read on the forward strand.
GATTTTATACAAAATATCAAATACTTCATTCCAGTTATTTCAATAGAATGAAATCCTTAGGAAAAAAACTGAAGAGCTGATAACTCCCAAGATTTATGCTTATTTCTTTCTACTTCTATCAATTTCCTGATATATTTAACCTACACAGAAAAGTCTTTTCTATAAATGAAGCACACAAGTCTCCCTGTGTCCTAAAGAGTTCTGCCCAGTTACATATATCCCATGTTGCTTTTGGTTTCCCATCTCTTCTTTGCTTCAAACCCCCACGCAAATTTCTTCTTTTTTTGAGCAGCCTGTGAGTTTTCAATCTCCTTTTTGGCTTTTACAAACTTGTGGCAGGCAATTGCTTTGGCAATTTTTACACCAAGCTCGCCACTAGCAAGCTGGTTGCTAAGCTCCTCGGCCTTCTCCACGTCCCACTCCTCCACAGCCTGGTCTATCCTCTTCTCAAGGCCTGACTTTTCAACCTTTTTCTTTTTAACAGGGGGTTCAAATCTATCATTGGCTCCAAAGTACTGAGTAAGCTCCTTCCATTGGGTCTCACTCACGGACTGCTGACTCTGAGACTCTTTTTCATTCGGCAGTTTATCTTTTTTGGAGTGTTTTCTCTTTCTCCTTCTGAATCTTGAGGCTGAAATTTTCTGTTCAGAACGTTTTTTATGCAGTTCTTGAAATTTGTTCCACACATTTAAGGGAATTCCAGAAGGGCACTCTTCATATGCATTGGTTTTAGTCTCTGTTTCAGTTTTTGGTTCATCTTCTGAGAAACCTGAGATTTGTTTCTCTAGTGGTCCCATCCTCTTTGTCTTCCTGTAAGTTATGATCACTGTTCTGTAGTGTGGGCTCCTCTTCAGAATCCAACTCAGTATCACTCTCCTTTAGACCAGGAGGCAGCAGTCCGCTCCACATCTTTTCTTCGACCAGGAAGCAGACTCCCGGCGTCCATTTTAAGACCTGGTCAACATTGTCTTATTATTTTTAATGGACATAAATGCAACACATTCATGTTCATTCATCTTCACCACACGCCTTGGTGACAGGTCTGTCACCACTGTCCTACAGTGCTCTGCACAGCCTTGCCCAGCTTCCAAGCAACGAAGTTAAACCATCATCTGCATGTGCCTCTGTAATATCTAACTGGGATTTTTGGTGTCACAACAGTCGTTACATATGCTCATGAGTGCAGGTCCCCAGCTTTGCTCAGGTACTGGTCAGATTTTGGATGAATAACTGTTGTAGAAGCTATCCCACAGGCTGGGCAGTGATGCTTAGTGTCATTGTCTCTGAAGATGTCACACATTTGTTGAAGTTCAGGATCTGGGAGCTGGGTTTCAGCAGGCAGAGCCCTGCTAGTCTGTCAGCTGACAAGTCACAGCCTTGCTGGGCCCAAATCTATGCTCAGATACCTGCTGGGCCATGAAGTTTATCCCAGCCAACAGGCACTGGGCAGCACCACTGTCCTTCAGAAATCCATCTATTCCAGGCCACACAGGCATAATCTCTGTCCATGCCACAGTATCTTGGCTCCAAAAGATAACACCACAGTTGGACACTCAATCATGTATCAGGCATATTCTGTGACACCCACCCAGGAAGTCTGGGGAAGCAGATGTTTCAGGAACAGTTCTGACCACTCTCACAGCAGGCCTTGCAGGTATACTCAGTTGTCACACCACAGGGAGTAACTGCAGTGGCTCTTGGTTTCATGAGTATTCCTTCCTTTACATGACTCACCATCCTGAATGAGTTTCCCTGGCACCTCTGAGGAGTGACCACAGCCCAGTAGTTGAGTGTGTATAGTCTCATAGAAAATATTAACTGCAGGGCCCAGAGTGGATAATGGGACACTGAAGTCACACTGGGCAGTGGTAGCCTTATGCTTCTTGGTGACAGCTTCTGGCAAGCTTCTGAGGCACACCCAAAGAATTTGAAGAGGTCCTTATGTGGCCAATTTGCATGACTTCCATTGATGGAGTCTAAAATGGCCAGGGCCAAAAGTAGTGGCCCTGTTCTTTGGCTTAGACTCGTAGGCCCCAGGAGCCCCTCTGGATCTATCACTACTTTGTGGACTGGGTCTTATGCTGACCATGTGTCCAAAAAGGAGGACTCCTGGGCAGGAAAAGTTCTGAAAACGTCAAAAGGGCATAAATGAAAATGTGGTTGAAGGTATGAGTTTTTCTCACCAGTATTTCCAAAAATGGAAATGTCCTTTCAATGCTCATCAGTTTTATAGTCTAATTTCCTTGTACGGTTCTCAGAATGGTGGAAGCTGGTCTCTTACTTAAGGTTTGTAACTAGCTATTTTCAGGACTTTCCCCCTCTAATTCGCCCTTGAAAGAAGACCCAGAACCTTTAAAGGTTTCACATAAATGAGATCTCTCTTCAAAATCTGAGCAACTAATACTGAAGGCTAATATTGAAGGCTTGGATAAACCACTGCATCCACAGTATATTAGCAGCCACAGAGATTGCAGCACTTTAGGGAAATATGTCTCTTTGAGCTCTAATGTCAAGCAGAAAAGCTTAATAGTATCTCTGTGATGTAGTATCTCTGTGATGTAGGACATGAGTTGCAGGAGAGGGAAAGAAAAAAAAAAAAGATTTCACTCCCTCTAGTGAAAACACTGATGAAATAGAAAATTAGATTAGCAAAAGGAAAATTAGAGTCCATAGGGTAGAACTAGGATCAGGTGATAACTACATGGTCACATATTTCTGCTCAATATAAAGAAAAATTTACTAATTTTTTTAGCTATGTAAAGTATATGTTCTATTGCTTGGATCCTCAGGTAACTCAAAAAAATCTGAGTATTGGCACTAACTCAAAGATAAATCCAGCTCACTTGTTATTTTAAGTATTAATCTGATAACAAAACTAGGTAACTGTGAGGGGCATTATTTTTTTGTGTTGCATTTGCTTCTGGCCAACTTTTCATTTGACTTTAGCACTCATTACAACAGAACTACTGTAATTTTCAAACACCAAGGGCACATTACATAAACCGTTTGAAACGTATTTCCAACTGTTAGAATGCAACACTATTCAACCTTATGATTTCCCCAATGTCTTTAAACTTCTTGGGGGCTTCGCTGGAAGAGATTGGCTGTTGG
>NW_004524784.1:3183926-3191277 GCF_000260255.1 Octodon degus
AAAAAAAATAAAAAAATAAAAATAAAAATAAAATAAACTTCTTGGAATTTTGTCTGGACAAATACAAAGGATAATTATTGTATTCATCTTAACCATTAAAAAAGGGGGGACCAGGACCAGGCAAATAGCTTAGCGGATTAAAATGCCTACAAGCAGGCGCACGGGCCCAGGGTTAGATCCCTGGGCCTGCTGTGCTGGCCCAACCCCTGGGGCATACTGAGATGGCAATTGAGAGTGGGGGTGGTGGCACATGCCTGTAATCCCAGTACTTGGGAGGCTGTAAACAGGCGGATCACTACAAGTCCGATCTAGTAGTGAGACCCTGAACACCTTGTAGGCCCTTCCCTAAAATACAGAAAAAAAAGGAGGAGCCTTTCATTGAATGGTTAATTACCTCTATAGATAAATGGTCATTTATGAGAAAATATTCTGTTACCAGACAGCAGTATAGTTTTGTACATATTATTGATCTATCTTGGGACTATTGTAACAAACCAACATATATCTGCCAATATTTCTCCTGTCTTAATAGTTTCCCAAATTTTTAGGACAAGGAAGCAACTTTATTTTATTTTTGGTATTGGGAATTGAACTCAGGATCCTGTACTTGCTAGGCAGGTACCTTGTACTTGCTAGGCAGGTATCTTCCTGACCCTATTGCTTTTATTTCATTTATTTTTCTATTGCTTTTAAAATTTAAAGGTATCTTATGTTTATTTATTCTTTAATTTTTTAAAAAATCAGTATTGGCCCCAGCAAGAGAAGAACAATCCAAATAGGCTGTGTCCTGACAGCTTGGGAGCATGGCCTCATCTCTCATGGAAGCAGGTTCTGCACTGCTTTTCCTGAGTTATTTATTATCAATTGCACACTGCATGAGTTTGGTTGAGAACCGAGCCTTTGCACTTCATTTCCCCCAGTATGTGTCAGTGTCTGCTACATCTGACAGTGGCATCTGTCACCATACTGGTGTGCAAAGGTTTGGAGTCCAGAAGTGAGGAGGGCACCTCATTCCTCTCTGCTGTTTGCTCCTCTTAAGTGGTATGCACCAAGGAAGACAACAGAACTGAGCAAAAGAAAGGTTTCTTCTGGTCAAGGGCCTACAAGGAGTTGTCACTCATTTGCCAAACATTCAAATTAGCTTTGATACGAGAAAAACAGAAATGGACAAAATACAACTAGGTGGTTTTATGAATTCCTCTGAAAAATGAAACCTTGTCAAAGAGATAGTCTGGCCAGCATTTCAGACAGAGAGTGAATGCTCTACTGCTAGCTGGGGCCTAGTTGTTGCTGCCACCATGCCGAAGGAAGGAGCAGACCATTTTATCAAATAGATCAGTGAATCTGAAGCAGTTGGAAGGTTAATCTGGAAGACAGAAAGTGAGGGAAAACAGAAGGCAGCAAGAGAAGAAAAAAAAGTCAAGAGTACTGAAGCCAGAAAGGAAAAAAAGAAACTGAAAACTGACAAGCAAGAGCACTGGCTCACAGCAACAGTAGGTACAGACTTGAGCTTTATTTCCAGCCCTTTTCATCTGGAGACAAGGTGTTGCTGAGTTTTCCTAGGAGAGGCTAGAATTTGCATCAGTCTCCCCAGAAGAGATAAGATTACAGGCATCTACCACAAAGCCTCACAGGGACAGACTTTTAAATTGCTTTTTCAGGGCGTTTCTTTATTTCCCTTTCAAAATCATTAGCAGTGTTGATCACTGCTTAAGCGGCAGGCGTGCGCTGAGACAGCGACTGAGACTGGGCGTGGTGGCGCCTGCTTGTAATCCCAGCACTTGGGAGGCTGTAAACAGGCGGATCACTATGAGTCCTATCTAGTAGTGAGATCCTGAACACCCTGTAGACCCTTCCATAAAATACAGGAAAAAAAAAAAAAAAAAAAAAGGTCAGGAGTGGCTCTCAGGTAAATGAAGCCTGCCGCTTAAGCAGTGATCAACACCTTGTCTTTCTTTTTTGTTGTTTTTGCAGTTTTAGGATTGAACCCAGGGCCTTGCATATGCTAGGTAAGTGCTCTACCATAGACAGCACTTTTTTCCTCCTTGCCACCAATATTGGGAATTGTTTTGTTTTGTTTTTACAGAAAGGGTCTTGCTTTGTAGTTCAAGCTGGTCTTGAGCTCACTGTGTAGCCCAGGCTTGCCTCAAACTTGAGGTGATCCTCTTGCTTCAGCCTCCTGAGTATAGGTGTGCATCGCAACATTTTTTTAGCCTTTTATTTCTTTATGATTAAAAAATAGTTTTGGTGAAAAAACAGTATGCTTTATACCCACAAGCAATCACTTCTGTGTATGGTTCTTGGAAAAGTCAGGATGTTACAGTTAGATAGCTGAGTAACAAGCATCTTCAGCTGGCTTTCCTGCTTCTCCCATACTGTTTCACACAGGGAGACACAGCCTCCTCCTGGGCCTGCTTTGTGCTTCCACACCTTCCTGCCAGTTTCTTCTCTTCAAAGCAGTCAGAGTGATCCTTGCACATCTCTGCTCACAGTCATCTGGCACTTTCCCACATAAGAAAGCCAGTCTTTACCTCACCAACAGATCCTTTATATCCCAATCTCATCTGTTAGCCCCTCTGGCACTCCTTCTCAGGCCATGCTGCCTTTTTTCCCAATTCTCTCTCCTGAGCACCCCTTCCTCGAAGCTGTGTGCATTCCTCTTTCTGACCATAACACTTGTTATCAGTTGGCCTCACCCTGACCTTGTGTCTCTACTCACTTGTCTCAGGGGACTTTCCTAGATAACCTATTCAAGGGGCGGCTTTCACTTTCTACCTCCAGAGCCTGATATACTTTTCCTCATATTCATCACCTGCCACCACGTCTTGGTTCTTCTCATCACATATCGCCACAGCTCCTCAGCGCAACCATCTCTGCCTCCATGGTACAGCTTAGTTGCAGACAATTAGATTTCCACCTCAGTGGAAGGGAAAAATGAGTCAGAGCTCTTCTGAACACATGACTTCCATTATCCTCCTCTAAAACGAATTAGTGATGAGGCCGTATCAGAGGTAGGGAGGCTGTGTTGTTGGGTGCATAGGAGCTTGACTACAAATCTATCACTAAAGAAGAAGAAGAGATGTAATTGGGGGAACAACGTACCAAAATCTTCCATAATCTGTAGATGTTGGAAACTGAAAGCCCATCTATAACATATGTTTACAATGTAAGACGCCATCATGCAATCTGTTACATAACTGGGACCTGGTAAATAGCACATTTCTTGTGCTACTCAAAGAATGTTCTTTTTATTAATTTTTTTATTTTAATTTTATTTATGTGTGTGTGTGTGTGTGTGTGTGTGTGTGTGTGTGGCCAGCTCAGTCCACCAGGGGGTGGGGCTGGCTGGCATGTGGGGCTGGGGGATTGAACCGTGGTCCCTGTGCTTTGCTAAGCTTGTTCTAAGTAGGTGCTTTAGACCACTGAGCCATCTCACCAGCCCCTCAAAGAATGTTCTTTAATCTTTTATTTGTGTATTTATTTGGTACAGGGTCTTGCTATACAGCTTGGATTCACAGTGATACTCCTGTCTCAGCCGTCCCAGTGCTGGGATTACATGCATATGGTACCATACCTGGTTTTGGTGGCCAGCTCAGCATGGCATGTAGTACCAGGGATCAAACCTGGGTCTTGTGCTTGCCTAAGTATGCGCGTAGACCACCAAGCTATCTCTCTGGATCTCCACAGAAATTTTAACAATCTAAGTATTCTCAGTGTTAATATATTTTCCCAGGATATTTTCTACATGTATCACTTAATTTTGGAAAGTCCTTAAAATTGGTCTCAGATGTTCCTACATTCTGGAAAGCTATAATAATATTTGCCTCTAAGCTTTTTCCATCTCTCTGCATCCCCTAGTCAGATTTGGGCCTCTTGACTGCCTGTATTTTATCTTTTCTATAATGTTTAAATACCAATTTCTTTTTATTCTGCTCTTAAGATTTTCATAGTGATACATTTCAACCATTGTACATTTTTTTTTTGGACACAAGGTCTCCTGTGTAGAGCTAGCTTATGAACTCATTATGTAGCCCAGCTGGCTTTGAACTTGTACCTGCCTCAACCTCCCAAGAGCTGGTACTACAGGGGTGTGTCACCACACTTGGCTACTTTTTTTTTTTTTTTTTTTTCTTTTGGAACCGGAGATTGAACTCAGGTCCTTGCGCTTGCCAGGGAAGCGCTTATTCTACTGAGCCATCTCCCTGGCCCCCTTTTTTTTTGGCGGAACCAGGGATTGAACTCAGGCCCTTGAGCTTGCCAGGCAAGCACTTATTCCACTGAGCCATCTCTCTGGCCCTTACTTTTGTTTTTGATACTAATTTTTGTTCTGATTTTTCTTCATGGCACCCTGTGCTTTGTTTTATGAATTTGATATCCTCTTGATTTTCAAGATGGCCGAAGGCTGGCATAGTGAACTAATTTTAGCAAGCAAAGATGAACACATTCTTGAAAGCTGCTATAGCCCTATCTAAAGATAGCCAACTAGTAAAACCAGAAATTCTATATTCTCACTTATGTATATGAAAACAACCTTTTCTTTTGTGGTGGTACTAAGAATCAAGCTCATGACCTCATGCTTGCCAGGCAGGTGCTGTGCCACTGAGCTATATCCCCAGACAAAGCAACAACCTTAAATAAATTAATACGTTAAATCCACTTGTTCATTAAAAGAGTAATTTTATATGATCAAGTAAAGTTTATCCTGGAAATGCAAAGAAAGGGTTTTGATAACAATTTTCTCATATGACCTTTTTATTAGGTCATATGGAAAAATTATTTTAAAGAAATATTTCTTTAAAGATTTTAAAGAAATGCTAAAGAAACAGTTAAAATTTCACACTATTCCTGAAAATAACTGTCATAAACTAGAAATGAAAACAAAGTGAAGAAAACTTTCTCGCCATAATATATGCCTATTTCATATTAATGACTAAAATTAAAATAAATAGGTAAATAATAGGTCTTATTAAAATGGAGGACAGGGGCTGGAGAGATGGCTCAGTGGTCTAAAGCAGCTACTTGGAACAAGCTTGGCAAAGCACAAGGACCGCGGTTCGATCCTTCAGCACCACATGCCAGCCAGCCTCGCCCCCTGGTGGGCTGAGCTGGCCACACACACACACAATAAATAAATGTAATAAATAAATAAATAATTAAAAAAAAATAAAATGGAGGACAGAAACATCTGCATTAATCACATTATATACATATAGCAGAACTCCAACCAGGCCAATGGAAAAATTAATTATGTGGTTTCATCTGATAAACACGAAGTTTTACTATCTCAAAATAGTACTGTTTTCTCTCTCCTTCAAACTGGCAATCAGTTTGTTTATAAAGCCTACGCCAATCATTCATATCCTGGGAAAAGAACCTGAAGATTTTCATTGGAAACTCTATCAATCAGACTAGCTACTGCCTCATCTAGCAAGCAAGGAGAACAGGGAAAAGCACTCATTCCTTTCTAAAATCCCAATGACTTCGAAGGCTGTGAGGTGTGAAAGTAAGAGAGTAGTATGAGGTCAGACTGAGGCCACTGCTTGTTAGAGTAGGACCCTAGTAAAGGGCCACTGAGTACTAAGGCAGAAAACTGAAAGGACAATGATCCCTGTCACTTTTACAACTTTGAGTGGGGTTAGTCTGACTCTAAAAGTAATTCTAACACATCTGCCAAAATAATAACTATACATTTAATTCACTAATAAACTATAAAGCTTATTTTCAATTTAGCAAGCCACTTGTGGGTCTCTAAAACAACAGTATGTAAATCTTCCCAAAAGGTGTTTGCAGAGGTGTAAAATCAAACTGGGATTTTTATTTTATTCTTCTTTTCACTGGTTTAGTGTGCTGCTTATCTAACTATACATACTAAAACACTAAGCTAATTACAAAAGTCTGCTTAAATCCAGCCACCTGTCTTTTGTTTTGCTGCCTACTTGGGCTTTTTTTAGCGAGCAGAAAATCTCCAATCAGTCTGTTATCACAACCAGAATGCAAGAGATTAGTGGTGATGAAGAAAAGCAGAATCAGTTTACATCCTTTTGGGCAATAGAATAATATTACTTCACAAGCAAGAAATCTGAGGCTCCCTGACCTTAATTTAGAAAACCTGCAGTTAATAATCACATTAAAGTTGATTTTACATGCCAGACAGTTTTTGTTTCCTCTGTTGTTTTTATAATTTGAGCGTCTGTTGTGGTTATTAAAGTTATTTGCTGAAAGGCATATATTAACATATAAAATATTTAATCAAAATAGAAATATTTAATTCACAATAAAATAGGCCTTATAGTTTAGGTGTATCTGAGTTAACAGACACTTTGCATCAATATTTTTGAAGTTTAAAAACATTGCTTGTATTTATCCAGAGTAGAATTTAGCAATCTAACTAATTATAACAACTGATATACTTAATTCTTTTCTTAATTGAGGACTAAAAGTTTCCCTATAATCTGTCAAACCAAATAAAGAACTGTACAGATTCCACCACCACCACACTTTCACCTCTCCCTCTCAAAAGGTCAATTGTTTCTGGACAGAAAAAGCAGCAAGCCTGAAGCTACAAATCTAGCAAGGAAGCAAGGTCAAGGAACAGCTGTGCTGCACTAGTGCACGCTGGTCAGGTGATCAGGTCGGGACGCAGAGGTAAAGAGAACACAGTGATACCACTGAACCTGGCTTCTTTTTCACACTCAAGTACTTACTGAAAACAAATCTAATTAACACCATAGGCCAAAAAGAAGCATAAGTGATCTTTTAAAGTGTGATTAACTTTCACTTAACATTCTTCTGAAGGCACTGTGCTCGCCAAGCCCATTTCAGCTGCTCTACGGATTGCCAAGCCAGTACTGTTGCTCAAGCACAGTAGCTGAGTGTGCAGGACACCTGCTCTCTCCCAGAGACAGAGATCACTGTGTGCGAGAGCGTTGTACCCAGTTCCTGAAATGAAATGCTGAGGGCAGCCGCACAGAGAGAGAGAGGATGCTCAGAGCGAACATGCACCACCATATATAACCTCACACAGGAGAGGAGTTACAAAGGCAGTTTTTGGTGCTACAAAAGTGTAGGTCTATTTCCAAGGTACTTTTGCTTCTTGAAATCACAGCTAATATTTGGTGCTCACACACAAACCCAAAAGGTCATGTTTGTCACTTTCATGACAGAAAAAATTACGTATTGTAGACAAAATTAGTTGCTCTTGGGGAGACCTAAGCGGAAGAAAACACTAAGTATGAATTCATGAAAGTTTAAAAGGCAATTTCATCAAAACCACATTTATAAATTGAGTATAGATATTCCAGATCAATGAGACTGTTATAGCATATACATTCTTAGCATTTTTTTTTTTTTT
>NW_004524784.1:3191442-3204539 GCF_000260255.1 Octodon degus
GGGCTGGCTGGCATGTGGTGCTGGGGGATTGAACCGTGGTCCCTGTGCTTTGCTAAGCTTATTCTAAGTAGGTGCTTTAGACCACTGAGCCATCTCACCAGCCCCATCCTTGGCCCCATTCTTAGCATTTTAAAAACTTTCACCTCTTAAAAATACACAGAGGGGCCGGGGAGATGGCTCAGTAGAATAACTGCTTCCCTGGCAAGAGCAAGGGCCTGAGTTCAATCCCCGGTTCCACCAATTAAAAACAAAAAAAACAAAAAAAACACAGAAAACTCTAATCAGATTTTAATGGCAACAAGTTAATTTAAAATACTATTCTACTCAATTTCCCATCTGCCACCAGCACTAACTATACAACCTCAATGAAATGTTATATAAAAAGTTAAATAAAAACAGTACTAGAAAGAATGGTGCCCTATTCTTATTTTCATTAAGCAACTGAACTAAAGGTTCTGGGGCCTCTTGCATCAATGTTCTGTAACTTTCTAGACATTATTGTAGTAATTTTCTTCATCACATTATTGACAGCTATATAAAATACCAGTAACTATGGAATGTCTTTAATGTAGTCAGATTATTTACTGGTAAGTCATCATTAACTTTATCTTTTATAAACAAGCTTCAAATGAGAAAACAGGGCCCATCCCACAACAATCTTAGCAGAATTAAAGATAACTTGGTTCCCCTGTCACTAAAGGTCTCCATGAAATATCAAAAAAATTTGTTATGAGATACTAACAGCAATTTCTCCCATGACTATACTTTACTCTGCAGGGAAAACAATGCAAAACATATCACCAAAATTCAAATAGTAGTCTTTTCAGCTATTTTTTTTGAAAGAGCGATATAATACTATCAATGTTTATATATATAAAATTTAAAATTCTAAAAGCAGGTCCTATTCAAAATGGGGCAGAGAAAAAAAGAATGAAAGAAAAAAGAAAAAAATCTTGACATTGTTTTCTAAAATTTGTTTTTAAAGTAGAAAGTTGAAGCTTACTATGAAAAGTGATTTACAGTACTCATGACAAATTTCTGTAGGGTTTTTTTTTTTTTTTTTTTTTTTTTTGGTGTTTTTTGATAGCTGTGTTTAACAACCATTTTGCAGGGTTTTTAAGTTTTATGTTCATTATCAAAAAAGACCACATGATACTAACAGAATTAAAAGGGTAATCTTTGATTTCAGTAAGCCACTAAGTGTTTTTAATCCTTAGGATGTATGAAAGTTAATTTAATAAAGAATATTTAGTATCTTTTATGAAAATATCAATTTGATAACTGATAAAAGGGTTTTCTCCCAATTTCAATTACATGTCAGCTTCTCTTTACTGAATAAAAGCATCTCAAATGTTAAGAAGAACTTTTCTAGAAAAACTGTCTTACAAATGTTACACATGACCATTCATGCATATAGGAATGGTCATATGGATGTGTGTACATTTATTCGTATACACATAAACACAACTTGTCAAAATGAATGGTCCTTGAAAAAGAATTGTAAACATTCTATTTGCAAATGTGCTCACTTAATTAACCCAACCACCTGTTTAAATATACCACAATCTGTACTTCACTGTTAAGAAGATCCAGCTGAAATACAACTTCTCTAATTCTGATCAGTTTGAGAACTAGCTTTTCCACAATTAATAGGTCACTATAAACACAATACCTGGCATTGTTTTCCTGTGATTAGGTTTCAGTAGCTTAAATCTCCAATCACTAGGAATCCTCACACAGATGTTAATTGTGGACCAGGAACTCACTCACATCTGCTTCTTCCTTATTTCATTAAAGGTTCACTTCCAGGTCCTCAAAGAATCGCAGCCTTTCTTCAAAGATAATGTAGGACCCATCTATATCTGCCTCCTACATAGTTGGCTTGTTCTGGTTTGTCACTCTCCATACAATGCAAATCTGAGTGAACTCACATCTGTCACAGATCGACCCAATTCATGGGCAATCTTTTCCCATCGACCTGGGGTCCCTCCTGGGAACTTGACCATACTTCTTGTCAAGTGGCTAAGGTCCTCCTCTGTCCATTCAGGTGCCTATAAAACAGTAAAGAAAATAAAAAAGATAATGGTGAGAATGCCTGCTAGAACATTTATGAAGCCTGTGAAACAAATTATTGGCAATATGTTTTCTGCACTGACGTGTATCTAAAAGTGTAGACTGAGTTGCATATTTAACAATACAATGCAAAGTTCCAGCAGCCTCTTAAAGATTTCCTTATCTATACTAAATAAGAAAACAGAAATACTGCAAATCCACTTTTGAAGCCTGTGAAATTCATTCCTGCTACAAAATGCAATGCAGCTCACAAATGCCTCACAAATATGAATATTACAAGTTATGAAGCTTAAAATAGCAAAAAGATCTCAGAAGCATAAGTGAAAATGTGAACAAGCAAATAAACTGATTTATATTCAGAACTGAGGCAGATTTTTTTTTTGTTCATTCTATGTAACAATAGTCAAGTTTTAAAATAAGTGAGAAGTTTGACTTGTTATTAAGCACCAGTGTTTTATAAAACTTGGGAACAAGTAAAATTAGAAACATTTGTGACCAAGATTTAAGCCATTCATGCAAAGCAACAAACATTTCATTTTGAGAAGGTAAACAACTTCCATTGCTGACCAAATTATTAAACTGAATAAATAAGACACTTTAAAGATTACAAAGCCACACAGAAATTTTAACAGCAACTGTATCTCTATGCTTTACTCAGAATTACAGTGGCCAAATTTCAAAGTGAGGAAAGAAAAACAAAATTACTGAGGAACAACACTAACATGATGATTATTTTATTTTATATCTTAGTTCTAAGCAGTACTAAACATAATCAGAGGCAGTAGCCACTTATAAGTCAGAGACTGAGGAAAGCTACTTATTTTCCTTTAATTAGAAAGAAAGAAAAGAAAAAGAGAAAGAAAGAGAGACAGAAAAGAAAACAAAGAGAAAGAGAAGGGAAGGAAATACATACATGGAAGGAAATCTTTGAAACAAATACCTTTTCTAATCACCATTTCCGATAATGAACAGGCATACATCAGGTAGTTTGCATTACAGAACCATCAGCACAGAACAACAGTCAGAGGTGAGTGACCCCAGGGACTATCTCCACAGCTACCGCAAAGCTTCTCCCTGACACTAATCCTGCCTGTCATTCTCCCACTGTGCTCTAACCACACTGACATCCGCCTGCCTCACTGCAAGCTTAACGGGGCCCTTCCTGACTTTTTACTGTCTCCCCCAATCAATGGTTCAAGCGTGCTCTTTTCACCATGTCCAAATGGCAGCTTCACTCATAATCAAAGTGCACTGCCCCTGTTAAAGGGCTTTCCGAAAGGCTCTTCCATTTGCATTCATTTGCAAAGCAAACTACTTTTATTCACTTTGTTCTGCTATCAAGAATGTTCCCTGAAGCAGATAAATTGGCATAAATACAACCTGCCACTTAAGAGTCAGTAAATAATAGCCAATAGTAGGGAGGATTTTATCAATCATTCTATTTTGTATCCACTAGGAGCTGAAAGCCTCAAACATATTCATCAGTGCAATGCCTACAATACATGCATAAATTCACTTATATAAAAAGGTAGCCTACATTGGGCCTGGTTGGAATTTCTTTGATATTTAATGAATATCAGAAATCTAATTCTCCATATTAGATGATTTATAAATTTACGTAGAGAATTTTTTAAATTTTCTTTTTGCCTTACTTAAAAGTATTATTTAGATACTCTTTAGAAGAACATATCTAGATCTTCAAGGTAATATTTTTATTGCTAAAAAGTGAAGCTTTAATAAGATATAAATTGGTTTCAGCAATGCAACAGCTAAGTTTTAAATAGAATTTAAATATAACTGTTCAGTACAAAATCATACCGTAAGTATTAAGTTGCATAATGATATGCATCGATACAATATTCAAAGCATGTTATCAGTGTAGTTTCATGCTAAATCAAATCATCTAATTAACAAACACTTTTAGAAAAATGTAAACCACTATTTCACATAAAAACATTTAAAACATTTATATTTTAATAGATTGGCTTTCTATGTAGCTACATAATGAATCCACCTAACAAGACTCTAAAGGTATAGTAATGCTTTTTTTCCCAGGATAAATTTTAAACAAAATATTTGGATGAATACCCTGAAAAATCATCAACTGCTATGACAAACTTTACTCTTAGTTTCACAGTTATTTCATGACCATGATTTTTGTTAGTATTCTGAAAAGATGGATCATAACTAGCACCATAATCTGAAATAAAAAAGAAGCCTCTTAACGATTCATTATTCTCTCTCCTACAGCTGTAAAGCACTTTGGTGAATGTGTATGTAATTCCTCAGCTATAGTTAGCTGTGTCTTTAGAAGCAACAGAGCCTACTGTGATGCAGCTACTGCAGCAGCCATGAGGGTGGCCATGGTGTGAATGTGTTCTCCCTGTTCTAATCTGGAGCCAACTGTAGCTGTGAAAGTCAAATGAATGCATAAGCATACTACTTTGCCACTTAAAACCATGTGTGTCCAATATTACTCAAACATTGGGCCAAAAATTCATCTCTACAGTAAAGTAATGGAAGCTACCACATGGTGTGGGGACAGCTGTTGTGACTACACAAGCATTCCAATTTTACATCAGAAAAGCCCTGCTTGGGGAATAAATCTCCATACCGAATGCAAAATAAAAAGTAGGGTTTCAAATTATTCAGTATTTTCATGTAATGATCCAAAAATATATCTATTCCAGTAAGAACTGATAAAGAAACTTAAATGCTATTACAAATTTTGGGATGAATTTTTGTCACAAAATCTGCTATGTTCAAAGACATGATGTCTTTGACAATTTTAAGTAATTTGGGGATTATAGGGCTAGAGGCTGAAGAAGGTACACTGTATTTTTACATAAAGTATAGTATGCACATTTCCCTTCATAGATTTACACCATAAAGTATTAATTTATTAATGCCAAGTATTATGCAGTTTATTTGATACTGAAAAGTTATGCTCAAGTTAAAAGAAAAATTCACTTAATTATGTATTGTGTTTTCATAATTTATTTTATTTTTTTGGTGGAACCAGGAATTGAACTCAGACCCCTGCACTTGCCAGGGAAGCACTTATTCCACTGAGCCATCTCCCTGGCCCCCATCATACTTTATTGATACAAAAATTCTTTTTTTTTTTTCTTTTGCGGTACCAGGGATTGAACTCATGACCTTGCCAGGCAAGAACTTATTCTACTGAGCAATCTCCCCGGCCCGACACAGAATTGCTTTACTGAGAAATACTTCTATTGAAATGACCTATTAATAATCATTATTTGTATAATTATAGAAGTTTAATTTTTAGATTCCACTATTTTTATATTTATTTTTTAGATTCTACTACTTTTAAATTCTCAAAATCTTTCTGAAGAAAATATCTCTATGTAGCATCAGCCAGGTAAAATATCAGATCTTTAGCTAGGAATATAGCTGGTATAACACTAATCTAACTATCTGCTACCTTCTAACTCTATGTTCTGTATACATTTTCTGCACTTAGCTTCCAGTTATATAATCTGTATCCCCAAATTAAAAATTGAATAGTTAAGTGACTTGACAAACACCTATGTAAACAAATGGTATATTAACAACAATAAAATTAAAAAACAAATCAATGAAAATGCCTTCACTTTTAGAATTGACTTTTGTGACACAAGCCTGTAATCTTAAGGCACTCTGGGAAGCTAAGGCTGGAGGATGACAAGTTCCAGCCCACGCTGGGCAACTTAAGAGACTTAGAAAGACTCTGTCTCAAAATAAAAAATAAAAGGGGCTGTGAACATAGGCTACAGTGTGAAGGCCCTGGATTCAATGCCTAGCTCGTGTGCGCACACATGTATGTACACATACACACACAGTATTCACTTAAAAAATTTTTTTTTAATGAACTTAAGACAGGGTCTACAGGGTGTACAGAGTCTCACTATGTGGATCAAACTCGTAGTAATTCTCCTGTTTTCAGCCTCCCAAGGGCTAGAATATCAGGCGCACCACCATGCCCAGTCTCAATCGCTGTCTCAGCACGCCCCAGGGGTGGGCCAGGACAGCAAGCCAGGGATCCAACCCTGGCCACTGCGCTCTGCCTAAGCAGGTGCTTTAGTCCGCTGAGTTACCTGGTCGGCCCTGAAAAAATTTTTAAAAGAGAATAAAAATAACAAACATTAGAAATTACAACAGCAAGCAGAAACATGGGAACGACATTCAGGATTTATAGACAGATTTAGTTTACGTCAATAAGCACTGACTGGGATTGTTTTCAAAATAATCAGGCCTTCATCTCCAGTGGTCTAGGGATTACTTACATGAGTAGGCAAGCAGGAAGTACAGAGACAGAATGGTTTGTTAACTGGAGATTGGTTCTTGTAATATGCATTATAGTAACCAGCTATGCATCACAGTGACCAGCCATTTCTAGGAGACAGAAGCAACTGGAACTACAACAGGAACTATTAGCTGGGCAACTAAGAAACTCAAGTACACTGGGGGAACATTTTCTGTTACACAATCACATTATGGGTCAGAGTTTCAACATATGAATTTGAGGGGACAAAATTTATACCATAACATGGAGGAAACAGAAAGCAAAGCTGAAGCAGAAGCCCACAATGTAACCCAATTGATAAAATTTACAAGAAGTATACAACAAATAGATGAAAAGGTTAGGGGTAGGCACTGGTGCTTCTATAACACCAATTCTAAATTAACTGTACATTTGCTGAAATATATCAAGTGGCAAGCCTTATTCCCCTAAATCAGTACAGAAATCCTACAATATTTAAACTTTATAACTTAAAGGGGGGAGGGGTTACTGAACATAACACAGAGGGTATATGTCTTACCTTAACCACAGAACCTAAATTCTTACCTAAATTCCCCAAGATTGTAGCACCTATTGTCCTAAAGATTATAAAGTGTTCATGGACTCTCCTAGTGAGTAATGAATTAAAATTAAGTCTTTGGCACTCACAAACTGACATGATAAAACAGAAACTATGGATCCACAGCTCCCCAACTAAAATGGTAAATATGCCCCACTGTAATTTAAAACCAGGACTTTATGACTGAAAGCCATTATAAGAACTGTGTAGATGAGATGTGATTATCCTCACTGCTAGTCTGTTTAACAGCCCAATTTGTGAAGAATGTGGTAGATTAATACTGTGGACTTCATTAAGGATTTACACTCAATATTACTGAAATTACTAACGTCATCTGATTAGCAGCTGAATAATACTTTGCTCTCATAGATTTGGTGAATATGCTCTGTCCAGGGCCTATTTCAACAGTCTCTGACTGCAGTCTGACTTCAGTCTAAAGGAACTCAACTATCCAGGTACCACTGTATCTAAACTGCCTTGCCATAACTTCAATCTCTGAAGGCAAGAGCTTACCTGTAACTCCTTTTCTTTGGGAAGATGGTTATGACATTACATTGATAAGGCCCTCCTCTGGGGAGTCATTTGACACAGAATACACATATATAAAGAAGTTTAGAAAATGGGGATGGGCCACTGTCTCACACATGGCACAGAACCCTGTCACTTAAAACTTTTACTGAGGACATTGCATCCATGACACTAACAAAAAACATCTACTCAATTTCCTAGCACCTACAACTTCTTTTAGGCTCTTTCTGGTTCTAGAGAAAATATATTACTCATTTACAAGTTGTACAGAAGCCCAGTTACTTGCAAAACAGCTCACCCCAAAACAGCTCACCCCTTCCTCCAGAATTCTTCCAAAAACACAATCAAAGCTCCTAGTTTTGCCCAGGACTCCTTCACCACAGAGCCTTTAGCAATTTTCTCTTAGTGTCAGAGTTGTAATGACTTTAAAATACTAAAACCACAAATATCTGGACTTTCCAAAATTAAACTTTTGGTCCTTAAAGGAAACTAAAAATAGAAAAAATACAAATTGGGAGCAAATATTCATAACACATAATAAAAAAAGGATCTATATCACAATTTGCTTATCCATTCTCTGATTGATATTTGGTTTTCTGCCAGCTACATATTAGGAATACAGCTGCTATGGCAATTTGTATAAACTCCCTAAGTGGTTATATTTGAATTTCTCTTGTATAAATGCCTAAGGCCATAGGGAAAACTAGACATCTAACTTTATGAGAAACTACATAAGAATTTTTCCAAAGAAGCTGTATGCATACTTAATTGTTTCTGTGGCTTATCTCCTCCAGACTTATACCTGTACATTTACCCAGAACAAGAACAGCTGGTGCCTATCCAGGGCCTTTAGGTAGACCCTGGGTGGAATATCTCTGACTGTTGATCACAACTACAACCCTCTTCACCTAGAAGTAGCCAGATTGGTCTGTGACCCTTGCCCTCTCATGGCAGTTAGCAGAACTTCTTCAGAAGAGGGGAATGTTATAGAAGGCTAAGTTAGGCAGAAATACTGTAGGCAGTCGGATAGAGCTGGATTCTGGAGAAGTCAATGCAGAAGACAACTGTGGCTAAAGGAGCATTCAGTGAAATCCAGGCTTCAAGAAAAAGAACTATTCACCCATATACTTCCCCTATGGATGAACAGCAGTGATTGATAGTCTAAATAGGTATCAATAACCCTGGAGAGGTAGACCAAACCTCTTTAACCCACCCCTTCTAGGAAAGTCCTTGTCTGTCCCATGTGCAATTGCTATAACCTGTTTCCCCACTTGATCAATATATTGATTAAATATTGATCCCCATTTAATCAATATTATTGTAGCAACTATACTTGTTGTATATTTATTCACTGACCATAGTTTTGTCCCACCTCACTCCTGTCCTATGATTTGCTAATGGATTAGTATTACCTAAGTGATTGTACTTGTAATCCTATTGATTATAGTTTTGTCTTGCTTTTAAGCCTGCCTCACCTTGTGGTTTTGCTCAAACAAAAGCTTTCCTTCTCAATAAATTCTTCCTACTCCTAAAAAAGAAAAAGAAGTTGTTGGTATTATTTTACCAACAAAATAATAGTTTTAGTCATAGTGTTATAGTCAGAGTTTGTAAGAGAATACCTACCATCCATAGGTATCTGGGATTGTTGCATTTGTATGTCACTGCATTAGTCATATTTTTGTCACTGTAACTAAATACTGAGGGAAAAATAACCTAAAGAAGGAAAGATTTGCTTTCGCTTCAGTCAGTGGTTGGCTGGTTTCATTGCTGTGAGCCTGAGACCAGGGCAGAACATCATGCTAGAAGGCTGTGGTGGAGCACAGCTCTTAGCTCTCTGTAACTGGAAGCAGAAAGTGGGAAGACCCAGAATAAAAAGAACAAGAGATGAGATACAGTCTCAAGGTCATGCCCCATGATCTACTTGATTAAACTTAGTACCCACCTCTTATATTTTAATCACCTTCCAATAATACCATCAAATTATGGTCTCATTAAAAAATTAATCCACAAAAGCAATTAGAGCCCTTGTGATCCAATAACATTCCAAAAGCCCCACCTATGAACATGTAAGACCTGTGGGGGACATTTTAGATCTAAACCATAACAGGCATCCTCAAAAATTGAGTCAAAAAGATTTCTGCTCTACCTCCTTCACCTTATTAAGACAGTTTGATTATGAAATAAAACTGTCCTCAGAAAAATATCTTTTCTGCTATTTTAAGGGTGACATAGGAGTAAAGGATTATAGATACAGTACCTATTTAGAAAACTCAGGATTTAGCCCTGACCAATCCTGCTGTATCTCCTTATGCGAATCTTGGTCTGGCTGGTATACCTTCCAGGTAGTAGTCCAGCCAAAAGTGGACACTGCAGCATGCACAGATTCTCTTGTTAAATCGTAAGGTCCTAGATGGTGATCATATGGATGAGTATACTTCTTGCCAGCATAACACAAAATATGCATGGGACTTTGCAATTTGTATAAACCACCTTGTTTTCTTGTAACTGCCTTCTAGAAATAAGATCTGTGTATAACGTCAAAAATAATTAGGAAAACAAGGTAAAAATATTGATGCTAGAATGGGAAAGATCAATTTTGTGGCAGAGGAGAAAGAACAAAAATCTCAATACTTGGGAACAGAATAGTCTACCCTAGAAGACCGGGAAGGGAGATTCATTAATACTCTCTGTTTTAGAACAGACTGTAGAGTCTCCCTCATAAAGGAAAATGCCCTGGTGAAACTGTCTGAAACAGTTCCAAGTACTGCACTTCGAACTGCTTGGTCTGCAACACAATTTGATCATTATTCCCCTTTCAGTTTCTGGCCACACTATTCAAAACAACAGGAGATGATCCCAGATCCTATACTTATCATGTGAACGTCTACCAATACCTCTGGGTGTTGTCTCTATTCCTATTCTTATAGCCCTTGTTCAACCACTCTGTGAGAAGAATAAACACTAGTTGGGTGGTGGCACTGACAAATAGGCCTTGTTGGGCTGTTTGCCTTTCCTTCAGGTGGTCCCTCAAAAAACAAGGACTAGATCCAATCACTCAAACACAAGTAGGAACCTTAAGAAATATGACCAAGTTGGAAGCTCCTGGAAGCAGTCAACTTGTGCCTCCCTTAACCAATTAAGGTCTCATATATAATATATTCCCAGGCAATCATCACATCAGTTACCTCTCCAGATGCATCATGCACACCTCTAGAACTATATATATTATATATATAGAAAACATATATATATATATTATATCTCATACATACTTTTGTATGAATTTAGGACAGAGTCTACACGTTGTACAGGGTCTCACTTCATAGACTAGACTCATAGTGATTCTCTTGTTTTCAGCCTCCCAAGAGCTGGGATTACAAGCATGTGCCACCATGCCCAGCCCAGTCTCAATCTCTGTCTCAGCAAGCCCGGGGGTGGGGCCAGCCCAGCAGGCTGGGGATTGAACTCCAGCCACTGTGCTGTGCCTAAGCAGGTGCTTTCGTCTGCTGAGCTATCTGGCCAGCACCCTAAAACTACCCTGTACAGAAACAAGATATTAACTTGCTTCCTTCCTGAAACTAGTGACTTGCACCTTGGCAGTAGACATGAGACCTTTAAACATTTAAGAAACCAATATCAGAAGTTGATGTAGTCTTTAGATGACAAAGGGAAGCTCTCTAAAATGATACTGTCCATGGTTATCACTAAAATGGGAATTACTCAATTTCCAAAGTGGCATGAAATTTGATCCTAAAAAGGTGGTATGAAATTTTGTTCCTCTTTAAAGGGCTATGGATGGCATTCAAGTCAGCCTCAACTCTCAGGTCAGGAGATGTTACTGATGACTGAATTGCCATAAATACTGTCCTAACAACCAAGTTTATGGAATATGACCAATTAATAATGCATCTTTTGTGTGTATATGTGTAGTACTAGGGGATTCCAGGGTCTTTGCATTGAGCTATGTATCCAGCTCTTTTATTTTGTACTTTGAGACAAGGTCTTGCTAAATTGCTCAGGCTGGGCTTAAACTTGTGCTACTCTTGTCTCCCTCTCTGAGAATGCTTTTATTACAGACTTTTGCCACCACACTGAGGCTTGGGAAACTGGCACAAATATGCTAATATTCTACCAACTGCTTCTGCTGTGAGCAACAAACTATTTTTAATATCTGACCCAGGAGTCAATGTTTTCTACCAAAATCCATGAAACTTTGTTAAGTTATCATTTTAGTCTATAGATAGTATGAAATAGAACCTGAAAAGGACGGGGGAAATAGCTCAATGGCATAAATACCTGCCTGACAAGTGCAACAACTGCCTAACAACTACACTGCATATTTCCAATAGCTAGAAGTTTTTTTTTTTTTTTTTTAATAAAGTCTTACTATGTTGCCTACATTGGTTTGGTCTTGGAACTCCTGACCTTGAGAACCCTACTGCTTCAGCCTCCCGAACAGCTGGGACTACAGGTTTGTGCTACACCAAGGGGTGGTGTGTGCCATAACAAATAAAATAGTACAGTTTGACTGTTGTCACCATGAAGAAATGGTATTTGCAGAGATGGATATGCAACTATACTGATCTGGTCATTAACAATGTATACATGTCACACTTGCACATTACACTGTACCTCACAAATACGAACAACTAGCATGTGCTAATTAAAAATAAATACTTAATAGCCAACTTTTATCTATATTATTCAAAAAAATTCCTTCCAAAAATGAACACTGGTAAATCCTAGAAAATCTAATTTTTTTTCAAATGTACTTGGTACAGGGTCTCACTATACAGCTCGGACTCATAGCGATCCTGCTGTTTTCAGCCTCCCCAGCACTGGGATTACAAGCCTGCACCACCACGCCCAGTTCTGGTCATGGTGGTGGCTCAGCACACCTGGAGGTGAGGGGAGTGGCAGATGGTGCTGCGGATTGAACCCCAGTCCCTGCGCTTGCCTAAGTAGGCACTTAGTCTGCTGAGCTATCTCTCCAGCCCTTGCACTATTGTTGACTTTAGGATTTTCTATTTGCTTTAATGTTCAATAGTTTCTTCTTGATCTATCTAGATTGCTTTTATTTATACCGTTCAGGACACTGTACTTCTCAACTTTGAGGACTTAGCTCTCTCACCGATTCTGGGAAGTCTCAGCCACTATTTTAGTACTGCATGTACTTTTTTTCATACTGGAAACTGTCAGCAGACATTGTGTTCCTTTTCTTCAATATCTCCTAGCTATTCTTTTACGTTTTCATCTTATCTCTTGCTTCTACTTTCTGAGTGATTTCAGCTGATAATCTAACTGATTAATTTATATTTCAGTAGTTTAAACCAACTACTTTTAAAAAAAGCCATTCTCAATGAACTTTTTATTTCTAGAAGTTCTATCTTTTTTCTCATTTGGTCATTTTTTCCTCATTTTATTATGGTTTATTCCTGTTTTTATTTACAGTCATTATAAAAAGTTTTATGATCTTTCAGATTGGCTTTCTTCTCCACTTTTCTTGAAATTTTCTTTTTTGTTCTATCTGCTGACTTCTTTAAAGTTCATGCTTCTTTTATTATCACTGAGGGGGCTGGTGAGATGGCTCAGTGGTCTAAAGCACCTACTTAGAACAAGCTCAGCAAAGCA
>NW_004524784.1:3205100-3236558 GCF_000260255.1 Octodon degus
CAGTGCTTGGGAAGATGAAAACAGGAGGACTACTATGAGTCAGATCTATGTAGTGAGATCCCATAGACAAAAAAAAAAAAAAAAAAAAAAAAGAAGTCCTATTTGGGGTCAGCCTGCAGAACAATTTTCTTTTACCTTCTGTTAGGCCTTAGGGGTTCTAATGGTCTGGAACATTCTCCCTTCATAGGGAGAGTAGTACTCCCAGATGAGGCATCAAGTGTGAGCCTCGGTCTGGACACCCGGGACCCAGAAACACCATTTTCCCCTCAGATGGGAGCCAAGGCTATGTTGAGTTACAAACTAGATTTCCCATTCATTATTTTCCCTTTTTCTTTTCTTTTCTTTTCTTTTTTTTTTTTTTTTGCGGAACCAGGGATTGAACTCAGGCCCTTGCGTTTGCCAGGGAAGCACTTACTCTACTGAGCCATCTCCCTGGCCCCTCCATTCATTCTTTTAATCTAGGCAATGATTACATTTTTTGTTGGTGTTCACAGTATTTAATTTTACAATAGAAAGGCGGGACTCAGTCAAACCAGTTTCTGTTATATTTCTAGAAATTTCCCAAAGGAGATTTCTCAAGGATTGATCTATATTTACTCTTATTAATATTCATTATATATGTATATATTTTCTGTGATTTCCAAGTGCTATAAAGGAATATAGTTATATTACTAGAAAATGATTTTCAGTAGAACAGTCAATGATAGTGAAGAAAGAGGAAAATATAAATCTAAAGGAAAGAAATAAAACAGTATCTATAAAACATCAAAATAGGTAAGCATAAGGATTTTTGTTCTTACATCATATATTTTAAAAACGGTGACTTTTGCTACATTTAATTTCTCTCGCTGCAACAATCCCCTCTCCCATTTGCAATTTGAAGATACTGCGCTCTTTGATTTTCCTTACTTTGGGAATATATTTTTCTTTTTCTCTCATCAGTCTCTTATAGTTTGTGCTTAGATGCTCCCCCCGCCCCAAGCCCTATGCAGTCATACGGGGTTTTCCGGAGGTGGATGAATCTAGAGTATGACTGATTTGTAGTGTAATCATGAGATTAAGGGCACTGGGATTGAGAGCGGGTGACTGACTGGACTGGCACTATCCTAATCCTGGTAGACTGGCTACAATATAAGGGACAGAAAGAGGCTTGTCTCCCCTTTTTGTGCTTGCTGCTTTCACTGTCTTCCACAGCCATGAATTGTTGCCCTTCTGCCATGCTATTCTATCTTGGAGCTGGGTGATTATAGACTGAAACATTCACAAACTGTGAGCTAAATAAACCTTTCCTCTTTTAATTTTAGATGCCGGATATTTTATCTCAGCAATGAGAGAAAAGTAAGACAGACACTCTTCCCTGTTTTTCTTTTCCCTTGTTTTAGCTACCAAATGTATGCCAAGGCCTCTCCATCTCCATTTGTTATCACTTAAATTGCACATTATGATTTTTTTTTAATTTTTTCCTGCTATAGATCCCATTTGGAACTAAGCATGTTCCAAATTGATAACATTTTTGCCTCAAATCATCATCTCCTAAATGTGTTGCTTTTTTGTTTATGGTACTTGACTTTTCAGTCACCTTAAAGTCACTTTTTTACCCATTTATTTTATACCCACACAACTGACTTTCTGAATCTTGAAGATTCAAGATTTGGCCCATTTCTGTCTAGTCTCTACTTCTACTAGCCACCTATTTCAAGGATTTATTTTTTCTTACTCATACTATTGGAATAATTGAGGCTGGGGATATAGCTCAGCAGCACAAGCACCTGCCTGGCAAGTGTAAGGTCCTAAGTTCAATTCCCTGTACAAAAAAAAGGGCGGGGAGGAAGGGCAGTGAGATAGCTCAGTGAAGTAAGCACCTGTTTAGACAAACACAGGGACCCGGGTTTGATCCCAGCACCACATGTGTGCCATCCCCGCCCCCAAACTTGCTGAGCTGGCCACCGGGCATGCTAGTGTGTGCCTATAATTCCAGTGCTGGGGAGGTTGAAAACAGGAGGATCACTGTGATTTCAAGCTGCGTATTGAGACCCTGTACCAAATACATTAAAAAAAGAAACAAAGAAGATAAAGAATAATTGTTACTTCTCTTACCTTCAGCCTTATACACAACTTCAGCTGTTTCCAAGATAAAGACTTACTAATATTGCTCCACTGTCTACAAAATATGATTCAAATGCTTTAATCTCACATTCATACTCTATGATTGGCTGCAAGTCAGGTCTACAAACTTACAGTCCCTTTAACAGTTAAAGTAACCCTTGACCCAGTTAGATTAAATCACTCTACTTCTGCTAAGAGTTCTGGAGGAAGTCACTTTTAAGTAGGTAATAAATGTTACACTAAAATTCTTTCTTATGTATACATGTAAATTACATAAAAATTAATATGCTATTTAAAAAACCAGGCTTTATAACGAAACCTGCAGCTCTTAGAATCATAAAGTCACAGTTATGTTTTGTGAGATGCTCTAAGGCAATTGTTTTAACGCAGAAAAACTGATTAAAAAAATCCTAGTAGTCAGGAGTGGTGACACATGTCTGCAATCTCAGTATTCGAAATGCTGAGGCAGGAAGATCACCATGGGTTCAAGGATAGCCTGGACTACATAGAGAATTCAAGGCCAATCTGAACTACATAGCAAGACCCTGTCTCAAGACAAACAAACAAACAAACTAACTCAAAAAACCCCAACGAAATCCACCCTCTCAGACTAGTAATTTGATTAAGATATCAGACAGGCAGATCAAATATACTACAATCTGAATTGGTAAAGACAGTAATATACCAAAGAAGTATATTACAAAATCTTACATTAAATTTTACTTATCTGAATAAAGAAAATTTTGAAAAAGAACCATCTGAGCTTTAGTTTTCCTTAAGCAGGTCTAGATTAAACTGTATGTATATACTAACTGGAATAGCCAGTGGGGAACCAAAATAGCTATGAAAGGTCTATAAAGCAATGGTTATACATCTACAGGCAGTATGGGATAATAATCAAGAGTGAAAGTACTAGAGTCAGATAGACCTTTTGATTCTAAATTTCCCTAGTGACTAACTGAATAAATTAGGCAAAACACCTAATTACTAGCTGGATGTGGTGGCATACAGCATTCTGTAAGGCTGAGGCAGGAAGACTGTTGTTAGAGGCCAGCCTGAACTACAGAGAGACAATCTGTCTGTCTCAAAATAAAAAATGAAGGCAAAAACCTCAGATATAAATAGGATCATCTGAGTTGCAACCTGGTAAATTAAGAACCTGGCATTTCAGGGAAAATAAAGAGTCCACACAAAATGCAAAGTCTAACAGAATAAATAGAACTGGATGTTATTAAGGATTGTGTCCTCAATTTAAGGTGAGTAGGAAGAAAATCTATCATATTCCTCCTTCCCATCTTCGTGGAACTACAAGGTACTGAGTACTTCACAGTGACAAAAAGAAGTTCCTGAGAAATTGTAATAATGAACTGGTGCTCATCAAAACTTACAATCCAAATTTATATGACTTGGACAATTATTGTCCCCAAGCCCTGAATTCAGTTTCAAGTGGTACTCTGCTGCAATGTTATTATGAACAGTTAGGTCATACAGAAATATTACAGGCAGGCAGTCAGTGCCAGACGAAGATACCTTTACGACTGTGGGTGGAGGCTCATTCCTTCAAGGAGGGACCTTAAGACAAAGATAGAAAGATTACACCTACATACTTCCCTGAGGGATAAACAATAATGACTGATATTATACATAAGGATCAGGGCCAGCCAAATAGCTCAGCAAAGTGCCTGCAAACAGGCACAGGGCCAGAGGTTCAATCCCTGGGCTTGCTGTGCCAGCCCTACCCCTGGGGCACACTGAGTTGTCAACTGAAAATGGGCGTGGTGGCGCATATCTGTAATCCCAGCTCTTGGGAAGCTGTAAACAGGCAGATTACTATAAGTCTGATACAGTAGTGAGACCCTGAACACTCTGTAGACCTTCCCTTAAAAATAAAAAGCATCAACCACCTGGATAAGACCAGAACTTGGACCCATCTTTTCTAGGAAAGGTCCTTATTCTCTCTATGTAGTTACTACATGACTTGCTTCCTCCCCATTGGATCAATATTACCTAAGCAATATACTTGCAATCTTATTTTATTGGTTTGATCATAGTTTTGTCCCATCTTATGCCCACTTTATGATTTCATACCCACTGTATGATTTTGCACCATAAAGTTTCCCCTGAGAACTGGGCTCGTGGGCAACCCACTTTTAGGTTTCTTCCTATCTCTCTTAGAAGCTGTCTTTCCTTCAATAAATATTTCCTATTCCCTACTTCCGTTGTTCTTTAGAATTTGTTCTTTGAACTTAGAGAACACGTACTCAGTGTACTGGAGATCTAGTAGGTTTGGAGTTGTAATATTTCCTTTATGTCATTTGTATACCAGGTAGCTTTCTCCTACCAAGTGCCTGGGAGAAAGTATGTTCACTCAAGGGCTCAAGATTTTCTAAACAGAACTAGGTGGCCAAGAGGCAGATGCAGAGGTGCGGATCTTTGTGAAGACCTTATAGGGAAGACCATCACCCTCGAGGTCGAACCCAGTGACACCACTGAGAATGTCAAAGCCAAAATCCAAGGAGGGCATCCCACCTGACCAGCAGCATCTGGTATTTGCCGGCAAACAACTGGAGGACAGTGGGACTCTCTATGGCTACAACATCCAAAGAGTATACCCTGCACCTGGTGCTTCACCTACAAGGTGGGATCGTTGAGTTGTCCCTGCGCCAGCTTGCCCAGAAGTACAACTGTGACAAGATGATCTGCTGCAAGTGCTATGCCCACCTGCAACCCCGTGCTGTCAACTGCCGCAAGAAGTGTGGCCACACCAACAACCTGCGCGCCAAGAAGGTCAAGTAAACCTTAGCCAGCCCCTCGCCGAGAAGGGCAGCACCTGCCCAATGCCCACAGCCTTGGGGCCTGAATAAAGTCTCCCTCCCTAGACTATAGAAAAAAAAAAAAAAAGATTTTCTAAAGAAAGATCAAATGATGATGATGATGAAGAAAAAATTAAGAGCAAAATTACTGGAAATAAAAATAAAGCCTATAAAAATTTATATATTAGAACTATGATACAAAGTTATAAAACTGTATTTACAGTGTTTAAAGACTACAGAGTAAGAAAATCTAACAAATATTTAATCAGATTCTTAGAGATGAAAACGGGATTAGGTAGTTATACAGAGAGATAAGAATGGGGCATGAGGTGGTGGTACATGTCTATAATCCCAGCCCTCCCATGAGTTCTCTTGGGCTACACAACACAGGGACCTGTGTCAAGGTGGGGAGAAAGGGGAGGGAGGGAGAGAAGGAGAGGGAAAGAGAGAGAGAGAGAGAGAGAGAGAGAGAGAGAGAGAGAGAGACTGATACGAAAAGATACATCTTTCCAAAAGCACCTAAAAGAGC
Source organism: Octodon degus (assembly GCF_000260255.1). Classification (NCBI taxonomy): domain Eukaryota; kingdom Metazoa; phylum Chordata; class Mammalia; order Rodentia; family Octodontidae; genus Octodon; species Octodon degus. The sequence goes on from NW_004524784.1 coordinate 3,210,549, forward strand.
AAGCAGCACAGCATTATTTTGCAGTATTAAAATTTTAACAAAATTAGAATACATTATAAAATAACAAGGAACAATACAATAAGAGTAAGATATTGAGCTTTTTTTATACCTGAAAAAAGCTCAATCTCCAATTCAAATGGCCCAATAAATTCCCATAAAATACGTTGTTTATACACAATGGAGTATTTATTGTCATAAAGGAGGACATATTTGAGACATTCTTAGGTGGATGGATGCACTCTAAGGACATAATTTTAAGTGAAATAAGTTGGACATGTGTTTAAATATTGCATTGTTTCTCTTGTTTGAGAAACCCAATGGTTAAACTAAGGACCAAAATGGAAGACAGATATTGGGAAATACAAAAAATGTTGAAATGGAAAGGGGAACAAGAGAGGGGGAAGAAGGAAAGGAAAGGGCTAGTGATCAAAAAAAAAAAAAATAGAAGGAAAATAAAAATAAGGATTTATAAATGGAGACAGAAAGGGTTGAAGAGAAGGGAGGGGAATTAGAAAAAATTTCCTAGAAAGATAAACAGATTCACAGACATTCACATGTAGTAAAGGTGAAGATAGGAAACACAAAACAAAGATGGTCTCTGATAAGAAAAGGCAACAGAGGAAAAATATAAGTTTCAAAATAGCAACAGTTAAAATGGTAGCTGACTGGGGAAAAAAAATCAAAACCAGAGGATATGAAAGTAGTATGTTGGGAGAAGGTAACTGCCAACAAAGAATTCCCCAGAAAAACCTTTTATATAAGTGCAATCCAAGATATGCTCACATAAATAAAACCTCAACAGTTTTCCCAGTGAAAGTCTTTAATGAAAGCCAAGACTAAGGGACAAAATTCAGGATTAAAAAAAAAAAAAAAGACGATTCTCAATAGAAATCTGACAAGGTGACAAGAAGAGCACCTAAACCAGCAAGTAGCACAGCATTATCTTACAGTATTAAAATTTTAACAAAATGAGAATACATTATAAAAGTAACAAGAAGGAACAATAAGAACTTACAGTATTCCAAGGGCTGTGGATTATTTTGGAGAAAATGTTCATATTAATGAATACTGTTTCATGGAAACAACTAAAAGAACAGAAACCGAGAATATATATACAAACTCTCAGAGGGGCAAAACCAGAATGAGAATACAGTTAAGAAGAATAAGAAAAGGAGGGAAAGTAGAGAAAAAGCAGCACATTGAACTGGAGATAAATATCTAAAGTCCAAAACAGTAGTTAAGATCCTGGTGTTAAATGAGATTACTGTAGAGGTGAGTGCAGGAAGAAAAGGGGAACCCAAAGATGAGGTTCTGGGGCATGCCAACATTATAGGAGAGGAAATGAGGAAGACAACTGATGACCATAATTTTAAAAGATAAATGGAGACCTGAACTTCATTAATGGAGTAAAAATATTGCAAAAACCAAGTATGTCTGGGTGTGGTGGTGTGCTCAGGGGCCTGAGGCCAGTCTGGGCTGTGAAGGGAGTTCAAGACCAGCTGAAGTGCATAGTAGTGAGACCCTTTCTCAAACAAACAAAAATAAAATGTAAAACAACAAAAGGCGACCTGATGAGTTAAGTCACTGTGTTGGTTCTTTGTCAAGAATAACAATAGATAGGGATGGGGTGACAGCTTGGCACCATAGGTGCTTGCCTTGGCAAAAGTACGGTCCTGCATTCAATCCCTGCTACCAAAAAACAAAAAAGTAATAATAGACAAATCCAGACATACAATAAATGAAGTTAGGGATGATAAACAGACTCAGGAATGTTAAAATACTATAAATAGGAATCAATGTGAACATGCAAAAATAGTAAATTGTAATTACTCTCTAACAGTTCCTAAAGCAAAACGTAAGATAAATAATAGTAGGTCTACAAATCTTTTCTAGATTTTCCTTCAAAATATCCAAACAGAGATGGAAATGGGTAATAAGAATAAACAAAGGATTCAAATAATAATAGCTTATTTCAGAGCTGTGTTACTGTTAAGCAGGCTTTCCTTATCTACTAGTTAAGAATTCTAATACTCATTCCATACCAAGTTCAAAGTGTTTTCATGTAGCAACTGATATAATCATCAAAACAATTCTATTGTTCTCATTTTACAACAAAATAAGGGCCAGGGATATAACTCAGTGGCACAATGCCTGCCTGGCAAGCATGATGTCATAGGTTCGATGTCCAGTACAAAAAAAAAAAAAAAAAGACATAGACTGCAACAAAATAATAAAACAGATGTGTTATCCACCTTTTTATTTCAAGAATTTTAAAAAATCATATTAAAGATGACAGGTAACAGGACCAATTGCTTTCACTCTATATTCTGATTTCCAGCTTGTCTAGGAGACGTACAGTAATAACAAGGCAATGCTGCTTCAAGGTGACACGGACAGACAAACAAGAGGCTTCTAGAACACAGAGACAGAGGACAACAGGAATAAATATTCAGCATTCTTAGGCCCCTTCCCTTTTCCTAGCTGCTTGGCTGACTCCTCACTCTCAGTGGTAGGTGAAGTGTCACTCCTTCCCCCACACTGTCTCTATATGTACTATTTTACTTTCACAATGTGTTGTAAGCACTGTCAACTCTAGACTACGTTTCTAGGGAAGGACTAGCAAAGTAGTAATGAAAATACCACACAGAATTCATTAACTGTTTACTGAACTTTTAAAAACCTTTAACAAAAATTATGGCTATTATTTTTACTCATTCACATGAAATTTCCCCAAAATTGTTAACTCTCCTTTATAGTTTCCTATAGTGCCTTGGTCCTTTACCCTCTCCTTTCAGCAGTTTCAATTTTTATTTTTCCTGTCATTGTCTCTTTGGGATTAAAGCTACATTCATCAATTCTATTCAGGGGAGTGACAGCAACAAAAAGGCTCCATACACCCACCTCTCCTCCGTACTATAGGATCTGACTTTTTCATAATTCTGGAAAATAGTCAAAGATTTACAGCAGCAAAGAAAATAATGAATAAAGGAAAAGTCAACTAACTTCAAAATGGTAGAAAGGCTTGGTGGTACTTCTCCTTGCCTGTTGCCTCCCTGCCAAGATTCAGTAATCTGAATTCCAAGACAGGGGCCTGACCCCTGGGCTTAGAGGGAGTAGATCCATTTACAAGTTATGCTTATCTATTCTAACTTCTCTGGGAACAACTTGGGATACTGATTAAAAATAAACTGTAAGTCAAAGATGGTTGAAGAAACAAAAGGAAATTATGTACTTATAAAAGGGTTGATTTATCAAAGATTAACATATAAACATATACATGACAAGTAACACAGCCCCAAATAAATGAAATAAACATTGACAGACTGAAGTAGATGGTTGTATAGTAAGTTTGGAGACTTTAATACACAATTTTCAATATGGCTAATACATCTAACTGTAAACAAGGAAGTCAAAGACTTGAACAGCATCACAACAAATTAGACCTAACAGGTATCTGTACACAATAAGCTGTTCAGTGACTGTACAACACCCATTTTTTTCAAATGCACAAGGAATTTTGTCCAGGATAGCAAAACATATTAGGTCACAAAACAACTGTTACTAAAGCATCTTACCTAGTCTTGGAGTAAAGCTGGGAATAAGTAACAGAAAGAAAACTGGAAAAAAAAATCACAACTATGTGCAAATTTAAAAACTTACTCTTACACAACCAATGGGTAAAAGAAAAATGAAAAGGGAAATTAGAAAATACTTAGAGACAAATGAAAATAAAACTAAAACATACCAAACCTTATGGATACAGAGATACTGGTGCTTACGAGACACTTACAGCAGAATGTATCTATAGTAATAAGAAAAATAAATCAATAATTTAACCTTTAATTCTAAATAATTGGGAAAAGATCAAACTAAGCTCCCTGCTAGCAACAGGTAGGAATAGTGAAAATGAACAATAGAAAACTACAAAATTAATGAAACAAAAAGTTCTTTACAAAGACAAAACTGAAAAAAACCACAGAACTAATAAACCAAAACTGACCTAAAAAAGAGGGGAGATGTGACTTTATGTTTTCTAAACACACCAGGGGGTCTTAGAGTGATAAACCAAGAGAGGCTTTATCCTAAAGGCCACCAACTCAGATTGGCACATAGCAAGTAAGTTAGCCTATCTGTGGCCTGGCATTTTCTTCTCATCTGTAATGTATATTCTCCAGAGCATTTTCTTCCAGAAAAGGCCACTTTCATCATAGGTGAAAACTTAAGAGCAAAAGCCATTTTTCTGTATCATCGTTTCAAAGTAGTGTATGTAATTTTCATCGGCCCTTTTATCAGCACTGGCTGTTTCACCATGCCTAGTTACACTATGAACCCCAGTTCTCACTTTAAAATTGTGAAGCCACCCTGACAGGCATAAAATGTTTCACCAATATCACGTGCTGATGGATTATCCTTTATAAGGTCTACACTTGTAGCTCTAATTTTTACAAATTATAGATTCAGGTAGCCTACAACCTGCCATCTGCCTATCATTTATTCACACTAATGATACCCTTTCTACTTCATCTAACACTGTTGATTGTGACTTACTAATTTGCGTAACACCTTTGGCAACAATAGCTTTTGGCAACAAAAGCTTTTTTTTTGTTGTCTTCTGTATTTAGGACAGGGGACAGGGTCCACGGGTCTGCAGGGTCTCACTATGTAGACTGGACTTGTAGTGACTCTCCCGTTTTCAGCTTCCCAAGTGCTGGGATTACAGGCGTGTGCCGCCATGCCCAGACCCAATCACCACCTCAGCATGCCCTGGGGTGGGGACGGCACAGCACGCTTGGGATTGGGCCCCTATGAATCTTTTTTTCTGTAACAGTTTTGAGATGGTGGATTTCCACAAGCTGTATATAGTAGCACAAGCAGTCACATGAACACCCTGTTTTGATGGGAGAAAGTAGGTCACTGGGGCATGCCCTTGAAGTGGACACTAGGATCCCAGCCTTACCTTTGTCCTACTGCCATGACCTGAGCAGTGTTCTCTTCCACGTCCTCCCATCATTATGTACAGTCTCACTGTAAGTCCCAAGACAATGCAACCAAGCAACCATGATCTGAACCATGAACAAAAATAAGTCTTTCTTCTCTTTAAGTTGATTATCTCAATTTATCTGAGAAATACAAAGCTGACTGACACACTATCTCAACATCATGAAGGTTTTCAATGGAAAAACCTCATTTGCCTATGTTGGTGACTGACAACTTTTCCTCTGAGATCAGGGACAAGATAAGGATGCCCTCTTTGCCAATTCTACTTTAACACAGTACTGGAGTGTTAAAGTACTACTTTAACACAGTACTTCTAGCCAGTGCGATTTGGTAAGATAAAGAAATGAAAGATATCCAAATTGAAAAGAAGCAAAACTGTATGTATTCACAGGCAGAACATATTTTATGTAGAAAATTCTAAAGATCCACAGCTAACTTGTTAGAATTAAATGAATTTATCAATATTTTAGCACCTAAAGTTAACACACAAATGTACTTATGAACAGTCAAGAAAATAAAGACAATTCCATTTAAAATAGCATCAAACAGAATAAAATATTTAGGAAGATCAAAGAGGCAAAGGGCATCTACCCTGAAAGTTACAAAATACTGTTGAAAGAAATTAAAGGAGACACAAATAAATACAAACATATCCACATATATGAATTGGGAGACTTGATAGTTAAGGTGAGGAGAAGGAGAAGGATAAGGAAGAGATGATCGCTAGAGAATTCACAATCTCTGATTTCAAAGCTATAGTAATAAAACCAGTATTATATTGGTATAAAGACAGACATACAGGGGGCCAGGGAGATAGCTCAGTAGAATAAGCTCTTGCTTGGCAAGCGCAAGGGCCTGAGTTCAATCCCCAGTTCGGAAAAAAAAAAAAAAAAAGACGACAGACCTACAGACCAATGCAAGAGAATAGAAATCCCAGAAATAACCCTGTATACATGATCAAATGATTTAAAAAATTAATTTTTAAAAAATTTGGTACAGAGTCTCACGATGCAGCTCTGACTCAGACTGACACTCCTGTCTCAGCCTCCCCAGTTCTGGGATTACAGGTGTGTACTACCATGCCCAGTTTTGGTGCCCAGCACTGTATGCGGTACCGGGGATCACATTCTGGGTCTTTGCCAGACAGACACTTAGACTGTCTGAACTATCTCCTCAGCTCTGATAAAATGATTTTTGTTAAGATCATTTAATGAAAAATATAATCTTTTCAATAAATTATACTAAAATAATATATAGGTGGAACACTAGAAAAATATAAATGCTTATATTTTAAAAAAACCTATTGCAGTAAGAGATACATTAGTATTAATCCCCCTCAAAATATTTTCCCTTACTTGCTTCAGATATCACAGTTCTTATTTTCTGAAGCAGTTCTGGAAGTTCTTTGCATCTTTAGTTGCACAATTGTGGCTGCCTGGAATTCCTAAATTAATTCTGAATGTTTACCTCTTGTGGACATTCTGACTTTGAGGAAGAGCCAGAGCACAGTACCAGATCAATAAGGTGCATGAGGTCATACTGTTTTTTTCTGGAGCCTGCTTTTCTGTTGGATGGAACCCAGCAGCAGCATTGACTGTATTTTTGATCAAACCATGGAAGAACATGAAAGACTTCTAGAATTGCTTTAGAAAGAGGCAAAAATGATGGGATAAGAGTCTTTGAAGTGAAGGGGAGTACTGTCATTGGAATTACTGACAATGTACCTCTTACTCTAATAATAATTATTTCCTTTATTAGTACATGCTTATAGTTATCACATTATTTTTTAAGATCAACCATTCAGGGGATGGAGGATGGCTCAGTAGAATAAGTGCTTCCCTGACAAGCGCAAGGGCCTGAGTTCAATCCCTGGTTCCACCAAAAAAAGATCAACCATTCACTGTGTATTTTAATCACACTGTATACCCACTTGCCAAAAGAATGAAACTGGATTTCTAACATGCTACATATAAAAATTAGTGTAAAATGTATTAATAACCTAAGGAAAAAAGATCATAAAATGCATAGAAGAAAACACAGGGGTAAAATTCATGATCTCATATTTGACAGTGGATTCTTTAAAGTGAAAAAAAAAAACAAACCCAACACCGAATATAAGAAACTATTTCTAAATCATGTATATATGTGTCTAGTACACACAATATCTAATAAAAGAATCATCTAATTAAAAAATGATTTCTTCAAAACAGATACACAAATGGCTAGCAGAGCCCAAGAATTGGAATGAAGACACATTCAAATATACACACATACCTCCACAGCAGTGCCATTAGTGCAGTCACTTATCAAGGATGGTTCAGCTGTACTAGATACTGACACTTCTCAAATATATGTCCACCAGTCTATGAGAGTTCCCAGGGCTGCATACTCTGCCAACACTTGATGGCATGTGTCTTTTTTCATTTTAGTTCTTTTGGTGGATATCTCAGTGTGGTGCGATTGTTTTTATTTTAACATTTTAAAACAAAACATTTTGCCTCAAATGTAGAAACAGCTTAAATGTGTATCAATGGATGACTAGACAAACAAGTTGTGGTATATATACAGATGACAATTTTTTTTTTTTTTCCGGAACCGGGGATTGAACTCAGGCCCTTGTGCTTGCCAGGGAAGCACTTATTCTACTGAGCCATTTCCCCAGCCCCGATGACAGAATATTAATCATAAACTGTTGATACTAGACACAATGTGGCTAGATAGCAAAACACGCTAAGTGAAAAGAGGCAGAACAGAAGGTTACGTATTATGACACTCTATTCAAATGACATATTTAGAATAGGTGCACCCATAGAAACTGAGTACAGATAGATGATGGTAGCCATGGGCTGGAGGGAGTGGGGAATGCAGTGCAACTGCTTTCCAGGTCTGGGAAGAAATGGTTTGGAGCTGGACACAAGTAGTTGTACAACACCATGAGATCAGTGAATCCTACTGAATTGTTCAGTTTTAAAAGGCTAGTTTTATGTAAATTTTGCCTCAATGTTTTAAAATGTTAAAACAAAAGAAAAACAATTTTACCACACTGAGATATCCACCAAAAGAACTAAAATGAAAAAAGACACATGCCATCAAGTGTTGGCAGAGTATGCAGCTCTGGGAACTCTCATAAACTGGTGGATGTGTATTTGAGAAAAGTGTCAGTATCTAGTACAGCTGAACTATGCTTGGTAAGTGACTGCACTAAGGAAGTACTCACTATTTTTTATGAAGTATACTACCACACCAGGATATAAAACATGAAAAGACATGGCTCTCCTTCTTTTTTTTTTTTTTTGCAGAACTGGGGATTGCACTCAGGCCCTCACGCTTGCCAGGGAAGCGCTTACTCCACTGAGCCATCTCCCCAGCCCCTTAAAACTTTCTTTTTTTTTTTTTCTTTTTGTATTTTTTAGGGAAGGGTCTACAGGGTGTTCAGAGTCTCACTACTAGATGGGACTTGTAGTGATCCACCTGTTTACAGCCTCCCAAGAGCTGGGATTACAGGCACCTGACAACACACCCAGTCTCAACTGCCATCTCAGCGCACCCTGGGGGCAGAGCCGGCACTGCAGGCCTGGGGATTGAACCTCCAGCCCCTGCACCTGCTTGCAGGTGCTTTAATCCACTGAGCTATTTGGCCGGCCCATGGCTCTCCTTCCCAATAAACAGATTTATACAAATCATTATAATGTAATATATTAATATTGCAGAGGGTACATAGCATAGTGAGTGGTTTTGGAGTCAGATCACTTTGAGTCCTAGCTCCACCATTTATTAGTTATGATTTAAACAAGTTTGAACTTTATTTCTGCATCAAATATGGAATTTCAGGGCCGGTCAGACAGCTCCGTGGACTAAAGTGCCTGCTTTGGCAGAACACAGGAACTTCCGGGTTTTGACTCCTGGCATGCCATGCAGGCCTGCCGCTGGCGCGCACTGAGATGCGAATGAGACTGCACATGGTAGCATGTACCTGTAATCCCAGCACTTGGGGGGGCTGAAAACAGGAGGATCACTATAAGTCTGATCTGTGTAGTGAGACCCTGCAGACCCTGTACTAAATACATTTTTTTAAAAAAGGAATTTCTTGACTCTTACATCACGGTTTCAGTCTACTGTTTCTAGAGTCATCATTAGAAAACAGATCAATGCTCCATTCTTTCCAGCTAAATAGCCAAAGATTCTGTATTACATAAAAAGCAAAATCTAAACATCTTTAAGTTGACTTTCAAAAACCTGCACATTTTGTTACCTGTTTTTTTAGCCTTACATCACACTCCCACCATGCTACAGAGGTGGTTCTGGTCTACTATCTTGTCTTGAACATGCTCTAAGATATCCTATCCTGACTTTCGGTATTGGCTCTATATGGCTTCTTCATTAGAATTCACTCTGTCTAGTTTGAGTATCATCAGGACATGAGAAGAGTGATTATTTTCTACTGATTATTGATCCAAGAAGATTGGATTCCAGGAAAAACTGCCCTTCAAGCCACAAGAATCTTTCCAAAGCTACGGAAAGCAGAACCTAATTAACAGTTAACCAAAGCCCAGCCCATCTCAGCTGGCCTCATGCTCTCTGAGTGGACCAGCCTGAACCCCTACAACAGAGTGAGCCCATTCCCAGACACTCAGGCTGGGGTCTTTACCTGTTTTCCCTTACTTTTAAATTTTGTCTAATAAACGTTTATTATTCCTCACATTGCCGTATCTTGTAATTCTTTTTTTTTTTTTTTTTTTTTTTTTTGTGAAGCCAGTGAATTTACCACCTACTCCGTGAGGGGGAGAGAGATGAGACTGGGGGGCCTTGCAGACCCAGTGACAACCTCATACACCCAACAAGTGAACAGCATTCAAAAGCATACCCTAGACTCCCAGGTAATTTGTTCAGATACAGGGAAGGTACTATTTCCTCAGTCATTATCAGAATATCTCTTCTTTCTTTCTTTTTTTTTTTTTTTTTTTTTTTTTGGTGAAACCGGGGATTGAACTCAGGTCCTTGCACTTGCCAGACAAGTGCTTATTCTACTGAGCTATCTCCCCAGCCCCTAGAATATCTCTTCTTTAAGACAGTCATAAAGAAAACACTTCTCTGATCTATCCACTTGAAACCAATCCAGCATCAAAAGCCAGCTCTGCCTCTCTTATCACCAGTTGAGAATATGGAGAAGTATTTCTAGAAACTTGAAAAAAAGTCCTTTGAAAGACAAAACACATAAAAGATAATGTATAGATTTTGAGTGAATGAATGAAGTAAATTAGTGGAATCAGTTTTGAATTAAACAATTCAGTGCAATTTATCCTCTAGACAGTCTTTACATTAGATACATAGATAAAAAGGGCAGGAACTAGATCATCAGGTTTATAGCAGAGCGGAGGTAGAATGCAAGTGACTAAGCAATGATAATGTAAGAACTCTATCTCAGTTTTTTCCTAAAAAGTTATATTCTTGAGCAGACAGAGTAGAAAACAATACAAAAACTAAATCCTGCACTACAGAATGCAGAATATCTTATCTTATAGTATATAAGAGTAACAGACTTGTAAAACAAAACAAACAAACAAACAAACCAAAAAGCAAAAAAACCAAACTTACCCCCTGGGTATACCTACATTATATTTTTAAAATGATAAAAATTATACTTTTAGAAAGCATTTATTTATTTATTTATGAATTTTGGGTATTTTTGTTTTTTTTGAGACTAAGCTCAGGCTGTCCTTGAATTTACCATGGAGCCCAAGCTGGCCTTTAACTCACTGTAATCCTCCTGCTTCAGCCTCTTAAGTGCTGGGATCACAGGTGTGTGTCAGCACACCTAGCTCTAGGAAAGTATTTAATATACTATGTTTGTCTTTTCTTTCTTTCTTTCTTCTTTCTTTCTTTCTTTCTTTCTTTCTTTCTTTCTTTCTTTCTTTCTTTCTTTCTTTCTCTTTTGTGGTACGGAGGATTGAACTTAGGACCTTGCACTTTGAGCTATCTTCCCAGCCCTGATTCATCTAAGATTTCCTTCCCCTATGCAGAATCAAAATCAAAATATAATTTATTAAAGTATGTGTTTTATATAATATCATAATCCTACTAAGATAAAAGTGGTTCATTTAGGAATACAGAGAAAAAACAGGAAAGTAGTATTCAGTTACTCAGTAATGTTATGTCTAACTAGAACAGGTAGCACACAATTGTTAGAAAGTAGAGAGGATTCTCAGATTTCAAAACCATACAGATATAATCAGCTTCAAGGCAAAGGAGAGCAGGTAGCTTGCAGTAGGCTTTACAGACCCACTTTGAAAAATTAATTATCAACATTACCTTGATATTCTCAAAACTGTGACCTGTTTGTCATAAACAGAGAAAACAAAATTCTAAGAGAAAACAAAATTCACAACTAAAAAATTAATGTCAAATAGTCATCACAAGGCCAGATGTGGTGGCATAGGCCAGAAGGCTGAAGCAGGTAGACTGCCATGAGTTCAAGGCCAGCCTGAGCTACACAGTGAACTCAAGACCAGTCTCAACTACACAGTAAAATCTTGTCTTAAAAAAACAAAAATTGAAAAAACAATTAGCTACCCCAAGAAAAATGGTAGTAAAAAATTTGTTTACTTTCTGTGAAATCTGTCTTTGAGTGCTGTGAAAGCAATGTTAGAGTATCAGTGGAATAAATATGCTGACAAATATCCACCCTAAGCATAATTCTATTAGAAAATAAGATTAAACCAAAATCTATCAAAGGACTATCTTGTGTCTTCCATATCTATCTATGAGAATTAGAATATCATAATTTTTTTTATCTATTCATACATATACTTGAATGTTACCTATACAAAAATGGGATATAAACATTGCATATTCTTACTGTCTAGGCTAGCCTTGAACTCACTGTGTAGCCCAAGCTGGCCCTGAACTCATGGCAGTCCACCTGCCTCAGCTCCTGAGTGCTGGGATTACAGGAGTGTGCATCATTATGTGCAGCTGCTTCTTTTTATGTTAGCCTGTAGAGCACCAACACAGAGTAACAAGAGGAGTTACCATGAGTTAAATATAGCAGAATATGAAAACCTGCTATACGGATTATTTCTTATTGCTTAAGGGAAATGTATCATAATATAAAAGCATTCAGTACTTACTAGTTACAAAAAGCTGAATTCAGTTTCATTTGTGCATGAACAAAAATGGAAAAGAAAATCTCAGTATTAGTGAAAGAGCTAAAATAACACTTCTGAGAGTGAAAGAGTTCTTAAAACTAGGAAGGAGTCCCATGGCTGTGTACTCTCAAGCACCCTGTGCAGGGCTTTGGAGCAAAGTAATTGCACGTATGTCCAGGCCAGTTTGGGATCAGGGAGGGTGGTTGCCTGGCGGCACTCCTGTCACGTCAGAGACTACAGACACCACACTGGCTTTAGCACGTGGATACGCATGTGGGACTCAAGAAGTGGATGGGTGTCTTCTGACAATTGGCAGAGCAGCTGCCCAAACAAATTACCTTGGGGAAGGGCTGTGTCCTAAAAGATGTATGTCATGAGTAGGCTTTTCATAGGCCTGGGCAGAGAACTTGAATTTGGAAACTTGTTTGGAAAAACTGAGAGGTCTGACACTCTCTGCATTCCCTTATTATTAGACAAGTTATATCTACAACAGAATTATACAAAATATAAGCACTTAATATTTATAGGAAGTCACTTTGATAGACTTAAAATAGTATTTAATAAAACAACACAAACACACAGTGAATAAATATCTCAATTTTTTGAGCTGTCAACCACTGACCCTTTCCTCTCTTGATGATCAAAGATTCAAAAACAAAACAAACAAAAACCCATGGGTGTCTTCTCTTCTATTTTACTATAATCTGAGAGAAGATTTAGAAAGTTCTTTTCAGGTGATATGAAAATAATTGAATTGCAATATTTTTAAAAAAGTAAACCCTGTGCTCAACAATAAAATTTAAGAACATAGATAGGTTCTGGTAGTTGAATGTAAACCAATAAAAATGTCTGGGGAGATAACTCAGTGGTCTAAGTGCCTGCCTGGCAAGTGCAAGGACCCAGGTTTGATCCCTCGTACCACATGCTGCACCAGTCCTGGAAACCTAGGAATGCTGTGCCAGCCACCAAAACCATGTGTGGTGGCACACACCTATAATCCCAGCCATGGAGAGGCTGTGACAGGAGGATTACTATGAGTCTGAGCTGCATAGTTAGACCCTGTATCTAATGAATAAATAAAATTAAAAAAAAATTAAATTAAAAATGTCTCAACAGGGACCGAGGAGATGGCTCAGTAGGATAAGCGCTTGACTGGCAAACACAAGGATCTGAGCTCAATCCCCGGTTCTGCCAAAAAAAAAAAAAAAAGTCTCAATAATAACACTTCAGTATCCTCAGAGTTTGCTTCTTTTGGTTCTTCATTAGACATGGGAATGATTTTCTTTTGATACACTTCAGGTCATTTTGCTGGACAAGGAACAGGTACAAAATATAAAATGACTGAATTAAGATGGGCAGAACTGGAGTTGGCCAAATAGCTATTAAAGCGCCTGCTTAGGCAGATGCAGGGGCCAGGATTTAGATCCCCAGGACTGCTGTGCTGGCCTTGCCTCTGGGGTGCAAATGATACTGGGCATGGTGGTGTGCACCTATAATCCTAGCACTTGGGAGGCTGTAAACAGGAGGATCACTATGAGTCAAATCTACATAGTGAAACACTGTATACCCTGTCCTAAATACAAAAAAGATGGACAGAACTGGTAAAAAGAAGCAAAGAGGCTGCTTTCTATATTCTGTGAATGTTCCTAAATTCAACAGCAAAATACCTATTTTAAAGCGAATAGTTTTGGAAATAGTTACAGATAACTGAATCAGACTTGTAGTGAAAATTTTACATGTTTTTCTTGAAGCTGAAGAAGGTTGAAGGTTTAAAAAAAAATGTAGGTGCTTATAAAAAATGTATGGTGGCTTATAAACCCAGCACTTGGGAGGCTGAGGCAGGAGTGTCATGGTAAGTTCAAGGCCAGACTGAACTACATAGCAAGACCTTATCTCAAACAGTAAAAATAAAATTACAAAGATAAATAAATAAAAACAAAAAATAGGTAAGTAAGCTAAATTTTCTCAGGGACAGTGACGTGCTGGAACCTGCACATCCAAGCTTATGAAGGCCATCTGTTTTTAGAAACGCTGCAAGCCAGTTAAACATAACTATCATTAAAAATTAAATTATATAAACTTATAATTAATGTTTTACCTAGAAAAGGTAACATATATAGAGTATGACTTATGCCAAATGCTTGACACCAAAAGTATTTCAGATTGCAGAGTTTTTTGGTATATTTGCACAGACTTTATTAGTTGAACACCCTTAATCTGAAAAACTCTGAAACATTTTGAGCCTGATGCCAGTATGTAAAAAGTTTCAGATTTTGGAGCACTCTAGATTTTAGATTTCCAGATTAGAGATGCTGAACCTGTAATGACTCTTCAAATCATCAGTTCCTATTTATCTGCATTTCACCACTTTGATGCCTCTGAAGATGACTATTTGTGTGTGGCAGAAATATGATGCGGTACTACCTGCATCTATGCCCAGTTCTACTTTCAATGATTTTATACTGATAATTTGAAATCAACCATGGAAGGAGAAATTATACAACTAAAATTGGCAAATGCTATAAATCAGGGCCTTCTTCCTCCAGAGAACCAATTTTTAAAAAGTTACAAACATCCACCTCCTATGGAAAATTGTGAAATTTTGTTAAGGAGTTTAAGGTGAGTAACACTGTAAGTTACTTGAAAAAGTATTTCTTGAAGTCATTGATGACATAAGGAAACATTAAATGGTAGGAGATTATACATTTGGTACTGGGTCTCACTACACTGCTCAGACTCATAGTGATCTTCCTGTTTTTAGACTCCCCAGTGTTGGGAGTACAGGTCTTCGGTGGTGGGCTCAGCCTGGCTGGGGGCGGGGCTGGCACGGCAAGTGGTTTGGGGAATTGAACCCTGGTCCTTGTGCTTGCCTAAGCAGGTGCTGAGTCCACTGAGCTATCTCACTGGCCCCTAAATGGTAGGAGATTATAAATAAGATCGGTGGCAATAAACCTACAGCATACATGCTGCAATAGGCTGCCTATCATTGACAGCTCTAAAAATTCACTATTGCTGAATTAGATCAATTCTAGAAAACTCCACAAAACAAAAGATCTTTCTTATTTCCTAAAGAGGGATATGCCATCCATTTTTAACTGATGGTTTAATTAAATATGTAAACATTATTTCATAAAGACAGATATGTCATCTATCTTTAAAACTACTTTGATTTTAGGAGTTTAATTTTGATTTGTGGTCATTCTAATGAGAAATGAAGAACGTAAGACTGGAGGAAGAACTGCCAGGAATCACTGTTGAATACTTGTCAGAACCATGACTCCAGTTCTAACGGCTTTAAACAGGAAGAGGAAACTCTTCTAAAACACTGAATTTTGGGCTATATGGACAAGTACAACACTGCGCAAGGTAGACCTGTGTGGTACAATTCTGGTGCTCTCAAAGTGTCTTGCCTAGTACAGCAAGGCAGAAGCTGTGTAGTGCTCACCAGTTTTCTGTGTTCTGGAATGAGCTGCAGCAGCTCAGCTTTTTGTATCTTTTTCTTGGGTTAACATACTGAGTTTCTATGTAAAATGTTCTTAGGAAGGATGGGAGGGAGGGAAATAGGCAGGGCTGACAGTATGTTAGAAAATGTAGGGCTGGAGAGATGGCTCAGTGGTCTAAAGCACCTACTTGAAACAAGCTTGGCAAAGCACAGCGACCGCGGTTCGATCCCCAGCACCACATGCCAGCCAGCCCCGCCCCCTGGTGGGCTGAGCTGGCCACACACACACACACAATAAATAAATGTAATAAAAATAAAAAAATAAATAAATAAAAAAAAAAAAAAAAAAAAAAAAAAAAAAGAAAGTAAATGCAAGGGAGGGCCGGACAGGTAACTCAGTGGATTAAAGCACCTGCTTAGGCAGATGCAGGGGCTGGGATTCAATCCCCAGCCTGCCATGCTGGCCCAGCACCAGAGCACACTGAGACAGCAATTGAGACGGGTGGTAGTGCACACCTGTAATCCTAGCACTTGGGTAAACAGGAGGATCATTATGAGTCTGACCTATGTAGTGAGACCCTGAAGACCCTGCATTAAAATACAAAAACAAAACAAAACAAAACAAAACAAAACAAAAAAACCAAAATGAAAATTCAAGGGTGTGTGTGTGTGTGTGCACACATGCATGTACACATCCATACCATAATATGTGTGTATATTCTGGGGAGAACAGCTTTAGGGGACATATACAAATATGTATTTCCACAAATATCTAGCAAAAAAGAATAAAATAGAATTACTGAGTATGTAGTATATAATCTAATTTTTAGAGGGAACAAGAAAACAGCTGTAACTTTGGGTCTTTATTATTATTGTGTCTTCAAAATAATTTTATAAAATTTTTTAAAGCATATGATTTGTAAAGCAAGGGCAACATTATGAGATAAAGAGAAAGAGCATTTAAAACAAGACTTTATTTATTTTTTTCCATAATTTTATCGAGAAATAAACAGCCATGAGACAGTTTCAAATCAAGTTGGTGAGACTTTTTTAAAAAAGTAATTTTTAGACCCCCAAAATATTGCTAGTTGGGACAGTTTTCTCAAGAATACAACCTTTCCAGCTAAACTTTCTTTCAAATTGGAAAAGGAAAAGAAATAAATACATTAATTTAAATGGCCAGAACACATCCATGTTTAAAGGCTTTTTTTTTTTTTTTTTTTTTTTTTTTTTTTGCTCCGAATGCCCTCAGGGCAGTCAGAGTAGAGAGGAAAGTGAAATAATGGCTGTGAGACAAGGCCTTGTGGAAGATGAAATACTGGGAGCACGGAAGGTGCTATGTTCCACAGACTCTTCCTTCCTAAGAGATTCTTTGAGCTCTTCTACCCCAATACCAGCCAGGCCCTCTAGCCCAGCTTATGAAATCTGACAAGGGGACAGCCCACAGCAGTAAGGATGCAGGATAGTGATTTTATTTCTTATTTTATTCATTGCAGCCTCAGGGAGAGAGATAACGAGAACAGGAATGAAATCCAGGTCCCCTACATAAAACACTGCAGAACATTACCACTAGGTCACCAGGGGGAAGAAAAGAAGGAAATATTTTATTTTAGGAGTTTATTTGTTATAATCTTTATGGTGGAAAATTATTTGTTTTGACATTAAAATGACATTAAAACTTTATTTTCATTAATCATACACTTGAGTGGGGGTTTTCATAAAAAATTGTTTGAAGACTTGTTTACTGGATTTAAAATATTTAGCTACACTGCTTCTGAAATTGAAGAAACAAAAGACTATCACCAAGTTATAAATATTAGGTAATTATAAAAATAATCAGAAATCACTTTAAAATGTTTACCTAATAATATTCCTATTACTTGGCTATCTGTCATCTTTAATTTATCACTGCAAAATGCTAGGTAGGCTCTGTCACTGATGAAAACTGCATATTCTGGAAGAAACTATTGGGGGCTGGGATTCTAAGAACTAAGGATAAGAAATCCTACAGATGGATTAACGTCTAACTCATTTACATTGGCCAAACCATATAAATGTCTTAATATTTGAATGTTTTTGACCTAAAAAATGAGAAGTGTGTATAATTCAATAACATCAAACTGGCCCCCAATATTCAAATGTTCTCTGTAAAATGGAAACTATTTAGTCCCTAGAATTCTTGTGAGGTTTAAGTAAACTACTCCATGTAGTTCATAGCATAAAGGATAGTATACATCTGACAAAAGATGTTAGGATGACTATAATGATAAAAACTTCGTATTTTTATATTTGGCATTGTCATTATAATTTTAATTATACAAAAACAAAATGTACAATGTACAAAGAAACTATTAGAATTAAAAAGTAAACTGAGCAAGGCTACTGGATAAAAGATTTTTATAAAAAAAACTGTACTATACAAGCAGAAAGTGAAACATTATTACTTGTAATAGCATCTAAAAACATGATATACTCATGAATAAATGGAAGAAAAATGTGCAGTATGTATATACTGAAACATGTAACAAATATTTAAAACTTTTATATAAGTGAATGAATTCATGGGGTATAGAGTCAACAGAACTTATATGTCTATTCTTCCAAGATTTACTTATATATTGTTCCCCCAAATCAAGTACTTTAGCCAAATAATGTATGAAAAACTGTAAGCTACTCTGAAAATTTATAGGAAAAAAATAATGGGGGGGCAATTTTAAAAGAGGAAAACAAAGACAAGAAAGAATCATAATATACAGTGCTTAAAAGCTACAATAATAAAGACTATTTAAAATTGGCTGACAAATAAGATTTGTGGAAAAAGTAGAACACCTGGAAATGAATCTACAGAACCTCACAAGACCTGGTGATGATGAAGATGATGTCTGAAGAGCTGTAGGAAATGGTCTTCATTGATTGGTATTGGCTCAAATGGTTTAGAAAACTTTTGGGAAAAAAAAGATTAAACTTGACCACTATTTAATGGCAAAACCAAAACATTTCAGAGAATTGCTACAACATTAAAGCTTCTAGAAAGATTTGGCAATGTCTTTGATTTTGAGGTAGGAAATAAGTTCTTTAAAGGAGTAACAACCCTCCTTCAAAAAACAAAGAAAATCAAAACATTAAATAAGGAAAAGGTAAAGATTAATGAATTACTAACTTCTGATTACTAAAATACATTAGTATTATTATTATTAGTTTTTTTGTTTTTGTTTTTTATTTGGCAGAACCAGGGATTGAACTCAGGCCCTTGTGCTTGCCAGGGAAGCGCTTATTCCAGAGCCATCTCCCCAGCCCTAAAATACATTATTAAGAGTGAAAAAGCAAAACAGAATGAAAAGATATGTACCAAAGACTCATTTCTGCCCCATCCCCAGGGTGTGCTGAGATGGCAAGTGAGACTGGGCATGGTGGAGTGTGCCTGTAATCCCAGCTCTTGGGAGGCTGGAAACAGGTGGATCACTACAGTCTGATCTAGTAGTGAGACCCTGAACACCCTGTAGACCCTTCCCTAAAATACAAAATCAAATAAACAAACAAAAAACCCCAAAGACTCATTTCTGAAAAACATAAAGAACTCTTTATAAACTAACATAAAAAAGATAGGGAACCCAATAAAAAACCTTGGAAAAGCGCCTCAGATAGGAAGCTTATTAGTACCCAGTAAATACAAGGTGTGAGTTTTATTTATCAAAGAATATGCAAATCAAGCCATAACTATTTGTCATTACCTAACAGAAACATTAAAATACAAAAGACTAGACTATGTGTTAGTAAAAATTAGAGGGAGCCGGGGAGATAGCTCAGTAGAATAAATGCTTGCCTGACAAGCACAAAGGCCTGAGTTCAATACCTGGTTCCGAAAAAAAAAATAAAAAATAAAAAAAAAAAAGGATTACAGTAACCAGAATTTTCTTAGCCTGCTGCTGAAGTAGGAACTGATGCATTTTTTTAAAAAAAAATCAGAAATATTTGCTAAAATTGAGTTATAATTTGCAACTTAAGAGGGCTGTAGAGATAGCTCAGTGACATAAGTGCCTATCTGGCAAGTGCAAGGTCCTGAATTTGATCCTTAGTACTGTAAAAAATAAAACAATAAAAAATAAAAGGAAATGAGATTTGCAACTTCACTCCAAAAATAGAAATCTCCACTATCATATTTCTGCAATAAAAATAAACTGCTGTATTTATAAATGGACTATTATACAACATTGAAAATAACCTACTAGCACATTGTCATGGATAAATCTCAGAAATATAGCATCAAATATAACAAATCAGATGCAAAGGAAAACATAATGACAATTCCATTTACAAACTTCAAAAAAACAGGTAGAACTACCTTTGATATTAAGGTTAGCACAGCCATCACCTATAGAAGGAAAGCAAAACAGCAACGGAGGATGCACCAGAGGGACAATGTTCTCGTTGGTTCACTTGGTTCACCTTACAGTGGCTTACTAAGCTGTGTAGCTATATTTTATATACTTTTTGGTATGTGTTTTATTCAATTAGAACAAGTTTTTCAATGCTTACCTGCTTTTTCTGTGTTCTGTTTCTGTTTTCCAGCCAATCATCCATTTGCTCCTCAATTTCTTCTATAGAAGTTCCATGATCATAAGATTGGATATATGTACTTTCTAAAGGTGTGTATGTAGGAAATTCAGGTTTTGGCTTTTTAACTTTAACTTTCTTCTGTTCTAAAAAATATTTAGAAGAACCAATTATTGAGATTTGTTAAGAATAAAAACTTTTTTTAAAAAAGAATAGGGCAGGGAGATAGCTCAGTAGAATAAGCACTTGCCTGGCAAGCACAAGGTCCTGAGTTCAACCCCTAGTACCACAAAACAAACAAACAAACAAAAAAAAAACCCCAACAAAAAACCCAAAACAAACAAACCCCCCCCACCTTCCCCAGTACTGGGGAAAAAATAAATAAATATAAAATAATATTAAAAAATAAATAAATAAAATATTTAAATATTCTAATATTCTTCATTCTCTTTTCCTTAAAAGATCACATTTCTGTCAAAACAATTGCATTATTATAAATAACTAGATGTAAGTTTTACTGTATATAAATCATTGCAGTATTTTAAACTTGATCTTAGCTAAAAGGCTAAGAAGCAATCATTGCAGAGTTTTAAATGATTTTTAAACCCAGAGATGATGCTGTAATGATTATGACAAAATTACTACACCAGTTTGTATGCACCTTGTTTTTTTTGTTTTTGTTTTTAATGTATTTAGTACAGGGCCTACAGGGTCTCACTCATACTGCTCCTCTCTGTTTTCAGCCTTCCAAGTGCTGGGATTACAGGCATGCACCACCATGCCCTGTTTCAGCACACCCCAGGTGCAGGGCTGGCATACCAGGGATCGAACTCAGTCCCTGTGTCTGCTTAAGCCAGTGCTTTAATCTGCTGAGCTATCTTTCTGGCCCTCGCACCTTCAGTTTTAAAGTACTTTTCATCAAATTTCATTTGGGCAAAATGGAAAAACCCTTAATTTAATGCCTTAATCCTACTTTAATCATATATTAGCTATATAATATTGGGCAAGTAGCTTAATACTTAAAACAAGTATTCATTTCTTCATATGTTAAACACAACTGGCTCTCAGTAACTATTATATTTATTTTCTCAGTTCTTTACAAAGACAAAACCTAATCCAATAGCATCAAGAGCAGTCATCAATATATCATTATTGCTTATGATGTTTCTGTTCATGAATACACAATGCTGGTCCTTTAAGGTTATACCACCTAAAATCTTGGTTACTTTTCTTTTGTTTCTGAGACAAAATACATGATGCCCAAAATTAAGGAAGGAAAGGTTTATTTAGCTCACAGCTGTGGTGTCCATACTTGGCTGGCTCCAAGGCAAGATGGCACATGGCAGAGGGCAGCAATTCATGGGAGAGAGGTAGAGCAAAAGCCACAGGAGCAAATGGGGGAGGAGCAGAGAGCAAGCCTCTTTTCCTCCCTTCTATTGTAAGCAGGCTACTCGCCCCCAGGGCAGGTGTAGCACTCCATACCCATAATCCCAGCATTGGACCACAAATCAATCATAAACTATAGAAGCCAGCCCCAACTGCATGGCACTTTGGGGGGACATCTAGACATAACCATAACATCTAGTAATTCCACAGTCACCTCAATTGATGTAAAGCACACTGGTATGTTCCTACAAGGATAAGTTGCCTAATGATAGACTTCTCAGAGTTTAATCCTATTGCTAAGAAATGCATGACTATGGATGAGTAACAACTTGGTTCTCCATTAAATCCCACTTTGATTAGTTATAATGCAGAAAAGCTTACTGTCTTCATTGTCATCAAACTTACCTAGTTCATAATCATATTTTAACCACCCTGTATGTGTTTGCATGTACTATAATACTAATGTAATAAAGTATCGACAAACACAAATTTCTAGAATATACAAACATTTCAACTCAATAGAAAATTATTTACTAAATAATGCAGGAAAATTAAATACCCATTTGAAAGAAAAGTGAACATAATTTTATAATCATACACAAAAAATTCTAATAGATAAAATTGATTTTAAAAATTAAACAATAAAAATCTGCAAAATGAAATCTAATAGCCCTGTAAGTGCTACTTGAAGGAAGATGAAATCATTTTTATTTTTTTAAATTTCTTTTTATGTGTTTAGTACAGGGCCTACAGGGTCTCACTACATAGATCGAACTTATAGTGATCCTCGTGTTTTCAGCTTCCCCAGCGCTGGGATTACAGGCGCACGCCACCACGCCCAGTCTCAATCTTGGTCTCAGAGTGCCTTGGAGGCGGGGCCGGCATGGCATGCCAGGGATAAAACACTGGTCCATGTGCTTTAGTCCACTGAGCTATTAGGCTGGCCTTCAAGGAAGACGAAATCTTAAAGACTGAAATTCAGATTCTAAAAAAAGACAAAAGATGAAATAAACATAACAAGAGAATAAATTGGGGGAGAATACCTGCAATTCTGAGAAGAAACAGAAGGTTGATATATAAAGACTACATAGATTCCATAAATTGACGAAGGCACAGGCAACCCAATTGAATAATAGGTAAAGGTCACAAATAGACAATCCAGGGCAGGAGAGATAGCTCAGTAGAATAACTGCTTTCCTGGCAAGTACAAGGTCCTGAGTTCAATCCCCGGTACAGAAAAAAAAAAAAGACAATCCACAAATGACTATATCCACATGGCCAAGAAACAACAAAAGATGCTCATACTCTCCAAAGGATCAAGAAATATAAATTTGAGTAATACCAACATCTGATTTTAAATCTATCATATGGACAGAAATTTAAAAACTTACTAATATATACTTTGGGCAAGGGAAAGTTATCTCTAAGTTGGTAAAAATGTGAATTACTATATTATAGACTTCTGAGAAAGCAGTCTAAGAACATCTGTTAAAATTAAAACGTGTAATCCCCAGCAGCACATGCCATGCTGGCCCCACCCCCGGGGCAAGCTGAACTGGCCAGTGAGACAGGGTGTAGTGACACACACTCATAACCCCAGCACTGTGGAGGCTGAAAACAGGAGGATCACTGAGTCCAAGCTGCGTAGTAGGACCCTATACCAAATACATTTATTTAAAAAAGAAATTTAAAATGTGTAACCTTTTCCTTAACAGTAGAAGAATTAAAATGTAATTGTAAGTGTATATGTACATGGGTATATATGTGCTTGTGTGCAAAGAACAACTTATAATTTGTTATAGAGATATGAAACAAGTAACCTTAAGTGCTTATGGGCTGGTGATACAGCTCAGTGGCACAGCACCTATCTGACAAGCACAAGGTCCTAAATTTGATTCCTGCTACCAAAAAAAGAAATGAAGTATAGAAATTGACAAATGAGGTTTCTCTGAGTTTCAGTAATAAATGAAAGATGCAAAAATATCTAAGATTCCATATTTGTAAAGCAAAATAATGCTGCTCCAAATCCCTTTATGTGCATATATATATATATCTATATCCATGTAAATATATTTGAATATTAATATAATCATGGAAAAATATGAATACACCAAGGTATATGTGGGGGCAGATAAGGAAGAGAAACAGTGCAGAGATAAACAGTAAAGGAAAGAGAAGAAAAATTAATAAGAAATACATGTATACTTATACATTTTATAAAAGCATACACATAAACATATAAATAAAATTTAAGACTATATACAATAGAAATCTACCTGTAAGTTCACTAATTTTACACTACCTTAATAATATAAGGTATAGTTTTACTATTTAACATTTAGTACTTGACAAAAACCTTACATATAATAAAAAGTAGATGTTTTCAAAACTAATTTTTTTTAGCATCAATAGAACTGACATAATTAGTATATATCTTACACTTTTAAAACAAATGAAGAAATACAAAGTCCCAGCAAGAAAATAAAAGACATATAGAATTGCCAAATAGAAATGTTGGAACTGAAAAATAAGACATAATGGGAGGCTTTATAACATAATAGAGCAGACAGGGAAAAAGAATCAGTGAATCTGAAGATTAAAAAAAATGAGAATCTAGAACTCTACTAGGAATCTCGGGTAGGAAGATCATAAGTTCAAACCCAGCCTGAGCAACCTTGGGACTTAAAATAAAAAGCCTGTGTCTCAAAATAAAAAGGTATAAAGATGTAGCTCAGTGTCAAGGCTCTGGTCTCATCCCCAGTACTAGAAATCCGAAAGAAAGAAAGAAAGAAAGAAAGAAAGAAAGAAAGAAAGAAAGAAAGATAGATGCAGCCAAAGCAGTGCTCAAAAAAACTATCCTAATACACTTATGAAATAGGTACACAGAATAGGTATTAGAATAGTTGATAATAACAGGAGGATCACTATGAATCTGAACTTCATAGCAAGACCTTATATCAAAAACAAAAACATAAAATAAATTTTTTACGAAAATAGGACAGAAGTCTTTATAATCTGAAATGATATAAGATCTTTGATATGATATAAAGATATAATCAATAGAAAAAGATATAATCAATATACTGTACTTCATCAGAATGGAAAACTTGTTCTATAATGAAACTATAAGCTACATTCTGGGAAAAGATACTTGTCAGCCACATATAAAGGGATTCATTTAGAATAAAGAACTTTCAAAACTCAGTGGCAAAAAAAGAGATTCAATTAGAAAAGAAGCATAAGATATGAAGATAGATTTCACTGAGAATATATCTACAGCAAATAAGCACATTAATGGTTGCTGTCCCTACCTATTAGAGAAATGCAAATTAAGTCCATGAAGAGCAATCTCGATACAGTTAAAAACCACAACAATGCCACATGCTGGTGAGGATACAGAGAGCAGCCACGATAAACTTCTTAGAGCTTTTGCTGATACAGATAGCCTGCTGAAGCACAGATTCCAAAGATGGGCCACCACTATACTAGAAACTCTACACACTGACAGGAAACTGCAAAGCACTGCCCTCTGTGGTGCAGGTACTTTGAAACACAGTTTTGAATTTCTCAAAAATAAAAACTGTCTAAATGATCCAGGAATTAATTTTGGGCTTTTATCCCAAACAAAAGGAAAACTAAGTTCACACAAAAATTCCTATGGCAGGTTTATTTACAATAGCCCAAAACAGTGCTGACCACGTCCCTCTGTGGATTAAGACAGAGGTTACCTCAACAACCTGTACTCAACAATGACACAGAAGTATCAGTTCATTGTTAGCAATGTCAGTACCTTGGCTTTTCTGTTACACCAGTTAAGCTGATGTCAGTAACAAAGAAACTGAGTGGAGGGGCTATGGGACTTCTATGTGCTATCTCTGCAACTTCTTTTGAATTTGTAATTATTTTAAAGAAAAAAAATGCAATGCAAGAAAAAATACATGGGGGGGATATTAAAAAAAAAAAGAAAAAATACATGGTTTTGCTGTAGCAATAATAAAGAAAAATAATCCTATTATTAGGTGAATAGGTACTTGCAGTTTGGTTTAAAATTTTTCAGAGACAGCATCAAAAATGGATTCAAAAGGACCACATACTATCATATACAGAAAATAAAACAGCATAGTCTGTTGTTTTTGGTACTGGAGATTGAACTCAGGACCTTGTACTTGCCAGGCAGGTACTCATGCCACTGAGCTATCTCCCCAGCCCGAGGATGGCATAGTCTGTAAAGCTGTGCTGATCACTCAAAAAAGTAGTTTTAGTGATGACAAAGAATTTTTTGTAAAAAATGCTGATGAAGACTATGAGAGTGGAAAAGAATAATGTAGTATTTCTAAGTTCACTAGTTTAACAAATATTTCACCAAGTTCCTACTCTGAGCCAGGCATGGTCGTAGGCCAGTGGCGGCAAACCTGTGGAATGTGTGCCACTGCCAGCAGCTTGTTATCACTGAAAGCTCTAAAAGGTTTTCTTTTTTTTTTTTTT
>NW_004524784.1:3242705-3251049 GCF_000260255.1 Octodon degus
CCTGGGCTAGGACTGGTTCTGGGGTTCCCAGAAGTCCCCAGAAATTCCTACTTGGTGGGAGGGGTGGGGAGGTACGGCAGAGTGGTGGGGGGGCGGCCCGAGGGGGTGGGAGAGGGTCCGGCCCACACTGCGCCTGGGCTGGGACTGGTCCCGCCGGCGCAGGGTAGCAGGAAGCTCTCTCCAGAGCCTAGTCTTGAGTGTTGCTTTTCATACAACTTCTTATATGTATTTATTCCATCTTTTGTTTCACTGATAGATTAGTGTGAATTTTCAAATATCTTAGAGGACTATTACACATTTTTATTAAAGACAGAACTTCCAGGGATTTTATCTATTTAAAATCTCAGACAAAAAAGAAGCTGACTATGAGAGTAATGAAATATATTTACATTGACTCTACAGGCAAACTTTAGGTGAGTTGGATACTTTCCTCTTTCCTTACAAATAATTTTTCTCTTTGACTAATCAGAAAGACCTAAAAAATCATTGTATACCACTTTTACTTAAAAATAAGTTTATATAAAAATTACATCTAGAGTTTTATTTGCCCACTTCTACTTCCCAATATACATCTACCTAATCTTAATATGGAATCTTGCCGGGGAGATGGCTCAGTGGAATAAGCACTTCCCTGGCAAGTGCAAGGGCCTGAGTTCAATCCCTGGTTCTGCCAAAAAAAAAAAAAAAAGGAATCTTATTATCCTAACTCTTCCTTCTTCATAGAAGTTTACTTTAAACAATTATACAGCTGATCTGAATATTATTTTGTAACTATTAAAATCTTGAATTAAATTCTCTCTCCCCTGATGTAGAGCTCTACATGGACAGATGCTTGGCTGATATTTTATATTCATGGTATTACATTAACTTCAAAATCCACTCACTCATCCACTTACTAAAAATTTACTATGTGACAGGACACTATTGGGGGTTGTAGACACAAGAATGAAAGAGAAAGTTCCCATTCAAAAGGTGCCCAGTACATAAAGGATTGTGCTAGAAGGAAAAAATAGCACTAGCCCCTGGAACCTGGGAACATAGCATTGAACAGATAAAGACCCTACCTTGTCAAGCTTAGAGTCCAGGGCCAGGGAAACAGCTCAGCAGAATAAGTGCTTGCCTGGAAAGCACAGGGCCCTAAGTGCAAGCCCCAGTACCGCAAAAAAAAAAAAAAAAAAAAAAAAGCTTATATTCATTTGGAGGAAACCAGACATAAGTGAAAGTAATAAACTGTTAAGTGGTATTAAAGATGTTACATAAAATGAAGCAGTATAAAGAGATAATATATTGGGCTGGGGAGATAGCTTGGCAGTCTAAGCACCTGCCTGGCAAGCGCAAGGACCCAGGACTGATTCCCGGTATCGCATGCTGTGCTGGCCCCAGATGGCATCATGCCGGCTATTGAAACTGGGCGTGGTGGCACATATCTGTAATCAATCCCAGTGCTGGGAGGCTGAGACAGGATGATCACTGTAAGTCCAAGCTGCATAATGAGAACTTGTACCAAATAAATAAATAAATATTTTTGTTTTTTTAAAGAGAGATAGTATATATGTACAGGAAGGATGGAGATAAAGCAAAATTAGACAAAATTTCCCAGACTTGGAAAATATCTTCTTTAACAATATGCTCAACTTTTCCTAAAATCAGGAAGAATGGTCTTGAATATACACCAGTAGATTTCTTTTCAATATGTTAATAATTTAGTCGAGGTTGTTTATACTATGTAACAATACTGCAAATGAAACAAAACTTTAAGAACAACAATCACTTATAATTTCAGGTTTCTCAATTACCTTAACATATTATTATAGCAGTTGTTTATATTTGTCACTATAAATCAATTATAATTTCAGCATGAGAATATACTAGGACTCTGCAGATTTTGGACGGCCCTACTTGAGTTGTACAACCCCATGTCGATTTTATCCTTCCTTCTGATAAAGGTCTTTGGGTGGTTCAGGAATAGAGTACTTTTCATGCATAGTACATTAAATACAACCAACTACTGGCAAAACAAAACAAAAAACCATAGAAAAATTCATTACTGCTAGACCTCAAGGAAAATCCAAAGTTAGATCACTGGTTTTACATGATATTGTTAAGAAAGTAAGACAGTGTTTCAAACTCACTTTTAAGTGTATCAAGTTCAGTTTTACTCAGTGCATCTTCTTTTTCCTTCAATTTTGTTTCTTTATATTTAGCATAAAACTGCCCAGCATCCTTCAAAAAGAAGTTATAAGTAAATTAGCATAAAGATCAGTTTGTTTGGTAGTATATTCCCTATAACTTTTATAGCAGTACATAAATTTTACAGGTAGCCTTTCTTTTTGTTTTCAAACTGTATGGTGAACAGAAAACAGTGAATAAACAGTTAATGTCAGAAACTGCATGAGCATAGATTTGAGTAATTTCTTTCTTCTTTTACGTGGAAAGGAGGTCTCCACTTCCTATTTTCTTCCACTGTGTGATATTTTCTTAATATTATGTTGTTGGGTGTATAGACAGCAGAAAAACTCACTTGCCAAACTGAATCAATTGGTATAATAAATTTTATTATTATTGTGACTAGAAAATTACTGGTACTAGTTTTGTAACAGTCACTTAACTGCACTAGGTTTTTGAATTTACTATATGCAAATCTGATAATTTATATGGCCATGCAGATGTGAGTGAAATTTGTCATTCCTCTTTCCATCACCCTCAGAGGCCAGTACCACCAAGCAGTCATCATGGAGGCCTCAGGATAAAGGGTGAGGACACACAAGGCACACAAACATGCAGGTGTCAAGATACAGTGGCTAAAGTCTCGATGAATGGCATATAGGTAAGACTTTAGCAAGGAGGCAAACCCCTTTCCTCAAAACAAAAACAAAACAAAACCTATGCCTTAAATAGATTATAAGCATGAAAATAAACAAGCTGATGCTCAGGCACATGGTGATCTTGACAATAACAAAAAGGCAAGAGATCTTTTCCCACACTCCTCCTCTCAAACTTCACATTTTATATAGTGACACTGCTTCCAGACCTTTTCAGTTGTTTTACCTTCTGGCTGCAGTATTTTGCCCCCACTTCAAACTCATCCTTAAAAGCCCCGTGTAGGCACTATATCTTTTTTACCATCTTCAGCAGAACAATTCTCTTTTACATACTACTTCTGCACTTAAATGCTTATGAGATGAGATTAGGTCATGCTACATTCTGTCCTAGAAGATGGGAAATTTGAGATAAGGATCCATGTATGCCCTGAGCAAGTAACTGGCATAGAGCAGATACTCAGTAAGCATTCCCTAAACTGCACTAGATTAAAATATATGAATATCATTTAAAGGAAGAAAGGAAAAGGCTTGACGATTGACTTATGTGGAATAAGAAAAGAAGAATATCAGGATGACTTTAGGGTAACATTCCAAGACTGTAAGATTCCTCCTAGAAGAGCTAAGAAAGGGGCCCATCTGACAAGGCTATTTCTGTAGGAGATAAAGGGGAAAAATCAATTTCTGACATTACCCAGATCAGACATAAAAAGATAAATACTTAAACTCTTGAATATAAGTCTCTCTTTTCATCTATAACTATATCCAAGTCAAAGCTTTCTCTTGAGGTCTATGTCTCATGGGATTATATCAGAACTCTTCCACTGGATAATGAATAAAGGAACTAATAGTGCATCCTTAAAGTTATACAATCAATACAAAAAAGATATATTTCTTTTTATTCTTCCTTTCCCACTCTCATGTTCTTATCTCATTTCTACTAGAAGAGTTCCCACAAGCCCCAGGCCAGCTAAACAGTGCTGTGATTCGAAGGGTCTGTACGGTCATGCACCCAACTCACTCATCCTCCCATATGCATACATTTCAACAGGGTTTGAGGTTAGGATTTTATGGCCCCTTAACATTCCCGGCCCCACCCCCTTAAGTAAAACTCAACCTTGGGGTATTATTTTATATTAAGTCATATCAGTTATTTATACCTTGGTATGAATGAATGAATGAGCTTACTAGCTTCTTTCCACAGAGTAGGTTTTAATAGTAGGGAAGAAAAGGCCAGGAAGGCATTGGTTCCTTGAGGGGAGTAGGAAATGTGGCACCATGCAAAAAAAGAAGGGCACAGATTAGTTATTTAGAGAGGTGAAAGAAGGTAGGTTGAAATCAATCATCATAGTACAGTACGGTGAGATATGGTGATTAGGAGGCAGATTTGTGGACAGATTACCTAGATTAAGATCTAGCTCTGCCTTCTTACTATGTACCTATGTGACATTCATCAAATTTATTTCATTTCTATATGGCTCAGTTCTTTCATCCATAAAATGGGAATAAAAAAAGTACCTAACTGTAGGGCTGTTGTAAAAATTCAATGCTACTATTTGGGAACATTTAGAATAATGTCTTGTTAGGTTTTGTATGTGTTAGCTACTTTCATTATTACTTTATCATTTGGCTAGAATCTTGTTCTCTGTCACAAAGTAAAGGACAGTTTTTACCCTTCATATTTTATCAGAATGCCTCCTGGGCAATCTTGTATCTTCTTGCTCAGATGACTTCTCGTTAGCTGCATCTTCCACATAAAGACCTGCTGCTGGATAACAGCAACCTCGTCTAGTATTCCTGCCAAATGTGCTTCTTTAGTAATGTTTCTTCCGTCTGCTACAGCATAAAATTGCACAAGTCCTTTGAAATACCCATTTGATCCAAAACCTCACTTATCTGAGGGTTCCAATGTACCCAGACACCTTAATCTTACAGCTGATCCAAGAGTTTTCACACTTTCCCTAGTCTCATTCACTGTTCAAGGTAAAGAATCCTATCTTCCTTTTGATCTACTTTGAAGCATTCATTTAAATGTTCATCATGTTTTTTCTTGTTACTTTACTTGGACTTTCAAATTATAATTACATCTGTCCATTCTAGGAAGCATCACTTTTCTAATAAACCTATAGTCTCAATTGTATTGTGCTCAATAACCATTCCAGCCATCCTTGCATAATAAATTATACTATCATCATGAATACAGTTTAAACAGAAGACTGTAAAAGGAAAGTGATCATAGCTGGGTCTGGCAGGGCATACCTGTGAGTTAGATGTCAGCTTGGGCTACATACTGAGATCAAGATCAGCCTGAACTACATAGCAAGACCCTGTCTCCAAAAATCAAAAAATAAATAAAAATGATCAAATAGGCAGCTTGAAATGATCTTATAAGGTACTAGAGATGAAATGCCTAGGGACTTAACAAGTAATGAAATTTAATAACTAATGAAAATATTTGAAGAATCATTTCAGGAACTATGTATAGTTCCAGAGATGGAAGTTTTGACTTTGGATAAATATAAGGAAGTGTTTTATAATAATTAAATTTAGCTGAGAATAAACTTGACTGACTCGATATAGTATCCAAGCTGAGACCACAAGGATGTTCTTCAATATATACTGTAAAGAGGATTCATGTGTTGGAAGTAAGTGGAATTCTAGAGATGACTAAGCAGGGGATCTTGAGATGGAAGGAATGTAGGAAAGGGGAAAGGAGGGAAGGGGGAAGGGAAGTAAAGAGGATTCAGATGTGATATGTATATCTACCAACCATGAATGTATCGATTTTGCATTGCAAACACATTCTAATTAAAAGACAGGAATAGTTTCTAAAGATAAAAAGTAACAAAATAGAAAAGATTTAAAGAAAAGATTTATGAAAATTAAGACAGCCACTGTGGCCCACACCTGTAATCCCAGCACTCAGGAGGCTAGGCAGGAAGATTGTTGTGAGTTCAAAACAAGCCTGGGGCTACTAAGTGAGCTCAAGGCCAGCCTGAACTGCATAGTAAGACCCTGTCTCAAAAAGACAAAAAATAAACAAACCAAAACCCATAAAAATTATATGAGGCACAAACATTACTCTTATTAAAGAATATGTAAAATTAACTACAAATATATATAAATATATGTAAGAATATATAAAATTAACTATAAATATTAAACAAAATGTAAACTATAGATTGTATGCTTTATTAAAATAGCAATTCATCCTCCCTCCTTTTCCTTTTTGCAAAGCCTAGAAGACTATGTGATGAATAGTAAACACCTGACAAATATTTGGTGCACAGAAAATGGTCCTTGCCCAACATTCTGTTCATTTCCCAATCACTTTCATGTCCTCTTAACATTAGGTGGTCAACTAATATCAAGAACTAGTTCTCTATGGGCTGCAGATGGAAGCATCCTGTATAATTTCCCAATGAACTCAAAAAGAGAGTTCACACAAATCCCTACCTCTCTCTATTGCCACAGTGAACAAGGAAGACATTAGTTTCAGAGCTCCTGAGCAGTTAGCTAGAGCAGAACAGAATGAGCTGTTTCTACCAACCAGTGATACACACAGTATAAGCCAGAAATATTAAGCACCTGGAACTTCAGGATGTTCTGTACTTTACCATACTCTATCAGTCCATTGTGACTGAAGTTTGAGTATGACTTACACAAAATGCTTGGGACCAAAAGTTTTTTAAATTTATTTTTAAACATTTATTTATTTATTTACTTGGTATAGGGCCTCACTACATAGCTTGGACTCATAGTGATTCTCCTGTTTCAGCCTCCCCAGCACTGGGATTACAGGCATATGCCACTACACCCAGTTTCAGTGACCAGCACGGCACACCTGGAGTTTTGAGACCAGCACAGCATGGAGTACCAAGGTCTGAACCCAGGTCTTTGGGCTTGCCAGGCAGGCACTTACACTGCTGAGCTATCTCCCCAGCCCCAGTTAGTGTTTCAGATTTCTGACTTTCTCCCCTTTTTTTGAATATTGCCATGTACATGAGATATCCTGATGGTGCCCAAATCGAAACACAAAATTATTTATCTTTCATATACACCTTATTCACACAGTCCAAAGATAGTTTCATACGATATACTTAATTCTGTGTGTGAAACGGTTTGTGTCCACTAGGCCATCAGACTTCTGATATAAGGTTAGCATTCAAAGCATTTTGGATACCACAGCATTTCAAATTTCAGGTTTTTTTGGATTAGTGATGCTTTGCCTCAGACCAAATATAAATCTATATTAAAGTTAGTATAGGGAATATACAATGAGCATTTTGTAGTTGGCCTGATAAAGGATTCATAATGATGATGGCAACCTAGCTAAATCTTGAAGATGTAATATTTCCATAGGATAGTGGGCTATGATATGGAAAATATTTCTTATGAAATATCTTTCCTTTAACTTTCTGACACAATTCAAGCAATAAAATAACGTGCTGAGCTGGCATTGTCTCCCATGTTTTATTTACTTTTACATCTCATATAAATGTCAAAATGTTAAACCAAAGAAAATTAGAAAGAAAGGGCACTGATCTACAGTGGTTGGAGCAGAGAAACACAGACCAAGGACTGTGGAAGAAGTGCAACTCGAAAAAGATGGAGGAAGCTCCACTTCCTTTTGACTGTTCGACAGCCCAAATCTTTCTTGCTTGAAGTTTACAAATAACTTTTAAAACAAAATACCATAAGTACTTTTCTGAAAAATCTGCCTACAAAATCAAATGCTCTGTGTCAAATATTGTTGTCCAAGTAACAATCTCAGAATTACATATAATATATAATAAAATTACAGTAAAGAGTATAGAAAGACTTAAAAATTATATGCTTTGAGAAAGACTCAAAATTTCCATATTGAATTATAATAATATGGAATGCACAGAAAAGTAATAAAAATAAAACAAAACTAGAAGGCCTTATTTGCTAAGACAGTCATATTCAAGGAGATACAAAGCTTAAAACTACTACTTTCAACCTGGGCTAAGGGGCAAAGAGACTGAAGAAACCATCTAATGAGCCCCTATCTGATGTGAGAATGGGAACCCTTGTATAACTTTTATAATAATTACAATTAACCTAAGTACTCTGGTAAGGTGTTTGAGATCAGATAGTTTTTATACTCATTACAAAAATCTAGCTATCCAGCTGCTAAGAAAATGCATTATTTTTTGAGATTTTATTGTTATATGCTAGTATTTCTTTATATACGCTTTCAGTTTCATTTCTACAGTAACTACTTATGTGTCACTCTGGGCACAGTGCTTCACTCATCTGAATTTTACATATTTTTTATGTACAAATATGCAATCAGTACGTCTCTGTATCTTTAACATCCTACCAAATTAATATTGTGGTTTTGCATCTTTGCTATATCTAGCAATAAAACTAGAATATTCTACTTCATATTGTGTCTGAGTACTGACATCTTAAATCCTTCCAGAGTGCAACAGCATGGATTTTTGTCTTATGATGTTTCCAATTTTTCTGCCTCCTTTTGTCCTCTACTAGCAGTAGAT
>NW_004524784.1:3251149-3252115 GCF_000260255.1 Octodon degus
TTTTTTTTTTTGCCTACTTTATTTTAAATCTGTTGAGACCAAATTACTAGGTATCCAATTAGGTTTTATGACATAATTTAGCCTGCAAGTTAAGATAAAGTTTCTCTTTTTTCTTTGAGACATGGACTTCTTTTGCTATATAGTCCATGCTGGCCTCGAACTCATGGTAATCTTCCTGCCTCAGACTCCTGCGTGCTAGGATTACAGGTGTGCTCCACCACACCTAGCCTCAAGTCTATTGGAGGTGGTGGTGGGCTATGTGTCTTTTCAGCAGTTATCACAGATTCTCCCATCCAAGAGCACCAATCTTAACACAGGAAAAATACAAACATGCACTGGGACTGCCTCTCCCAAATCGTCTTTTGCTTCTGTCCCAGTAACTCCTCAATCAAGTTGCAAATCAGCAGCAGCATCTGCTTTCTTCAGGAGTTTCTAGAGTTTTCTAGAGAACCAATGCTCCTTTATCTTAATGAAAGCTAATGCTCTCTCACCCTGATAAACTACAGAAAGGCATATTCCATTCCTTCCCAGCACTGAGTGAGATGTTTGCTCTAATTTGAATATTATGCAATGTATACATGTATCAAAAGATCAAATGGGACTCCAGAAACGTACATTTTTTATGTGTCAATTAATTTTTTTTAATAATGAATTTAGCATCCATGATATGGGCAGTTTCATTTTAAGTACATAAAATTTATTTCCACTGATCTAGAGGGGCACTGAGAAAACACAGAAGCTCAGTGGTAGACTGCCTGTCAGCATACACAAGGCCCGGGGTTCAGTCTTCTGCCCCTCACATTAACAAAAGCTCTTTAAGATAAAGCTCATAAAAAAAAAGATAAAGCTCATAAAATTAGAGACTAGACCAAAATATTCTGAATATTTAAATGTTCTAATTTTATAAATATTCAACTTATTTAAAGCTATATATAAAATTGGTCAAAGGTTCATAATGAATACCCC
>NW_004524784.1:3258452-3259388 GCF_000260255.1 Octodon degus
GGTCCCTGGGTTTTGCTTAGCTTAGCTTGTTCTAAGGTGCTTTAGACCACTGAGCCATCTCACCAGCCCTAGCAGTAGATTTTCATCCTTATAAAAATTCCAAACATTTAGACCAAGGTGACAGGTATTTCAAGCATGGTTTTAGTATTACAAATTGGTGTTCTCAATGTAGTTGCTTAGTTCACAGATATCAGCACAGAGAGTTAGTCAAGGTGAAAATTCTACCCATTAACTGCTATTTTCAAAAAACCAGTATTAATTATTACTATACTTTCTTTAAAGTAAATATTTTTAAAAGGGTAATACAAGAAAATGAGAGACAAGAACAAAAATTTAAGTTTTCTTGAAAGCATGTGGTAATATCCAATCATATGTCTCACCTTGCATAACTATATCTGTTAATCTGAGCAACAGATTGGATGATAAAAAAAGGTAATATATCAATCACTGTTGATCAGCTATTCTTGTTTTGAAAATCTGTAATGTATGTATTGGTGTTACTTGTTTCTGTCTGTTGTTTTTCTTGCTCTTGTTTTTACTCTTCAAAATAAAAGGAAATTATAATATAAAAAAATTCAAAACAGTTTCTCTGCCCCTTCTCATTTGTTTATATATCTTCTATGTAAAATCTGCGTGTCTGCAAAGTTTTCTGAAATTTTAATGTACTAAAAGTAAGCTGCCTCATCCCTTGGAAAACCTTATTTAACTCTGAGTAGAAGGGCAGGAAACTCAATAAATTTATTGAAACTTATAATAAATGCCTTCTAGCCTTTGAGAAGCTTTTTTTCCCTGGTAATTAGCTGTGAAGGTTTTGCTTGGTTTCTGACAAAGGCCGAGTAAAGAGAGGCAAAAAGGTAGAAAGGAGGGCTCTGATTAGAAGGAAGAATGACCTCCTCAGTCGTCTAGAGTTGTAGTCTTCATGTGAGAAGCTTCTTG
>NW_004524784.1:3259553-3270916 GCF_000260255.1 Octodon degus
CCTGTGTTTTGCTTAGCTTAGCTTGTTCTAAGTAGGTGCTCCAGACCACTGAGCCATCTCACCAGCCCCTGAGGCAACATTTTTTAAAGGTAAAAACCAGAGCAATCTAGAGAAAGTTCCTCTCTTTTTATAGCTGCTGCTCTGATGCAACCTATAAAACTTGGTGGTGGTAAGGATATGTGCACTGGAAATTTCTTAGAATAATTTTTATTTTAACAGTTCTCATGGTAGGTCAGCTTGGTGGTGAGAAACAGTGAGTCCACAGGATTTGACAATGTGAAGAATTTACAATTTGGTGCAATGGTTTTTATAGGTTATAATACTGAAAAATATAACAACATATCAGTTAGAAATGTGAATAGTGAATTATCAGAAAATCAAACTAAAAAGCAAATAGATACAGACTCAGTACTTCAAATCTGTTTCATCTCAGAAGAACACAGAACCATGACTATAAGACTTAAATTAGGACTTATTGGACATATTTGGCACTTTTGGGTCTTACATGAGAAATGAGATTAACAATCTAAATTATTGCTTGGTATAGTGGCGAATATTTGTAATCCCAGTACTTGGGGATGCTGAAGCAGGAGAATCACTGTAAATTTAAGGACACGTATGATACACAGTGAGACCCTCTCTTACCTTCTTCCCACACTAAATTATTATGGTCCATATAAATTTCCACACAGGTAGACAGTGGCCAAAATAAACTGTTATAAGGTTTCAATTTAAAAACATAGCATCAATTATATTTCATCAATTTCTGGCACTTTTAAGGCTACAGAACATATGACCACTTTAAAAAGTAGATCAGTACTGAGAGTATAGCTCAATGGTAAAGCACATGCTTAGCATGTGGAAGGCTTTATGTTTAACACTCTCTCTCCCAAAAAGACATGTATACTATGTATACTAGGATAATTTCCAGAGGTTATATGCTGACACAGAAGACTATGTCTTCAGACAAGCAAATGTGTATACTCCCTACAAAATTATCATGGAAATAGAGACAGATCGGTAAAACGTGTTACAGAAGCTATACCTGTATTGTCACATTTACAGTCTAGCCTCAAAGCCCTTGTTACAGGGCTTGATATGTTCTAATACAGTCTCTGCTTCTTGCTGGTCACTACTTGCACCCTTAGCTACCTGAATACTTCCTGAAGGTCCACCAGCTTCTCTGCATGTGGTCACACATTTATCCTCTCTCATCTCTAAGCACAACAGCCTTCCATCTACTCATCAGTTCACAAATATTCCCTGTGTTTTCTTCTGTTAATTTCTAGTTAGATGCTTATTCATTCTTTTGCTTCTGTGGGCATATAGATGATATTGGGATACATTTTGCTAAGTATACAGCAGTAGTCGCCATACATCTCTTCCTTGAATGTTGATCTATTTGGAAAATGTCTGATATTAACATTATCGAATATTTAACATAGCTCTGCTAATTTTTTTTTTTTTTTTCAGTACCAGGGATTGAATTCAGTGCCTTGCACTTGCCA
The DNA here is from genome assembly GCF_000260255.1 of Octodon degus. Classification (NCBI taxonomy): domain Eukaryota; kingdom Metazoa; phylum Chordata; class Mammalia; order Rodentia; family Octodontidae; genus Octodon; species Octodon degus. The sequence continues at coordinate 3,261,062 of NW_004524784.1, forward strand.
GGCAAGCACTTATTCTACTGAGCTATCTCCCCAGCCCTCTGCTAATTTATTAATTCTTCCATGTCTTTTTCATAGCAAAATATAGGAGTAAAACTTAATGCTGGAAGTGTGAGGAACTGCTCAAACAGCAAGATAGCACAGAGATACTTTTGTATTACATCATTGATCATAGAACCCCTTTGAGGATTTTCTGCCGATTTCAGTTTTTTTTTTTTTTTTTTTCCTCCCCCGGAATTGGGGATTGAACTCAGGCCCAAGCTATCTCCCCAGCCCCTATCTGCCTATTTCATAGCTACTGGGTTCTTTGTATCTACCACTTCTAACACTGCACACATATTTTTGGCAGAAATGTATGATGGGCTTTGCTATGTCATAAATTATCTTTACTTTGCATAAACGTTCTTTACAGACCACTCATATCAACTCTAGAATATAAATTCCTAAATGGATATTCTTAGAATCTGGAGACAAAATACAGAAATACATGACACTATATCCTCTTTTTAAAAAAAATTTTTAAAAATTTTTTAAGTGTCTTTTTCAGCCTTAGCATAGTCTGCCTAAGTGGAAAGTATAGTACCTATACAATTGTCTTTGTGTATGTCCTACTGCACAAAGCAGACCACTTCACTGCTAAGAGCCTATTATTCTCCTTTTAAGACTCCTTTCAAGTGGTTCCTTTTTTTTCCCCCTTGGACGTGCTAAATGGAGTCAACCTTATTTCTCTGAACATCTACAGTAGTCACTGTTTCTACCCTACCCATGTGATGCTTTGTACCATACTGTAAAACATTTTTTTCATAGTGCTACTTGTCTCTAAAGTCCAAGAGGACACATTTACTTCTAGAGCCTTTGTAGTACCTTGTTTTTGTAAGTATTTAATATATTTTTATTGAACTGGATGAATTATTTTTAAACCTAGAACCAGAAGAAGCACTACATATCAAACATTTATATCTGTTCCCATTTATGGTTTTTTTTGGTAGAGGAAGATAGAAAAGAATTTAGGTAAACTAAATGGAAAAGAGTTTTCTTAGGAATCTCTGATGCTACATAATTCAAGAGAACTTGAGATCATAAGCTGGGTCAAAATTTATTTTTCCCAAACTTCCCGGATAATCTTACAAATATGTGAAGTCCAGTAAAGAAATGGGTATACTGAGGATAAGTGTAGAAGACAGAAGTCGGGGTATTGTGAAGACAAGAGTAGACAACAGATTCTGCCAGTGTGAAGTTCACCTGCTGGAAGCTATTAAATCTTTGATTTTTATGTACTTACACAGGGTATTTGAAGTTCAGTTTTAGATAAATGTTCATGAAATTCAAGAGACTCACACCAGAAGTAAAACTACCTTCACTGATACCTGCTTATTGATTGTGTTTTTTTAAGAGCTGATTATGTTAGTTCTTAATCCTACAGGTGCCAGTTATACTTGTTACTGTAATAATATGATCCAATTAAATATTTCATAAAATAACAAAATATTAGTTATAATTTCAAAATATTAGTTGAAAATGAGTTGTTTCTATGAAAATCAAGGTCAATGCTTTGGGCAATTCAATATAAGAATTGCTAAAAATGATGTTCACAGATGTAAAAGACTAGGGGGAAAAAAAAAACAAAAACAAAAAAACCCAAAACAAACAAAAAAAGACTAGGGAAAATCATAACACTCTGTGTTACACAGTAACACTGTTTCACCAGAGATTAATCTGATTCTCCTTTAAAAAGATTTCATCTTCTCACCATAACTATAGGTATAGTAGTTTATGAAAGAAAGAAGACAAGGAACTCTTATGAGAAGACTCCATTTAAAAAATACTCCATTTAAAAATACAATATGGCTTCATATTACAAAAGTGGTGCATACATGTAAAATGTGTTTAAGTAGTTTAAGGCTCTATTTCATTTTTTAATCCTATGATCTTTACTAGGGCCCATTTTTGATCATTATAACAACTAACAATCCAGTGTGTTTTAGGTGGGCTTGCCAGATAGCTCAGTTGTTTAAAGCACGGCTTGGGCAAATGCGGTCAGGTGCAGGGGACCATGGTTTGATCCCCAGCTCCACAAGCAGCACCAGACACGCCATTAAGGCAGCTTGAACTAGCCAAAAAAAAAAAAAAAAAAAAAACTTTCTACAGTTTGTTTTGGGTTAAAAGATCTAAGTTTCACAAGTATCTTATTTAAGAAGATCCCTTATAGGGCCAGCAAGGTAGCTCAGTGGACTAAGCGCCTGCTTTGGCAAGCGCAGAGACCAGGGTTTAATCCCGGGTCCTACAGAACCCCCAGGCGCACTGAACCAGTGACAAAGTCCAGGAGTGGTGGTGCACGCCTATAATCCCAGCACAGGGGAGGCTGAAAACAGGATGATCAGTTATCAGTCTCACTGTGTAGTGAGACTGTGTACCAAATACATAAATGAAAAAAAAAAAGATCCCTTATAGAAATATCACACAAACACATGAAATTCACATTACATGGTTTTATGGATGATAAACTAACATGAAGGCTACAAAAGATAGGAAAAAAAGCAAACAAAAATCTAAACCTAATAGCAACTATCTGGTATTGTTTTGCTTTGATATGCTATGAGTTCATAAATCTAAAATATTTTCACTATTATAAAGTTGTAAGAAAGAAGCTATTACATATTATTTTGCCATTGATCGTCACAAAAGTAATCTTACACCTCCAAAGCAGAATTAAATGTCAAGTATTTGTATAAGAAAAAGGAGAAATCATCCTTTCTTAAAAAAATAATTTACTTATTAAGAAGAAATTATTAGAACAAACTTTAAAAATTAGCTTTATAACTTCTTGAAAGACTAATGCCTAAGTATCTAAACACTGAGCAGCAACATGTATCATAATGTAAGTAAAAACTTTGAAAGTCCAATTGATCAAACTGTTTAAACAAGTGTTTCTAAAGAGAGTGAAACAGTTGTGTAATTTTTCTTATTTTTGTATCTTTTCTAACAATTTATGGTGAAGCAAAAGAATACCATAGGCAAATACAAATATGTTCATTTTAACACATAAACTTTATTTAAAATTACTTAGATTAAAATTACAATAAAGTGTTTAAGAAGGATTTTTTTTTGGCCTGGCTCGGTCTACCTTAAGGGCAGGTCTGCTTAGGGAGGTGGAGGTAGGGATCTAACTGTGATATCCTGAGCTAGTCATTTAAGCACATTAGCAGGCGCTTAAACAACTGAGCTAAACAGCAGGCCCCTACAATAAAGTGTTTAAGATTGTTATTTTATATGGTGTTCTATGTATATTGTCTCATGATTATATTTTTAAATTCATCTGTTCGCTCATTTGCCTGTTGCATTGAATCTACCACTGGCAAAAACATAAAATTCAAAAAACCGAAAATCTGCCCTAAAAGTATTTGTTATATTTTCTTATAAACATGTAGTATAACATATACTTACCCTCTCTGTTATTGTTTTGTTGATACTATATATAAGAATTTGGCTTTTTCTCAAATAAATGTTATGTTCAACTTAAAAGTTTCTAAGTTACTAAAATACTTCGTGTCTTTATTCACTAAAAAAAAATAAGACTGCAAAAAGTAATTATTAACATGAATTATTCTGATGGAAAAACTGATAAATAATTTCTTAAAGGCTAGACAGAAGCATGCTGGTAATTTTATTTTACTTCAAATATATGATTTACATTATATATGAGAACAAAAACAAAAACAAGGTGCAGAAATTGAGGTCTTCAGTTTCCATAAATGGTTATGAAAAACAGCTCTAATAGATGAATGTGGGCAGGACTGACCTCTGGCTCATTAGAACTTATTTTCTGAAATAAAACATTGCTCCTTCAAAATTAGAATCACAACCTCAAATTCTGTACATCAAAAAGTATATTTACTTTCAAATATTATATTTATATGTTGGGGCTTTTCTAAATAAGTAAATTACTAAGTTAGCAAAATAATAATTCAATAAAATATACCTGGTATGGTGAGCATAAAATAAAGGAAAACTGCCACATAAATATATATGCCCACATTTTATTGCTTGATCAAGACTAACTTGAGGGATGGCAAGATAGCTCAGCACTCTAAGTGCCTGTTTAGGCAAGCGCGGGGACAGGGGTTCAATCCCTTGCACCATATGTCTTGCCAGCTCTGCCCCCAGACATGCTGAGCCGGCCAACAACACTGGGCGTGGTGGCACATGCCTGTAATCTCAGTGCTGGGGAGGCTGAAAACAAGAGGATCACTGAGTCCGAGCCATGCAGTGAGACCCTGTACCAAATATATTAAAAATAATAATTATAATAATAGACTAATTTGAAACAGAAACTCTGATTACCAGTGGAAGATAAAATATCTTCACTCCTCTTAAAAGTGTAAATAAATTGAAAGCACTATATACTTCTGCATAATTATACAGAAGCTCACATAAAAGATGCTTTTCTTTTTAACATTATATACTTAAATACTATTACAATAGGTGACAAGCTATTCAAGTCTGGGTTTCTTCACACTGGTTATGCCTTTAATGACAAAAGCAAATGAAACTTACTGTTTTTATGTCTGTCATCAAGACAGATTTTTTTCTTTTTCCTATGTCTTGGAATTCTAAGGTATTTTAATAGGAAAACAAGACAATTATAGGGATAGGTATGTAAATAATCTTAGAATGCAAATTAGTTTTAACTTATAAAAGTACTTGATTTAAATACAACCAACTAGGTATCAGCATTCAGAAAGCAGACACGGGCATAAATTATTTCATGAATAATTAACAATGAAAGCATCTAATACTATACGAAAGAAATACATTTTACCTGGATTAGATGAGGCAATGCTTTTAACGTAAGGCAAAACCAAATTCCCAGCTTGCATGGAAGCAGATCATGCCATTGTGGTTTTATCAGCAATCTAGAAGGGTAGGGAAACGAAAACAACAAATCAGCATAATATTCTAAACTGAGAAACAAAATTTTTTTTTAGTTCATGAATTCTTTTGAATACCTATTTCACCAATAACAAAATATGAAGTATTCAGAGAAATATTTGAGTTATCACATAATCTGACTTAATTTTTCATGAAATATACACTTGATCTTAGCCAAAAGGCCGAGAAGCGATTTTCATGAAATATAGTAGTTACAACAGACATAACATATAGAGCAAGTAACAGAATACAGTTTAAAACTTTGGGGAAGGAGGCTCCTAGTCAGGTTATAAAGATGCAAAATCCTTCTTTCTAACCTAGGTTTTTTACCACTTCTACAAAACAATGCTTAAACCTTATGATTACTCCAGCTATTAAAGACTAACTATCATCAGACTGTTCAAGTGCTGACAACCAGATATGAAGACTTTAGCATAAACAAACCAATACATAAAAATCAATGTCATTTGCAGTTCACTGAAGCATTACTCACTGATGTCATCAGAATAGAAGACAGGCAAAATAGTGTCTGCTCTCTATCCCACATTGATCCAGTTTGTGCCCTGCTGTGTGAACTATTTAAACCCTTTATTTCTCTTTACGAATCAATGGTAGAAATGGTGGTATCTTTCTGAATGTATAGCATGCATCACTACTACGTACTGCCACTTCTCAGCTCAGAGATTCTCCTAGTAATCTTTTTTCCCCTAAAGTTTAGTAAAAACTTCAAACTATAAGAAATCAAAATTTTTGTGTCATTTTAATACACACTCACCCATCATGAGAGAAAAATTCTAGGAATTTTACTTAAGGTTAGCATTTATCTTATAAACTACGGTAGATTAGTTTTATATACTATAGATGTAAAGAGAACACATCTGAAATAGATACACACATAAAGATAGTTTAAAACTTTCAAATGATAAATGTTTTTTATTTATTCCCACCTTTCACTTTTTTCTGAAGCACCAAGTTTTGATATATCCACACTCTTGCCTCCTGTCCTTTTTTTCTTTTCTCTCTTTTTTCTACTAAGCAGTTCATCCTTAATGTGGAAAGAATTATGGCTATAGGTTATCATTAAACATGTGCTCTTGAAATGTTATCAAGACTCTTCTGTGAAGGGTAAACACTTTAGAGGAACACTTATGCAAATGTATGTATGGTCCAACATAATTAAGTAAAATCATCAATCTTTCACAATAACTGTTGCCATGGTATCCAGGCCTTAAACACACATGAAGTGCAGCACTGTCAGTCTTGTGCATCTCCATAGCAATCAAAGTTTTCTAAGAGAAAGCATTCCACTTACTTTTTCTCATTCATGCAACTTTAATAATGTCACTTCAAAAGGAATAAGTAAACAGATGCTAATTCATGAACACCGATAAATGTGTTTATCTTTATGCAATAAACAAATACCAAATACAAATCCATACCAGAATACTAGAGTAGCATATTAGATCAAGAAAAATGCAATTTTTTACTGAACTATTCTCTGAAGGTATACAATATATTCACTTCAAATCTTATTTAATTAAAACGTCTTTAAAAGCAAATACTCATTACATAAGTATTTGTGACAAAAGATTTCTAGAACAAATTTCTTATATTAAATAATAACTATATTTAGAAGGTGATAATTATGAAAGTATGGTTCTACTTTCTAATTTTCAACTAAATAGTTGGACTTTAACAAAGTTTTATAACAAAACCAAATGCTATATTTTTAAAAAGGATATTTTTGTTTTTGAGTTAGAGATAAATACTATTGAATATAAAAAATTATTCAAATCAGTATATGTAGAAAAGTAGAAATTTTTATCACTTGAGAAATAAAATGTCTTACATTCCATATAAAATGAAGGTGGCTAGATCATTTGATTTATCGCCAATACTTACCAGTTGTTTTTCCAGGTAGATTGACCAAACCACAGCATAATGACCCACTGTGAGAATAATGAACAAGAGTAATGCCAGCTCAGCATTGCTCATTTTTCTCACCCTCCTGTAGTAGAATACAGGCTGTCGCCAATCTGGGAGTCCACTGATCAGAATATCATCGTACCTACAGCAGCAAATGTAAGTTTTTCATGGGGAGTTTAAAATAAAAAACAACAATAAAAATCTTTACTTATATTTTCACAGAGGAAGAAGAAAATTTCTCCTAAAGGATAACATTTATGTAGATCACCAGCACTGTACTGTGTAGTAAATTCAAAGAACCCTATGTGGTCCACCTTCAAGACGGTGCACAGTGACATGGTGGATCCCAGATCTCTTGTGTTACAGCACTTAGGGATGTGGCCCTAACACCTTAACCTAAAGGAACTACCTATGATCTACCTGTATTCTACTCTGTGGAAGAAAATCCTACCACACAGGTAGCAAAGGAAGCACTGAAAAGGAGAAAAAAGATGAGAACTACTTGATACCATGAATTATACTTTAAGTGAATCAAATTCAGAATTCAAATTTTAGTCAGTGCTTTTATTTCTACTCTCATATATGGTTCAAGATTGAAATATTTATACATATTATTATTCAAAGGCTTTAATGAAGTAAAAATCTTTTTATTTTGTATTCCTCATGTTCCTTCAGAAAACAAAAAATTCCAAAACTTTCTAGAAAGGGGTGAGGAAGCACCTAATACCTATGCCATATTTCTCAATAAAATTATCTGTACATATTTAAGTAGTAATTTCCTCATTTTTGGCTCTTGTTGGAAGGGAAGAATATTAATAAGTAAAAGTTCTAACTGTAGTGCATTTTAATCGTCTTTCCTGGTATCATCAAGCTAGAAAACACTTCAAAATAAAATTTCAATGGAAGTTAAATGTACCTGTCAGTTGAGGGAAATATTTTTAAGGTTAAAAATAAAGAGTAACATTTATGATTGTTAAACTCAAAATGGACACACACAAACACTGTATGTTCAACACACACAACCTGTTAATCTTAACTGAATACAACTCATTAAATATTCTAATCACACTATTTCTAGAATTAAATCTTCACTGAAAGGCCTAATTTGGTGCAACACATTGACCAAAATATTTTAATTAAAAATATTCTGAGTTAGTCGTAGGCCTAATTACAGGAATAGAAATAGGGCCTATATTGTCAGGCAGGTCAGTAGAACTCAGTAGTAGGTTTTTCTCAAGTAAATTGACTGATCTAGGAATAATAGCGCAGCTGCTAAACTGCCAGTCTTGACATGTAAATCAATTTAAATGCAACAACTGCAGTAGCTACTTTGATAGTTATTAAATTGATACCTTGGAGATATGCTAAAAAAAATAAAGCAGAGCTTTATTTCAGGCAACTTCTTTTTTTCAGTGGAAAAACACTGGTTATTAATGTAAAATATATTTTATTAGCAAATTTTAAAATGACTTCAATTGACTTGTTATTAATAACACTATTAAATCAGAATAATCAAATATTAAAAGCAAAGGCCACTAATTAGTACTAAACTCTTAAAAGGCAAACTATATTTTAAAGGAGCCTACAAATTAAAATATGGCTGTGTAGTAACAGGGTCAGACAAAATTTGAAGCTAAATAGTATCCTTTCTCAACATTTGTAGCAATTCTTGAATAGTAACCTCAAGATATCACGCTATGACTTCATTCAAAACTATCATTAAAAAAACCCTATCGTTTCTATCATCAAAAATTTGTCTAAATCTTTTAAAAAACTGGCTACTAAAAAAACCCTGGCTATTTAAAATTCAACATAGGTAAGTACAAAGGTTTCAATTAATATAACACAAGATTATAACATTTGAATGAAGTTCAATGAATGTTAAGTCTCAAATTTATTTTAAATCTTATCCTACTTCAGATCTGTTGAAGGAAAAAAGATGAATATAAAATCACTACATTCAACAAATCTTCCTCATAATATAACTTCATGTAAAAAGTATTGCTATTAATTTAAAAAATCTCAGGAAGTAGACACAATTACCTAATAACATCACTAAGTATTAAATTTGTTTTGGCTCTAAACTGTATCAGAAGAAAGCATAGCTGAGCTTTGGTAAGAATGTCATTAAATATTTTATCTCCATCACTGCTAAAAACAGTAAGTATCTGTGAATAGCTACTATTTCTCTACCTCATTTTTAAATTGTATTTAGTGCTCAATCATTCAAGACTGCAAAACCTCATGCACTGAACACATTAAATGTAACCAGATATTTACTAGCCTATGACTGCCACTCTGAATAGCAATGTCCAAGAATTAAGCTTAGAATCAATGCTCTATTGATTTTACTATCAATGAACATTATGGCTTACGGGACTGGCCATTTTAAGGGAAGATAGCATCTATTATAGTTCACTTTTTAGAATATATGCTGTTAAAAGATAAATTATCACTTCCTTGGTGAAACACCAAAAAGACAAATGCACTTCTCAAAATACAGACACTAAGTTCATAAATTACTTAAGAAAAAAACACTATTCTGTGAACACAAATTTAAAACATCACTTTATTATATTTTGTTAATATTTAAGCATACATCATTATCAAAATACTATATAACTGAGATTGATAAATGGTGCTTCCCTGGGACCACAAAAATATGTACTATGTTTTCAACTGTGTGTTAACAATGTGTTAAGCCCTGATTAAGAATGCATGAATATATAAATGTTATAAGATACACAGAAGTAAATATGATGAAAATGTCACCAATGAAACAAATTCTTTGCAACTATAAACGGATTTCCTTAAAAATGAAAACATTAACTGATCAATTCCACACATCTAACATATGGCCTAATTATATTTATTTCACTAAATTTTCTTAAAACATACATAATAAATATAAAATAATTCTGGTATAATTATTTATGAGTGCCAATCAGAATGTGCAATTCCATCAAACATATATAGCCTACTATAACTACTGGGAAACAGTGA
>NW_004524784.1:3272371-3290806 GCF_000260255.1 Octodon degus
AAAAAAAAAAAAAAAAGTAGATAAGTGTTTGCCTAGGACAGAGATCAGAGCTTGGACTGCCTACAAATGGGCTTCAGGGAACTTTATGAAGTGATGGAAATAAATGTTCAAAAGGCTGGATTGTGGCAATGTTTTGCATAACTGTATATCTACTAAAAAAAATCACTGAATTGTACACTTAACTTTTATAGTATGCATTTTATATCTAACTAAAGGAAATAAACTTTTTTTTAAAAAGAAAGGTTATCAAGAAAAAAGAAAACCAAAAGTTTATCCAGTTTGTTAATTTATTTCATTGCTATTCTCTTTTCTAAGGAAATGTGAATAATGCCCCTAACTGCAGTGAAAGTACACTTACATGTAAGGGAAATAAATAGAAAGGATGTATATACCAACTTTTCAAACTGCAAACTGCTGGAACGTTACACTTTTGAAAGCATTTATCCAATGAATATTTATGATAATTATGATACCAAAAAGCATTTTTAATATCAATGTAGGACAACATTCTTTTAGAAGATAAAGCTGACTGTGTTCTCTTTTAAAGGAATTAGGAAGCCTAGGTACTATCTGCAGAGATGTGTTTCTCCTATATGTTTAAATACTCACAGGTCACCTGGCCTCAGGCACAGCTTTAGAGGCATGATTCTCAGCTTGATTAGTTAAGACTTTTGCCTCAAGGAAAACCAGTTACCAAAGAGTTACTCACGCCTCAAGGGGTATAAATACTACAGCTGTTTGTGTAAATGTCAAATCCACTTTTTCTACCAACACTCTAAAATACATGCAGAGGGAACCAATCCTACTGAGACTGTATTAGATGAGTTTGTTAATTGAAAAAATAATTTATACATAGGAAGTGATTTGTCCCAAAAAGATCAAAATAATTTCAGTAAGTGAAATAAATTGTCAAAAAGTTTACAGATTTCTAAGATATCAACAAATAAAAAGACAAAATGTGATGACAAAGATGTTGGAAGACTAAATAAGGCTATCTTTACAGATATATTCCAGATGTGTGAAACAAAACTAGGGGCTCACTAAAGAAAGCAATGAGAAAAGATGCACAGAATGACTAAAACTTCTTTCTGCGCACTTCTTGGACTCTTTCACTATTATAGATTATCTCAAACCAGAGGAATGTCTGCTATGGTACCTGGACCAATGCCAGCCCTTGACATAAAGCAAAGAACCCTCCAAGAGAATACCTTGAACCCTTGTTTTGCAATTTAACAAACTGAAGTATATTCAAATTAAACAGATGAAAGACAAGAGTTGTAGCTAACCTTTTAAGATACAGAACAATTCCTTCTGAATGTTATATACAACATTCTGTTTTGAAAATGTATTTGTCCAGTAGATACTGGCTGACTTATAAAATAAATTTAAAAACCCAGATATTTGAAACAGATTGTGACCACTAGCTTCTTGGGAACCACAACCAACATTGTGGGGCCAGGGCAGGGAAGGGAGGAGGAGGAAAAAAGGAGGAGGAGGAGGAAGAGGAGGAGGAGATGAAAAAGATGAGAATCCAGACTAGAACAATCATCCTGTTTCACATGCAACAAATGTTTTGTGAAACTTCTTTCCAGTTCAAGCGAAAGTGTATTTCTTACAGTGGGTCTGATTTAAAGAACTTTGAAGCCCCTATAATTGTATCTACATTCCACACATTCTGCAGGAGCAAGGGGCCTCTCTGCAATCTCCTCTTTAGGCACTGGCACTGTCAACTACTCACTAAATATATAGGACCACCCCTCTGAAAGACACAGTGAAGGCTGCTTCCACCTTGAGGGTTTACCCTAAACACCGCATCACTATAAGCAAGTAAAGGGAGGGGAAGAAGGCTAAAGAAATCAGAAAAAGATGACTACTTCATTTCTTCTACTTATTTATCTGTTTTCTGACAAACTAGCAGGCTAATTCTTCTGAAAATGAGGAAGTAATCAAGAAAATACACTATCTTGCCCATTGCTAACAGGCTGATCTTAAGGAAAAGATGGGGAAAAAGACCACCAGGCCCAGATAGGAGTTGTTATTGACATAGTAAAAAGAATGGATATTGTTTGAAATCAAACAGTAGTTGTATTTTCCAGGGCATAAACAGCCATGTTAAAAATCTTATCTAATGAAGCAGAACTTACTGAAATTATGACTAATGATCCTAAAGTCTTTGAGTTCTGAATCAACCTACAGAATATTTTCAACAGACATTAATTCTGCTCTAAACATACATTTGTAAAAAAATTACATTTTTTTAAGAAGGAACAAAAATACTAACATAAGAAATAAAGTATTTAATGAGACAATTTTTTTCCTTTTAAAAAGCTGTGGCATGAAACCTTAACATCAATTCAAAGGTGCAAATGAACACTCACCTCTGCCTTCGTTCATCATCCTTTAACACTTCATAAATGGCCACCAACTAGAACAGAAGCATTACTTTGAAATGAAAATACTTCCAACTGTAAGAAATCATGTAGGAGGGTGAAGGCTCTACAACACACATGCAGAAAACTCTATGGGCCCATATGTAAAAAAATGAAAAAATCTTAGCTATAAGTAATATTTTATATTTTTGACAACATAAGTAGCTAAAAATGCTTGATATCAAAACAAGACTTTGTAAAAAAATATATAATTTATCTTAAAATTTGCTTTTTAAAAGCAAAAACTGTAATTTAGAAAAAATTATGACAATTATGCCCCTCCAAGAATTAAGATTCTAGTAATACTCTGATAAAAATGCATTTCATTTTAAAAAATGAATTAAAATATGTATATTTATAGACTATGACTTCATTTTGAAATAGAATTGTTCACATGTAAGTTAATATTTCCACCATAAACATATTTATTAATATAACTGTCACAAAAATATAATAGCATAGTTCACTTACTTGTCTAAACTGAGTTTCTGCATTTTCCTCTTTATTCTTGTCTGGATGTAAAGATAGTGAAAGCTTACGATATGCTTTTCTGATGTCTGCAGATGAAGCATCCTAGAGGTGGTAGGGGGAGGGAGGAAATACAAAGCAAACTCTGTCAGAAAAAGAAATTCCCAGAACCTTGTTAAGATCTGAGAAGACAGCCAACCAAATGCAGGACCCCAGGCAATGTAATTTGAGCAATCAGTCTAACAACCAGGCAATGCAGCTAGTTTGACCCACATGACTGAACAATTATTCAATCTAATTTGGCTCTCCTCTTAACTTTTCATTACCATACAGTCATTTAAAGAAGACAGTATTTGGCAAAACTTTTCAAACACTTGCCTTCCTAAAATTAACCAATAAATCTTTTTCAGTAATTAAGAGATCAAAAAGAAACAAATTAAAAATTAATACATTTGTGTGCCTTCAAAGAAGGTCTTTATTTACTTGACAATCTTAAAACCAATTTCTCCTAAGCTTACCATATGTAGTTTTTTTATTGTTCTTTATATTGAATTTACCATCCAGCAACAGCCTATGGACTCTTAATTTCACACGTGAAAAAATATGCCTATTTAAAGGCAGTTAAATGTGCACTTATCCAAAAATAACTATAATTAGGAAAGAGTCTTTTGTATATGTGTGCTTCAGGAATTGTTTGTAATGTCTTCCACTTTCCCCTGTCTGGTTTACAGAAATAAATTTGCCCATTACTCATATATTATTAACATAATAATCATTTAAAAATACAATATTTAAGAGGACACTGTGATTTGGTATCTCAGATTACGTGGATTGAAAAAGCATATTTTTCATAACCTATATGAATAGGTAAATTCTGTAAAGAACTCCATTCTACATGACCAGTATAAAAAGCACAATGACAAGGAATATGCTGTCATGCTGATATTTAAAACTTTTATCTCCACAAAAGTTTAAAAAATATTCCAATAACATATTCAAAGGCAAAATAACAGTCAAACTGCTGATCGGATTTGTCCTGTTTGGTAACTGTCCAGTTAACTCCTAAAACTACTATACTGATAATGACTGGAAAAAAAAAAACAAAAACAAAAACAAAAAACAACCAAACTGATAAAAAATTCTACATACCTAGGATTAAAGTTTTTTTTTTTTTAACATCACAAAAAGACATGTTTTTATTATGTATCATACACATGCTACGAAAACAAACAGGCATTATTTAAAGACACTGCTTATTTCACTATACATAGAAATGACATAGCATACAAGTGACTGTTCCTTATACCATCTCTTGGACTCACAAAATGTTGTTTATACACAGTGATGCTGAATGAGAGATTTAATAGCCTAACAACTGAAATACTATTATAAATCTGAAGACTCAGATGCGCTGTACAATACCTCTGATATAATTTTATATCATAAAATCAGGTCTTTACTAGGTACTTCAGATTAAACTGCCTGAGAACTAGTCAAGGAATTAATTGAAATGAAGGATTAAAGTTTTTAAATAAATAGTTTTAAAAAGATATAGTAAGAGTATAATCAGTCTGTCAAGCTTTCCTTGGTAAACCATAATTTTCATTACTACTTTCCTAGGGCTTTTTGCTTCAGGCTGGTATGCTACCCTAGATGTGAATATTTCTGTGACTTAGGTAGGGCTGAGGAACTATAAAATTAGCAGACCATGTATGGCAATGTAATATAGTTGTGCTTTTTTCATTATAATTTGTTTAAAAAAGTTGATGTGTTTCCTACATTAGACCATGGGTAATACGTAGTAGAAAGGGATGATTATTTACTGGAAATGTGTGATGAATCTTTTTGTTGAGCAATGCGGTCGCATGGCAATTCAAGAATCATTCTCTAACTGGACATTTAATTTATTTATTTTTTATTTATTTAGTTTTGAGAGAACCCAGGACTGAACTCAGACCCTTGTGCTTGCCAGGCAAGCACTTATTCTACTGAGCCCTCTTCCCAGCCCTAATTTAATCTAATTTTTAAAAAAGATTCATTTATTTGGTACAGGGTCTTGCTAGCAGCTCAGACTGGTAGTGATCCTCCTGTTTTAGCCTCTCCAGTGCTGGGATTACAGGCTTGTGCCACCAAGCCCTGTTTCAATGGCTTGCTCAGTGTGGGGCCAGCACAGCATACAGCATACAGTACCAAGGATCAAACCTTGGTACTTGCACTTGTCAGGCAGGTGCTTAGACTATATCCCCAGCCCTAGACTTTAATTTCAGATTTCATAAAAATTGGGACTACCTCATAGAGAAAACTATTTCAAAAGTAGATTTCTTACGTATTTTTATTATAAAATTAATACATGTTCATCATGCAACATCTATGACTTAAAAATGAAAATCATTAATAGTTATCAAGCCATATTCTTGATTCCAGTCTTGTCAATCTGACTATAATCCTCAACTTCTTTGCTGTGGTATGTAGCCCAAATATACATGACTAAGTGATGCTACTGTTGCAAACCCTTCAGTAGCTTCCAAGTACAGCCATCAACTCATGTTTTCCTATCTTTTCCACTTTATCTCCTACTATGTCTGCCTATCTCCTGGTCGCCGAGATCATGACATTTCAGAAGCTAATTACATTTCAGATCACAGCTTTATCACCCTCTGGTGTTCTATTTCATATATACACATCCCCAACTTGGGCTATCACAAACACTATTTTCTTCTTGAAAACCTACTCAGCAATTTCACACAAATACTACCTTCATGGGTACAGTTGAAAAGCTTTGGGATTTTTTTCTATCTAAAAAGACATGCTGTAATAGGCCAGGTGTAGTGGTTCATGCTTGTAATTCCAGAACTCAAGAGGCTGAGGCAGGAGGATTGCTGTGAGTTCAAGACCAGCCTGGGCTACAAAGTGAGTTCAAGGTCAGCCTGAACTTCATAGTGGAACCCAATCTCAAAAAAGACTAAAATAAAATTTAAAAAAAGGACATGCTCTCAGCAAGGTATACCTCCAACATATGCATTAATTTTTGGTACTCAGTAAAAATTTTAACTGATTTTATCCATGTAACAAACATATGACACAAGTACAGTTATTACCAGACCCATTCTACTGATAGGGTAAGTGAAGCAGAGAAAGGTAATTTGTTAAACAGAATTGAACAGAGATTGTTGCTTCATAATCAGATCTACACTGGCTGTTTAGCTTCACATGTCAACTATGGGAATGTGAGAGTAACTATTACATTTTTACTGATCTGATCAAGTATATGAAGATGTTCATATAACTATAGAAGGAATAGACCCAACTAAAGTTCCATTTCTTTCATTTTGTTTTTGGGCATTTGAGTTACCTAGTTGTCCTTAAAGTCCTGGGTGGAAGCAATCATTCTGCTCAGCTGCCCAAGTAGCTGGGACTACATGTGCATGCTGAACTACCCAGCTCCCAATTGAAGTTGTAGAGCTGCTCTATACATTTTAAATATATTTCTATTAGAAGGATTTTTTTGTTGTTGTTGTTGCCACTCAGGATGCCTTCAGGGCAGGTCTGAATTGGCCTGAGGATGAAGGGGATTGAACCACAGCATCCTGAGCCTGACTGCTTTGTTTCAGTAGGCACTTAAACACCTGAGCTAATGGGCAGCCCCCCACCCCATTTCTATTAGAGACTTCAATCCTAGAATATTTATCTCCCATGTTCAGTAGAATATACCTTTTATCTTTTTGGCTTGAGAAAAACATGTTTTGATAGTGCTGTAGCTGAGTGGGCCACCTTTAAGGCTACTGGTATCAGTAGATCTACTGGATTTATTTGCCAGGATTCTTTTCCTTCTAATGTGATACAGTTCTTTGGCAAGCTAAATATGAATTAACTTAACACCTGAATAACCTCTATAAAAAAAGACATAATGTCATTCTTTTAAAAATCAAAAGTAATATATGCTCATCAAGATTCATGCAATGTGATAAAAGAGAGAAAATGGCAGGATAGAAAACTCTAAGGACCTCCACAGAAATAGTGAATAACCTGGCAAAAACTGTCAGAATCAACTTTACTTGAACTCTAATCAACAGTAAGAGTTTACAGTAACCAGGCAAGCATTTTAGAGTCACCAATGAACTGATTCTCTCATTGAAGACAAAAACCTAGGTTTTGGTGACTTCCTGGTGCCAGAGAGGGCGGGGCTGACCCTGTCCTCAAAAGACTATGGTTGCTTGTTTTGATTTGCCTGTTGGTAAGCTGATGAATTTATATAAAGGGCTTGCCTTCATTCTGCCAAACTCAGAGCTCTCAGGGATAGAGAGTACATTTGTTAAAAACTCTTACAGGCAAATTTATTAAATGGTGCTAAATTGGGCAAGGGATAATTGTTGGGGCAAACGATGGAAAAATCATGAAGTGTAGGAAAAAGGGCTGGTGAGTGTTGTAGTTGCTTTTCTTATTGCTGAGACAAAATACCTGACATGCAAAATCAAAGGAGGAAAGGTTTATTCAGCTCACAGTTTGCAGAAGTTTCAGTCCACAGTTGGCTGGCTCCAAGGCAGGGTGGCACATGATAGCATAGGGGCAATGAAGAGGAGAAAAGTTCACTGCAGGTAGGAGACAGAAAAAGCAAGCAAACAAGGGATGACTACAGCTCCTCCTACCCCTTACATCTTATCCAGGCTACTTCGGACAGGTAGCATTCACAGCTTTAATCCTCCTGCCTAGATCCTAGCATTGCACCAAAAGTCAACCCTAGCATCACACACCCTACATCCAGCTACTTCAGAAAACGCCCCACCTATGACTGCATGAGGCTTTGTGAGGACATCTAGATGAAAGTCATACTGGGAGTAAGATAACTTTGGAACTAAGGGCACTGAGGGGCTTTCTTGTACTTGTTAGAGATGACAAAATCATGTGCATGCCCAGACACAGCAGAGCATACCCTCAGAAAGACCTGGAAAGGCCCTAAGTTCTGGCCTCTGGCTGATTTTTAAGCTCTACACAAGTAGTGAAAGTTAAGAAAGAATTATAAACTGCCTCTCAAAATACTGAAAGCATGCTCCAACATGTATGCAGAACCCACTGGCAAAGACTGGAAAAAATATAAACAAACACCAATATATATAAACAACTCTAGTTCTTGATCACCAAGCTAAGCAAGCAGATATTCCAGTGGCCACACAGAGCAAACACTACATTTATAAAATTAGATCAGAAAGGTCAGTAGATAAACAGCACAAACCACAACAAAGAGTAAAAACAAATTCTGAGGAGGGAGGAAAATCAAAGTGCCATATTATATACTTAAAATGTCTATCCCTCTCTACCCCCATACAAAGAGGCAAACAAAGAAACCAGAAAGTTTGGTCCAAACAGAGAAAAATGAAAATTAAAAGTAATCATCTGTGACAAAGCTCTCTATTAGAGAAAGACATATTAAGTAGACATATTTTAAAAATGCTCAAAGAACATATGCAAAAAACCCTAAGGTATAAGAATAATGGCTCACCAAACAGATTAAAAGGGAGCTAACAGAACTGCTAGACTTGAAAAGTATAATAACTGAAATAAAAATTTCAGCATGTAAGGTCCAATAGCAGAAAAAACAACAATAACAACAATGGACATAAAGATATGCCAGTTGAGATGACCTGGCCTGAGGACCAGAAATAAAGAAGAATACCTGTCAAATAGCTCAACAGATTAAAGCGCTTGCAAGCAGGTGCAGGGGCTGGGGGTTTCAATCCCCAGACCTGCCATGCCGGCCCGTCCCCAGGGTGCGCTGAGATGGCAATTGAGATTGGGCATGGTGGTGCACACCTGTAATCCCAGCTCTTAACAGGCGGATCTAGTAGTGAGACCCTGATCACCCTGTAGACCCTTCCCTAAAATACAAAAATAAAAATAAAATAAAGAATAAAGAATAAGGAAAAAACACAAGGCTAAGAACAACATACATGGGTAGAAAAATAATTGAAGAAAGAATGGCTAAAAACATCCAAACATTTTGAAAGACATAAATCTATATAGCTAAGAATCTAGACAAACTTTAAGATAAAACCAGAGAGAACCTTCTAGAAAAATTATCATCAGACTGTAGACTATCAAAGGAGAACTCTAAAAACAGTAGAAAAAGAAACAATAGGGGCTGGGGAGATAGCTCAGTAGAATAAGTGCTTCCCTGGCAAGCGCAAGGGCCTGAGTTCAATCCCCAGTTCCGCCAAAAAAAAAAAAAAAAAAAAAAGAAAGAAAAAGAAACAACTTATTTTATACCAGAGATCTTTAATCAGATAGTAGATTTCTCATTAGAAAGTCTGGAGCCCAAGAGGTAATGGAATGACATATACAAAGTGCTAAGAAAAAAAATCTGTCAACCAAGAATTCTATAGTCAATAAAACTATCCCTCAAGATTAAAGAAAAATTGAGCTATATCCCAGTTAAACAAAAAATATGAACATTCATTGCCAGTATGCACTACTGGAAATCCTAGAAGGAGTTATTCAGGCTGGGAGGAAAAAAAATACTACACAGTTAATCAAATCAGCACAAAGAAATATTTATGTTTTCATGTGATGAAATTCAATCCCAATGTGATGGCACTAAGAGGTATAGCCACGGAGAGGTTAATAGGTCATGAGGGCTCCATCCTCATGAATAGTATTATGTCCTTATAAAAAGGCCCTAGGGAGCCGTCCCCTTTGCCCCTTTACTACTTGAGGACACAAAGAACACACCATCCATAAGGAATGGCCCTTTACCAGACACTGAAACTATGATGTCAGAATTGTGGACTTCCCTGTCTCTAGAACTATGGGAAATAAATTTCTGTGGTTTATAAATTACCCATTTTAAGGTATTTTATTATAGTATCCAAACAGACTAAGATAGAAAAGTATACAAACATAACAGTCAATACTAACGTATTTTGGCTAGTGACTCCAATTTTTTCTATATGATTTTACAGCTAACAAAATAATCTATACAATAATTCTATGTTTTAAATAAAACAATAATATATATCATATGATTATGGCACACATGTATAAAGATATAATCTTTGTAACAATATAAATAGAGAACAGTGTTTTTGCTAGGGAAAAATGTTTTTATATGATTGAAAGCAAACTGGTTATTAACCTGAACTAGACTGCTACAAATTAAGATATTAACCACAGTTCCCAGGTTCAACACTAATAAAATAAAGATCTACAGTAAAAGAAATGACAGGGAAATCAAATGGTTAGTGAGAAAAAAAACATTTTTAGAAACAGGGCAATATTTGAGAAATTGAGAAAGAAGATATAAGGCATAGCATAGAAAGCAGAGAACAAAATAGCTAGAGTAAGTCTTATCCATGATTATTTTAAGGTAGATTCAACTCCAAATAAGAGACTGGCAGAATAGATTAAAATGGATTTTAACTACAGTACAATACAGTAAAGAGACTCTCTCTAGAACCTAGGAAACAGTTGAAAGTGAATGGATGGAAAAATCCTCATGTTAGACAAAATGCACTTTAAGACAAAGATTATTAGCAAAAAACAAAGATTTTATGTAATGATAAGTCAATCCACCAAGACAATTATAAACATATAAACAAGTATAGACACGTGCATGTAACAGAATCTTTAAAATGTAAGAAATAAAGTTTTAAGAGAATCAAAACGAGAAACAGACAGTTACACAGTAATAGTCAGAAACTCCTACACTTACTTCCAGTAACTGAAATGATCAGAAAGATCAGCAAGGAAACATAAAACTAAATACTTAAA
Organism: Octodon degus; assembly: GCF_000260255.1. Taxonomy (NCBI): domain Eukaryota; kingdom Metazoa; phylum Chordata; class Mammalia; order Rodentia; family Octodontidae; genus Octodon; species Octodon degus. The sequence continues at coordinate 3,283,030 of NW_004524784.1, forward strand.
AGATCTATAAAACATTTCACCCAAGAAAATATACACTTTTTTCAAGGGCAGATGCAAAATTCTTCAGGATAGACTATACTGTTACAAATTAAGTCTCAACATACTTTATTTTATGTCTTTATGTATTTATCTAGAGGTACCAGTGATTGAACTCAGGACCCTGCGCTTGCCAGGTAAGCATTTATTCTACTGAGCTATCGCCCTAGTCCCATCAACATACTTTAAAAGCCTAAAATTATTACAATAAGTATCTTCTCTGATCACAAAAGGGGGCCTGCCCTTTAGCTCAGTTCTTTAAGTGGCTGCTTCAACAAAGCAGTCAGGCTCAGGTTGCTGTGGTTTGATCCCCACAACTCAAGCCAGCCAAACCTGCCCTGAAGGCAATGGGAGAAAAAAAAAAAAAAAAGGAGAGAAATTAGAAATCAATGATAGAAAACTGGAAAATGCAGACATGTAGAAATTAACATGCCCTTAACCAATGAGTCAAAGAATAAAAAAGAAAATATAAAAAATAATGTGATATGAAAACTGATATTATGTTGTCTTCATATAACTGTTAGAAGATCTTCCTTTTCTAACAGGCCAGAATATTGTACTCTAGAACAATAAACTCTAGAACAATAAACCTGACACATGAAAAGTGATGAAACAAGCTGATTTTATCATCTACTCAACATTCTGTTCAGACTGATACCTTCTGCAAGATTTTAATACATTAATGTAAGTAATTAGAACTATTTTTTTCTAATTTAAAATGAGTGAGGATTAAGTAAGAATGAAACCAAATTATGATCTTATTTTTAAAAGTGTAACTAGAAAAAAAATAGTTTAACTAGAAAAATAAGAAAATACTTTGGTAAGAATAAAAATAAAATTGTAACACCCCAAAACTCAGGATACCACAAAAGCAGCACTCAGAAAAGTTGTAACTATAAACACATATTCTGAGAAAAAAGAAAGAAAAACCTAACTTTCTACTTTTTGGAGTTGGAAAAATAGTAAACTAAATCTATGTAGGAGAATAAAAATGTAAAGACTAAAACAGAGATAAATTAAAGAATATAATAATAGAATCAACAAAGCCAGAAGTTGGTTCTCTAAAAAATGCCAACAAAATTGATACACCGCTAGCTAAAGAAAGAAAAGGAGTGGGAATGAAGGGTTCAAATTACAGCCTAATGACAGGGATGTGTTTTTTTAGAACTATCACTACAAGATACTACTGTGTGAATGTCATAAAGTGTACTTTAAACCAAAATGATACGGCCTACTAGCAACTGAGTTATACTGTGCGTGTGTGTGTGTGTGCATGTGTGTGTGCGTGTGTGTGTGTGATGATCTTTGGCCTACTGCTCCTAGGACCATGATGAACAAAATAACTAAGAAAAAATGATGCAATCTAGAGACATAGTACCAGCTTGGGATATGGCTCAATATGGGCAAATCGCCTATCCTAAGCATCATTCATTATTTGTAAAAGGAGATGATAATCCCATAGCATTTGAAAGACTGCTGTGGTGTTTCCATTAGAGAAATACATGATATGCTCATTATTATGTCTGGTATACAGTCAGTGCAAGTAAATAAAAGCTGTTTCTATTATTAGTTTTACGTATAGAGAGCCACCGTTTCTTCTAACATCTGTCAAATCTAATTTGCACTTTGATTCATGTTTTAGACCATGAGGGCTATAAAAATTAGATTTTTATTTCTTTAATTGATTTGGCAATATTTATTGAATACGTACTTTATGCAGACACTGGGAATACAATAGCAAACATGATAAACACAGTTCCTGCCCTCATGAAATTCTGCTATGCAAGTGCAGTGAAAACTCTGCCACCCAAGTATTCTCCCACATAATAATTTCATGACAAATAAAAATAATAAGTACAACAAAGTAGTTGTGGTAGTTTTTGTTACTTTGACCAAAGAGTTGAAGGAAGGAAAGATTTACTTTGGCTCATGGTTTCACTGGTTTAGTCCATGGAAGAACAGAGGTAAGTTTTACAGTAGCAGGGAAGCAAAAGAAAGGGAGAATCCAGGGAGCAAAATAGACAGCCTCCAAGCCACTTGTCTAAGATCTACTCTTTACATCTAGGTCCGTCTTCCTGTGTTTTTTACTTACCAGTAGTTCTATGAAATTACAATTTCATAATTAATCTACTCATGAAGTTAAGATTCCTCATGAGCCTATCACCTTTCAAAAGCCCCACCTCTGCACACAAGACACTTCTGAGCTTCACTATAGATCTGCACCATAACAGTTTAACTAATAAATTTCAAGGTGGGCCTGTGTGACCAATACACTAGAAAAACAAGAGAGGTTTTGGGACTATTATGGATCATCGTTGATGCTAATAGGTTTTGAAGAAATGTACTTAAACTGATATACTATTGTACCTTCAAATTATATTCTTAACCTTAACAATATACAGTGACAATGACAGGTTAATCTATATCTAACTGTAATTATTAACACAGAATACAGGGTATTTATTTTGAGAGTAAGGATTATAAAAAGTTCTTGATAAATGAATTAATTTCTAGAGCAGTAAAAGAATATATTTGCCCTCCTATTTTAAATTCAAACTTAAATTCAGATTAATAACATGCTTACTTCAGTTAGATACACCTTTGACCTCTCTATAAGATGAGAAAGGTAACCATTGTCCACAATGTACATAAATAAAAGGCTATAGCCCACAAGTGGCAGCTGCTTCCAAAAACTAATTATTTGGGGCTGAATTGGCGAGAATATCAGGTCAACTGTTCAGAAAATAATTTCTATAAGCTGGTAACTAGATTAGTTACTTAAGACTATATTTTGCAACTGACTTATCTTGAAAAAGCAGTTTCTTTATCAAGTCACAGGTTTCAGAGAGATGTAATTTATTACTTAAGAGACTTAAGAGTCACCCAACTTGTCTGGTTTCTGTTTCAAACAAAACCAGAATAAAAAGACATTTTTGACATACCTGGAAACATCTAAATAAGAACTGCATATTACATGTGATTAAGGATATTATTATGACTTATACTGGATAAAATGACAACATGAAGGTTACTTTTTATAGTCCTTATCTACAGATATGCATATGAAGTATTCTAGAGTAAAACGCCATAGGGTCTGACATTGATTTTTTTTATTACTTCAGAGAAAAGAGATAATGTAGCTGTCTTGGTTACTCTTCTCTTGTTGCTGGGACAAATACCCGACACCCAAAATGAAGGAAGGAAAGGTTTATTTATCTCACAGTTATTGGAGGTTTCAGTCCATACTCAGCTGGGTCCAAGGCAGAGCAGCACACAGCAGAAAGCAACCTTACATGGTGGAGACAAAGAGCAAGAGCGCAAAGGGAGGAGCAGCAGCTCAAGCAGTCAGCTTCTCTTCCCTCCTTACATTGAAATGCAAATTACCTGCCCCAGGGCAGGTGCAGCGTCCACACCCACAGTAATTAATCACAAACTCCAGAAGCTGCCCTGTGACTGCATGAAGCTTTGGGGGACACATAAACACAAATCATAACAGTAGCAAATGTTGACAATTGTTGAATCTGACTGACTAAACTATTTGCTCTAGTGTTGCATATGTTTTAAACTTTTCATAATTAGAACCCAAAAAATAAATGGTAGCAAATGTGTTATTGATACTTTGCAATATATGTATTTCTGTTTTTGAAACAAAAAAGATATGTCATAGGAGACAAACTAGTAACAATCTAGACTTTATTTTTAAAACAAAATAAAGGAAGGCAAAAAAGGATAAGTAGACTTTTTTATCCCTTAATAAAAGTTTGTTTTATTTTAAAGATGAAAAGGTTACTACATAAAAGAAAAGCACATGAGAACTTCCAACATAATGAGCAAAATTTTACTAAGCCAACAAAAGCAAGTTTTTTTTTTTTTTTAAATGCTTAGAAAATAAAAGCTGGGATAGTAGCTCATGCTTGCAATCCCACCACTTAGGAGAATGAAGCAGGAAGATAGCAAGTGTCAGGTCAGTCTGGGCTATGTGATGAGTTCATTGCTGGCCTGGACTACATATTGAGACCCTGTCTCAAAACAGAAACAAAACAAAAATACTGTGGACTAGGAGAAAAAGAAGAAATTCAAGCATAAGAGCTTATCAGTAAACACACACAGAATTTTCTTGTCAAAATACAAAGAATAAAGTGTTAAAAAATAACTGAAAATTGAGATGATCAAAGACAAAAGTAAACATAAAAAAAGCAGCAATAGCATACATACGTGCTCCTTCTTTATGCTACATCCCTGGCCCAGAGACTATGCCTGATGACCAACAAGCTCATTGACTTTTTATAAGACAGTGTTAGCAGAGGTTCTGTTATTAGCTGCTGACTTCATGGAATGAGCAACAGTTACAGTGACTACATGATTATGGTACTTCCCTGATCAGTGATTTCTCTTTCCTATAGAAAACACAGTATGGCACAGGTAAGAGACAGTGGGTAAGTCCAGGATAACCACAGGGAAATGGAACTATAAAACTCTAAGATGGTGATAAATTTGTCTTGTGTGGGCTCTGGATGAGATAGTAAATGGTCCTAAAGAAATATTATTTGTTAGATCATAAAATAAAACCTTAAGTAAATATAATTTTCATCAGTTATACCTCAATAATGCTAGAAAAAAACTTAAAACCAAGAAAAAATAAAAATATTATCAGCACTTTTGTGGATGAATTATATTGATGGCAAGGTTGTAAATGGAGATTAATTGTAAGCATCAGATTTATACATGTATGGATATTGGCATCATTCACAGAAATAGGTGACATGGAAGAATATTAGAAGGGCACAGAAGATAGATTGGCAAATAAGAGGTGTCTTTGAAATAGTCCACTAGAACTATCAATTTCAAATCCAGAAAATAGGTCTGAAGCTAAAGGAATAGTCTGCTAGACATGTACATTAGGAAGCCATTGGTAGATTAAGAAAGTCAAACCACAGGCATGAATGTAACTGCTCAAGAAAAAAAAAAAGTATAAAATGGTAACACACGTAGACTTAAATGAGCTTTAGGGGCCGGCCAAATAGCTCAGCAAATTAAAGTGCCTGCTTAGGCAGATGCAGAGGTTGGGAGTTCGATCCCCTGGCCCCCTGTGTCAGCCTTGCCCCTGGGGCAAGGCTGACACAGCAATTGAGACTGGGCATGGTGGGGCGTACCTGTAATCCCAGCACTTGGGAGGCTGATCACTACGAGTCTGATCTACGCAATGAGATTCTGTACACCTTGTCCTAAATACAAATAAATAAATAAATAAGCCTTGAAGTATGTCAACTATTTTACAAATAGAGAAAAGTTAAATTGGCAGAGACTGCGAAGACAAAACTAGAAATGTGGAAATATCAGAAGAGTATGGTTTTCTTCCAAGAATAAGTGGTATTATCAGTGCTGTTATGTCAGATAAAATAAGCACTGAACATTTTCAGCTGAATACGAGGATCACTGGCATCCTTGAAGAGAGCTGTTTTGGTAGAATAACGGGTATAGATGCTAAACTAGGGTGGGTAAGAAATGTGTGGGAAGTACTAGAACAAATGAGATGAGTGAATAAGATTTTCTTTCCTTTTTAAAGAAATATATCTATTTAAATACCAATAAAAAAGATCTAATTGACAGAAGAATTTAAGTGTAGGTGATGGATAGGATCACTGACAATATATTTCCAGGACAAGTGGAGCAAAATTAAACTACAATCAAAATATGGGAGAAAAGCTAGCTTCAAAGCATGGATACGGCTATCAGGAGGAGGAAGAAGATACTTGTAAGTCTAAGTCTGCATAAATTGGTTATTGGATGCTGAAATTAGCTGGGTATAAATTTGGTAATTTATAAACATTGTGGGCAAAGTTGATGGTAAGAGAGTTCTTTTATAGTCTTCATCAGAAAAGTAGAAAGGCCGTAGAAAAAAATGTAAATAGAAGGGAGACAGGACCAGTAAAACAGCCTACAATTTTAAGCTTCTTTAAAAAGATCTGGAATGGAATAATGATAGAGTCCACATTTAATCTTTTCTCTCATATGTTAGTGTTTCTTCATATTGCAATTGTTATACAAAATAACTAACAATTTAAGAAATTATAGATGAAGAATCAAAAATCACAACAGGTAAGTAGTGAGTTAAAGAAGTTCAAATTTCTTGCTTTTCTATGTAAGAATACTGCCTAAAATATACAATACCTTATAAGCCATACATTTTATAGCTAAATGTTCTATAAACATGAAAAATCACTCAATTTCATTAATCACTGAGGAAGAACAAATTAAAGTCACAGTATCTTACCACTATATACTTATCAGAATGGTCAAAGTTAAAAAGAATTTTTGAATCTTTATAAAGATTTTAGAAATACTTTATTTTTACAAATAATCAGTGACAACTATTGACAAGGATGTGGAGCAACTGCAACACCAATGCACTGCTGGAGGGAATCTAGAGTCTAAGACTGCATGAGGCTTTGGGGAGACATCCAGACACAAGCCATAATATTTCTTCTAACCCCCCAAAAACTCATGCCCATCTTTCTATGCATAAGACATTTATGTCTCTAAGAGTTGCCAAAGTTCTAAAAGTTTTGGCATTGCTGAAAAGTCTAAATCCAAGGTCTCCTCTGAGATTTCTTCAAGGAAAACTCTTAGCTGTAAGCCTATACAAATGAAAAGAAAGTTAAACACTGTCAACATAGAATGGCACAAGAAAAATATTTCCATTCTTCATCAGAAGGCTGAGATTTTAAACAACTGGCGAGAGTCTGAGGAGCCATTTTGAGCAATGGGAAAATTCACAGATTGCGTGGTAATAAGAGACCCGAACACCAAGCGTTCCAGGGGCTTTGGGTTTGTCACTTATGCCACTGTGGAGGAGGTGGATGCAACCATGAATGCAAGGCCACACAAAGTGGACGGAAGAGTTGTGGAACCAAAGAGAGCTGTCTCAAGAGAAGATTCTCAAAGACCAGGTGCCCACTTAACGGTGAAGAAAATCTGTTTGTGGCATCAAAGAAGATACTGAAGAATACCACCTACGACATTATTTTGAACAATATGGAAAAATCAAAGTGACTGAAATTATGACCGACTGAGGCAGTGGAAAAAAGAGGGGCTTTGCTTTTGTAACCTTTGATGGGCATGACTCTGTGGATAAGTTTGTCATTCAAAAACACCACACTGTGAAGTGATGAAAGGCCTGTCCAAGTAGGAGATGGCTAGTGCTTTATCTAGCCAAAGAGGTCAAAGTGGTTCTGGAAATTTTGGTGGTGGTCACGGAGGCGGTTTTGATGGCAATGACAGTTTCAGTCATGAAGGAAACTTCAGTGGTCAAGAGACTGTTTTGGTGGTAGCCGTGGTGGGGGTGGATATGGTGGCAGTGGAGATGGCTACAATGGATTTGGTAATGATGGAAGCAATTATTTTTATTTATTTTTTTGGCGGAACTGGGATTGAACTCAGGCCCTTGCACTTGCCAGGGAAGCGCTTATTCTACTGAGCCATCTCCCCAGCCCCATATGGAGGTGGTGGAAGCTATAATGAATTTGGGCATTACAACAGTCAGTCTTCAAATTTTGGAACCATGAAGGGAGAAAACTTTGGAGGCAGAAGCTCTGGGCCCTATGGTGGTGGAGGCCAATATTTTACCAAACCCTGAAATCAAGGTGGCTATGGTGGCTCTCGCAGCAGCAGTAGCTATGGCACTGGCATAAGGGTTTAAACACTTCCAGGAAACAAAGCTTAGCAGGAGAGGAAAGCCAGA
>NW_004524784.1:3295253-3296310 GCF_000260255.1 Octodon degus
TTGAACTCAGGCCCTTGCGCTTGCCAGGGAAGCATTTATTCCACTGAGCCATCTCCCAGCCCCCCTCAATCTAAAGAACTAGCTTTTTGATTTGTATTCTTTGAACTGTTTTCTTCATCTCAATTGAATTAATTTCTGCTCTAATCATTATAATTCCTTTCCGTCTTTGGGCTCTAGGTTTGGCTTGCTCTGCCTTTTCTAGTTGTTGGAGGTGCGGCATTAGGGTGTTTATTTGTTCCTGTTCTCTTTTCATAATGTGTGTTCACAGCTACAAATTTCTCTCTGAGAACTGCTTTCATCGTATCCCATAAATTCCAATAAGTTGTGCTTGAACTTTCATTGAATTGTAGATATTGTTGAATTTCCTGTTTAATTTCCTCTGTGACCTGTTGGTTGCTGAGTAGGGTGTTGTTTAATTTCCATGCATTTAGGGGTTTTTTTTCTGGTTTCCTTTGTCATTTATTTCCAGTTTCATTGCCCTGTGGTCAGATAATATGCATGAGATAATTTCTGCTTTCTTTATATACTTAAGCATGACCTATAGACCAGTATGTAGTCTATTTTAGAAAATGACCCATGTGCAGCTGAAAAAATGTGTATTCAGCTGTGTTTGGGTGGAACACTCTGTATATGACCACTAATCCCATATGTTTGAAGCTCTGGTTCAGTTCAGTTACTTCTTTGCTAATTTTTGGTCTGGTTGATGTATCTTTTTGGGATAAGGGGTTATTAAGGTCTCCTATTAAGATTGTAATATTGGATATTAGATTTTTCATGTCCCCTAAGATTTGTTTTATATAGTTGGGTGCTCCCGTGTTTGGTGCATACATAATTTATGAGTGTTACCTCTTCCTCCTGTATTTTTCCCCTAACCAGTACATAGTGGCCTTCTTTATTTTACTTGATCGTTCTTGGTTTGAAGTTGAGACTGTCTGAGAACAGGATTGCTACCCCTGCTTTTTTTCTGAGGTGTTTCTTGCATACAGCATATTGTTAGATTTTGTCTCCTAATCCACTGTGCCAATCTATTTCTCTTAATTGGTGAACTGAGTCCATT
>NW_004524784.1:3296410-3310240 GCF_000260255.1 Octodon degus
GAACACCAAGCGTTCCAGGGGCTTTGGGTTTGTCACTTATGCCACTGTGGAGGAGGTGGATGCAACCATGAATGCAAGGCCACACAAAGTGGACGGAAGAGTTGTGGAACCAAAGAGAGCTGTCTCAAAAGAAGATTCTCAAAGACCAGGTGCCCACTTAACGGTGAAGAAAATCTGTTTGTGGCATCAAAGAAGATACTGAAGAATACCACCTACGACATTATTTTGAACAATATGGAAAAATCAAAGTGACTGAAATTATGACCGACTGAGGCAGTGGAAAAAAGAGGGGCTTTGCTTTTGTAACCTTTGATGGGCATGACTCTGTGGATAAGTTTGTCATTCAAAAACACCACACTGTGAAGTGATGAAAGGCCTGTCCAAGTAGGAGATGGCTAGTGCTTTATCTAGCCAAAGAGGTCAAAGTGGTTCTGGAAATTTTGGTGGTGGTCACGGAGGCGGTTTTGATGGCAATGACAGTTTCAGTCATGAAGGAAACTTCAGTGGTCAAGAGACTGTTTTGGTGGTAGCCGTGGTGGGGGTGGATATGGTGGCAGTGGAGATGGCTACAATGGATTTGGTAATGATGGAAGCAATTATTTTTATTTATTTTTTTGGCGGAACTGGGATTGAACTCAGGCCCTTGCACTTGCCAGGGAAGCGCTTATTCTACTGAGCCATCTCCCCAGCCCCATATGGAGGTGGTGGAAGCTATAATGAATTTGGGCATTACAACAGTCAGTCTTCAAATTTTGGAACCATGAAGGGAGAAAACTTTGGAGGCAGAAGCTCTGGGCCCTATGGTGGTGGAGGCCAATATTTTACCAAACCCTGAAATCAAGGTGGCTATGGTGGCTCTCGCAGCAGCAGTAGCTATGGCACTGGCATAAGGGTTTAAACACTTCCAGGAAACAAAGCTTAGCAGGAGAGGAAAGCCAGAGAAGTGACAGGGAAGCTATAGATTACAACAGATTTGTGAACTCAGCCAAGCACAGTGGTAGCAGGGCCTAGCTGCTACAAAGAAGACATGTTTTAGACAATACTCATGCGTATGGGCAAAAAACTCAAACACTGTATTTGTGACTAATTATAAAATAGGTTATTTTAGTTTTTGTTCTGTGGAAAGTGTAAAACATTCCAACAAAGAGTTTTAATTAATGTAGACCTTTTTTTGCACCCATGCTGTTGATTGCTAAATGTAATAGTCTGATCGTGCCATTGAATTAAATGTGACATTAAAAAAAAGAATATTCTGAGTTTTATGAAATTACTTATTAGTTTTATCTTGGGAGTTCAAGAAACATACTGACAGGTAAACTAAGTTAATACAGATTTTGTTATGGTATCATGAAAATATAAATTATGATAATATTAAAGAGTAATATAATGTGATCTAGCTGACATAGATGGCTAGAAAAGGGACAATTTTCCTATACAGTTTCTAATGTTTACATTACTATTAATGTAACTAATTATTTTGCCTTTAATATACACTTAAATATATATTATACACATAATTATATTCATATAACCTATAATCTATATACTTATACATACTTGCCTCACATGACATGATTTTAATAAAGCACTAATTTATACTTAAGTTTCTCTTCCAGATATGAGCTTCTTAAAAGCATCAATAAATTTTTTTTATGTGTATGTGTATTTAGTACAGGGTCTACAGGGTCTCACTACACAGATCGGACTTGTAGTGCTCCTGATTTTCAGCCTCCCAAAAGCTGGGATTGCAGGCACACATCATCACGCACAGTCTCATTCGCCACTGGCTCAGCATGCCCCTGGGGCGGGGCGGGGCTGACATGGCAGGCCCCAGTCTCTGCATCTGCCTAAACAGGTACTTTAATGCACTAAGCTATCTGATCAGTCCTTTTAAAAAATTTTTAGCATCAATATATTTGGAGAGACATATATAATGCATATATGAGTGCATATTTATTTATAGACTATTACACCTGCATTTGGATCCAAATAAATTTTTCATTAATCAGGGCTACTTCACTAAAAGAGTTTTAACATAAAATTTGTATCTAAAAGTAAATTAAACTATCTTTATTATAAAAATTACAACTGTACTAATTTAACAGGATTTTTCACATAGTATTACTGACCTTCATACAAATTAAAAGATATAGAAGACTAAGTTCAAAAGCTTCGTTCATTAGTAATCTTATTTTTTAGGTTAAAAAGTAATAGTGTTACTAGAGAAATAATCATAATTTTATTTATTTATGGAATGTGTATGGATTCAGATTGGGAGAGAACCTCAAGAATTCACTGCATAGTACATTTTTTTTTTTTCATAAGAAAGTAAGTTTTAGGAAAGTATTTCAATAGACATTTAGAACACTTAATGGTAGAAGATAAAATGAGACACCATTTTAGTAAAATATAATATTTATTTTTAAAATGATAAAAAATAGGAATTTTAAAATGCTACAATATAATGAATATAAAATAACTTTTATTGAAAATAACTGAAATAGCCAAACTTGCTAGCTGCTGGACAACCATATTTCAGATATTAATGAAAATTACCAAATAATGTAAAACCAAACTTAAATATAGATTGAAAATACATATACAGCTAATGAAATAAGATCTATTTTAACTGAAAAATATCTTTATTTTTCAAAGGCTAGATTAATAGGAGCTATTTCAACACTTTTTCATGTGTAATAAAATGTTTTGTCAAATATTTTACTAAGCACTATAATAACTACTACAGATTTTCTTGTGCTTATTATACTTTCAACAAAATTTTAATAAAAATGTTAGGTAGGTTACTTTTCAGAACAATTCATTTTAAAACTTAGAAATTCAATGACTACTTATTTTTTTCTTACTGATACATAAAATGTACTATTGATGTTTATAGTATTAAGTATTAGTATTAATTATTTAGTACTAAGACTGAAAGTAAGTATAATACTCTCAAATATAACAGGAAATGTTAGTCAATAAAAATGCTTTGCTGCACATTTTGACACTACTATCAGTATGTTTTAAAAAGTATCGCATATTAAGTACTAGAGATGATACTATATAATTACAATAGACTGGTTAAAAGCAGAAAATGTAACTTAGCAACCTAGATTATGGTAAAATAGAGGAGCTTTTCCTTCTCTGAATTAAAGATAATTTGTAAGTTGTGTGACTGTAGCCAGTGACCACGGCAAGCTTCATTCTTTTTCTCTTAAAAAAGAAAATTGTAATATAAAATTAAGTTGGCATATAAATCAGCCTTTCATAGAGCAAGTGCCTCAGTAAAACTGAAAATGTCAGTTACCCTGAACAACTGAACACTTATGAGATACTTCTGAAATATGTTCCTTTTTAAATATGTTCCCTCACTAGAGAACATATTAATTAACATATAATTTAATTAGATGATGAATAAAACAATACATGCCATTCTGGAGATTGTTGCTATGGAGGTGATCATAATTGTACCATATTTGCTTAGTTAAAAAAGAAAATCAACTGTTAACATTATCATGAAAGGGAATTACAAAGTTACTAAAAACTACTGTTTCAATGAGTTTCTTTTTCTCAGAGTAACAATTTTATTCAAGAAAATAAAATAATGTTGGGTGTAGTGACACACACCTGTAATCTCAGCACTCAAGAGATTGAGGTAAGAGGATCACCATGAGTTTGAGGCCAACCTAGGCTGTGAACTGAGTGTGAGGACAGTCAGAACTACATAGCAAGACTGTTTCAACTCCAAAAAGAAAGGGGGGAGAGAGAGAGAGAGAGAGAGAGAGAGAGACAGAGAAAAGTAAAATCATGGCAAACCACTTTTCATCTAATTTTCCAGTTATACATTCTCTTTCAACATAAAACAATTATCTAATGGCAATTCCAAAACAAACATTATCCATGATTTTCCTCTAATATTTTAAATATAAAATCAATTGCAATGCAATAGCACATGTTTAATGAAATGCTTTCTGGGATAGCAAAATTAATATAGCTAAAGTACACAAGAAACCTTACTATTTTTTTCAAGTTTTCTTGTTATTCTACAATATGCACTAAAATCAAGAGTGTACTAAGAACATTAGCATCATTCTTCTCATAATACATGACAACCTTAGTTCAATATGCAGTGATAATGGACTAACTATAAAAGGAAAACATTTCTGATGAGAGTAAGAATATTTACTACTTAACCTGTCTTTAAAAGATATTTTGGATAAAAATTTCTAAAGTTGTCGGTTAGTATTTTTAAAATTTGGAAGATTGATCAGAAAACATCTATGTTTTAAGAAATCAAATGCTAAATGGTAGTAGGTACAAAAATAATATAAACAGTCCTATGTTTTTGATAGTCCTATTTTATTATGATGCAATACTGACTTTAAATACCTGATTTACTATTAATAAAATATATTTTAATGACTTGTTACATATGTAAGTCAATTATAAAATGTACCAGGTAATATTGTTTTCTAGTCTAAAGGCTTTAACATAAGAAAACAGAGTAATGGCTAATTTGTTAGATATTTATACATACCCTTTAAGAAATCTAAGTCTCTTATGTATAAAGAAATGGCCACTAATAAATTTTATTGAACAAAATCCTGAAATTAGTTTAATTAAAAACAAATGCATCTAGAATTCTAAAATTTACATTATAACATAATGCTCTGAAGGTTAAAAATATATTTAAAAATTTATCCATAATTATTCATAGAATAACGATCTTATTATAATTAAGACTATTCTTAAAATCTGTATTAAAATTAAACCTAAATCAAACCTCCTCTTAATTAATTTAACATTAATATAGTCTTCCTTTGTTGACTCTTTAATAAAGAGCTAAGGAAGTGATACTATGTAGATTTATCATTTTAATCTAATTCAAAAATATACCCATATATGCAAATTTTATATGTAGTTACACATACAACTCATAAAATGAGCTTGTGCACGCAGTAAAAGATTTTATTAGAAAGAAATCAAGTGCTTAAGATTTATGTTTCCCTACGATTAAACAAAGCCATCTATGTTTTTAACTGTTACTGATTCTACCAGTTTTAATTATGGGGCAACAATTCTAGTAATCTAATAAAGCTAAAATACAATGTTCTCTTAAGAACTGAAATGTGAAAAGGTGATAGGCATATCAAAAAACAGAACATGATTTTGTTTAATTATGTGGCACTATCAATTTTTAGCACATAATTTATTATCAATAAATGCCTTTTAATAGCTTGTTAGCTATACAGGCTCATTTTAACACTAGACATGAACAGGTGACTAACAGTTCTCAACAAATATTAACAATGAAATAAAAACTTAAGAGATTAGATTTTTTTCAAAGTATTCATGGACTTTGCGAATCAATTTCCTTAATCATAAATGATATAAATTCATCCTTAAATATTGGGGTTTTTTAAAGTCCATTCTGGATGCAGTGTATTATGTAAAACCACCTAAAGCACTTGGATAGAGAAGATGTTCTCCCTTAGAAAGTACTGAAGCTCCATCTAGAGGCTTTTTCCTCTATTACTGTCACTTGCAATGTAAGTAATATTACCTAGAAATGTGAGTAATATTAAAATGTCAGAGATTTCCTTTGTACCTACCCTTTTGTTATTTATAATGAGTTCCTGCCCTAATCTTCTTAGGGTAGCTCTAGCTCCATCACTGCCATCAAGTGGTAAAAAACCAAAATTGAACCTTAAAAAAAAAAAAAAAAAAAAGGGAAGAAAGCAAAGAGAAATAGGAAAAGACTTACGTGTTCTTTAAAGACTTACGTGTTCTTTATAACTTATTCACCCTCTTTTTCTTACTTGAAGACATGTGTTTGTAATTTTCTTTTATGCTCTACATATTGTTTTAGTCAAATTTTAGAGAAAATGTTTGTTTCTAAAAAACAGTATTATACATCATCTCTGAATCTGAAATGTACGTCAAGTAATTTTGGATTTGCAACATATATTAAAACACTTTGAATTGAATATATTTTAGTTAAACTAGGCATTTTTATGAGTTGCTTGATTAGAAACACAAAAAATTAAAAAGGTTAATGAATTGTATAGTATACTACAACAGTCACAAAGCCACAATGTGATTTAAGTATTTTCTACTACCTATAAAAATAACCTGGAGTTTAATAAATGGGACAGTCTTATAGCACCTTTGTGATTTTGTCATAACAACGGCTCCCCAAAATGTTTTCAACAGCCTACAAATGAAAAAAGAACAGAATAAAGATTTAACACTGAAGAAAGCAAAAGAAACAAAAATTAACCTTACAAAGCAACATGGGAATTCAATTCAAATTAAAGTTACTTAAAATCCTTCCTTCCCTTTCTTACACATACATGCTTCCTGAATTAAAGGACAGGAGTTAGGACTTGCAAAGACACAAAACTAAGATAGGTACAGTAGTGCATACCTGTAATTCCAGCCAATCAAGAAACTAAAGCAATATCACAAATTTAAGGCCATTCTGGGCAACTTTAGAGATACCCTGTCTCAATAAAATGAAAAGGGCTGGAGATACTACTGAGTGGTAGTGCATTTTTCCAGCATGTGCAAAGTCCTGGGTTCAATGCTCACAACACAAAACAAAAATCAGCATAATAAAACTGTAACTACAGAACTTAGAAGACCAATGAAATAATGTCTCTGTTTAATGAGGTTATTACATTCTGTTAGAATAACTCATTCAATATTTTTCTATTGTAAATTTGTACTTTAGTATGATAAACCTGGCTATTCCTTTCAGTAGATGCAATTGGGGGATTCAAGACTAGCAATCTTAGTATTTACCTACTTGGTACAAGAACAACAAGGTGTGTGCATTGTGTCAAACTGAGATTTTACCCACATAATGCTCCATGTAACAGGCTTTATGCTTGTTTCCCTGGCCATGGGAGGAATACACCCATAACATTCTTTGGTTAGGTAAACTGTTATGTACCATACTGGAATGTGGGTGTGGCTCATAGGAGCTGTGATTGGAGAAACAAGGAACATAACTCAGTACAACAGCATATGAAAAGCTAGATTTGCAAGTTTTGAAGGAGGGTGAAAGTGAATCATCTGGTGGTTCATGTAAAGGATGATGGTGGTGATGATGATGACAACTTTGATGATGGCCACAGGAGCCAAAGTTCCTGTGACAGTGAAACGGGGCAAAAAGCAACTGATACAGACACAGGGAAGGAAGGCCTCCTTTATTCAGATGACAAAGAACATGTATTTGACTAGTCAAAATGGTCATACAACCAAATGGAACAATCCAATGCTAGAACAATGTCCAAAAATATGAGGATCTTGGCAGGAGTGAAACTTACTGGACAGAATGCCAGTACTGCCAGTCTATGTTGGGAACTGTAACAGATGAGAAATGCTACAAGATGTTGTAAAACACACAAATGATGAGATACAAGTAAAATGTCCTGTATGCACTGAGAGCTATACTAACAATTGTGTTTGAAACCTCTGCAGCTGAACAGAAAGTTTTCATAGGTCTGCTGTACTTAGCGGGCTTTCTCATGGTAATTACAGAAATGTTGAAGACTGACGGAGAAGTGATGAATGTGGGCATGAGGTCTGTGGAATAACAATTATACTGGGGAGATTTAGTTCCCTTCAACATTCCTTGAGGTTAGCTGAGCACAGTGGCATTGGCTTGCAACCTCAGCAGACGGATCACCACCAGTTCTAGGCCAGCCTGGGCTACATAGTGAATAGTGAGTTGAAGGTCAGGCTGAACCATCAAGTAAGATCCTGTTACAAAAAAACAAACACAACACAAACATAAACATAAAACTCCCCAAATGAAATAGCCTAAGGTTTGATGACAAAACCATCCACCAAGAAAGAAAAAGAACTGATAATCTTGCTGCTATCCACTCTTGTTTGAGAGCTTGTGGCTGTCAATGAATTTATATATCATCTGAACATATGACTAGTAGGTGTTGGGGCTATGATACACAGGCAAGCAGTCAGCCTTGGGCATTTCCCCTCATAAACTGCTTTCAGGTAAATTAACTTTCCTCAATTCTGGCACCACTAATATTTTAGATCAGATAAGTCTTTGTTGTGGAGAGCTATTCCATTCACTGTAGGATGTTTAAAGGCATCTCTAAACTAACACCAGGTGCCAGGAGGAAAGCCCCACAGTCACTCATTTGGTAAGGGTAATACAAAAATGTATGCCTTTTCTTTCTTGCCTTTCCTTTCTTTCTTCCTTTCACAAATGTATACTCTTGCAGTATTTAATGGCCTCAGTGGACTAGATTTTGTGTATAGCACACATGAAAAATATGAGGATGAGCATTTCTATATCAACTTTCTATATCAACCATTACATATTTTAACATTTAAACACATATGAACACATATCCTTAAGATGTTTCAGTTTTTCCTAAAGGTGAGATACTTTTTATACATCTTTTAAAATTTGGAGCTCTATCTCCAAGTGGAATTTTATCTTTCAAAAAAATTTGGTGTAATTCCTGGTTTTTTTTTTCCTCTCTGTGTTCCCATCCAGTTTATTTACAAATTCTAATGATCCTCCCATCAAAAGTATACTAAGAATCTGAACACTAATAACCCTATCAATACCACAATGGGTTAAGTCATTATTTTTTTTTTTTTTTGAATCATTACAAAACTTAACATATTTTCCAACTTCAGCCCCAGTGTGGCATTTTACCACAAAGTCTATTTCAGCACAGGTGCCAGATTAAAACAAAAACCAGATCCAGTCAAAACCCTCTAACGGTTTTCCGTTTCACTCAGATCAAAAGACAAAGTCCTTAGTATGCACCTTGGGAATTCCAATTAACATCTTACTTAAGCTTATAACAGCCTAGTTTAACTTTTAAGAACCTAGGTAACCATTTAAAAATAACTAAAAAAGATAGAAAGCAATCAAGAAAAAAGGAATCTAAATGGCATACTATAAAAGGATCAGCTCAGGGCCAGCCAAATAGCTCAGCAGATTAAAGTACCTGCAAGCAGGCACAAGGGCCAGGGGTTCGATCCCAGGGCCTGCTGTGCTGGCTCCACCCCCAGGGGGCGCTGAGACAGCAACTGAGACTGGGCGTGGTGGCACAAGCCCGTAATCCCTGCTCTTAGGAGACTATAAACAGGCAGATCACTTATGAGTCTGATCTAGTAGTGAGACCTTGAACAACCTGTAGACCCTTCCCTAAAATGAAAAGCAAAAAATAAATAAAATAAAAGTATCAGCTCAAGTGTGAGGTGCATAGTTCAGTGGTGAAGTACTTGCCTAGCAAGTATGAGGCCCTGGGTTCAATTCCCAGAACCAGCACCACCAGAAACAAAGTCAAACACAAAAATAAACAGATGAGAGGGAATGTGGAGTTTTTACTTAATGGACAGTGGGTTTCAGCTTGAAGTCATGAAAACATTTTGGAAACAGTGGTGTTGACTATACAACACTGTGTCAATACTTAATACCGATCAATTCCATTCCTAAACATTGTGAAAAGGGCAAATTTCTTGTTGTATGCATTTTATCACAATTTGTTTTTAAAATACCAAACTTCTTACAATCACATTAAAACCTCCAAAGTCTTCAGAATAGTCCACAAGGCCACAGGGAACTGTTGTCTCCTTACCTCTGAACTCATCTCCAACTACTTTCCCCCTGGCTTTTCTCGACACTCAGGCCTCCTTTTTGTTCCTTATGGTGGTCACTCATGCACTCAGGCCTCCTTTTTGTTCCTTATGGTGGTCACTTTGCATTTAGTGATCCCTCTACCTGAAATTGCTCTTATACCTGTCTTTCAAATTCTTATACTTATCTTCAAGGTTCAATTCTTCCTTCTCTCATGTCTCTGCTCAAATACCACCCCCTATGCCTTCTCTAAAACTGTAATCTCTCCCTTAACACTTCTTGTCTCTCTTCTATGCTGTATTTTTTCTAACAGAATTTTAACTACCTGGCATAATGTACATTTTACTTATTTACTATTGGTTATGCCTTAGGTCTAGATGTCCCACAAAGCCTCATGCAATTACAGATGGGGCTTTTTCAGAGGTGGCTGAATCTAGAGTCTGATACTGGGATTAAGAGTGGGGGAATCACTAAATCAGTTCACTGATTGATGTGGTACTGCCCTAATGCTAAAATAAGAGACAGAAAGAGGCTTGTCTTCTCCTTTGCTCGCTTGCTTTTTGCTGTCTTCTTCAAAGGAAAGCATTTCTTGTTCCCTTGAAATCTTTTTTCCCCCCTGCAGTACTGGGGATCAAATTCAGGACCTTGCCCTTGCCAGGTGCTTAGGACACTGAGCTATCTCCCAGGCCCACTTTTGCTGTCTTCTGCTTGCCATAAATTGGTTCTCCTCTACAATGCCCCTCTGCCAAGCCACCCTGCCTTGGAGCCTGCCAATTATGGATCAAAACCTCTACAAACTGTGAGCTAAAAAAATATTTCCTCCCTGAACTTGTGGGTGTTGGATATTTGGTCTCAGCAATGAGAAAACAAACTTAAGAAGGAGTTTTTTCTTTTTTTTTGCTACTTCAGGCTGCCTTAACGGCAGGTCTGGTGGTGCTTCTGGAGCTGGGAATCAAACTGCCATATTATGTGCCTGATGGCATTGGCCCAAGTGGCACTTCAAACAACTGAGCTATCCAGCAAAGCCCCAAGAAAACAAACTTAGATACTATCATTCTCTCTCACTAGAATATAACACCATAAAAGTAGGAATTCTGTTTTGCTTAATGCTATATCCCTAAAATAGTACTCATAGTAGACAATTAATAATTTTGGATCAAAGTCTATTGATATAAGACTATTGATCATTTATTAAGACTGCACTTCTTAAACCTTGTTTAAAATTGGACAAAAAAATAAAATTGGACAGGGCTTTACTTGCTACTTTAATGTCTATTCTGTCCATCTAGATACAACTATAGCCAGCTACTTTATTGCTAACTTTTTTTTCTTTCATATTTTCTTTCATATGTTTAATTTAGCAATGAAGATCATTCTTACTACACTTGTACATTATTTAAAGTTTCCCTAGTCACTTTAATAGATGAGAAAAGTAATATATTGAAAATAATGACATAATGATTGAATGGTAAAGCAAGTTTTCTAACTTCCCATGCAATTTTTATCTCTAGGAACTTTAACCTTAGTTTTCTTTAAAATAAAATTTATTTTTAATTGATATAAATTTTATATAATAATGAGGTCCCATATGATGTTTTTCCTTAGTTTTCTTGTTTACAATATAAACTCATACAGAAATTAGAATTGGTTGGATGAGTTCCGTGAAGAACAATTAGTTGGTTGAAAGACTTTTCAGTTTTGTTTAAGTAGCAACATTACATAATGCTGGCTCCTCAACCTACTTCTTTTTGGTATTTCCTGATTATCACAATGAAAAAGAAAGAACAATATCATATAGGCAGTAAAGATTAAATTCATCAAAATACTTTACCAGAAGAAACACAGGAACATCAACCAACATGCATAACTAGAGCTATTCTACTGTTATCTAAAACTCTGTGAACACTGCTATGTAAAGTGTTACTGAGTAGTATATACATCTTATTAAGTACATCCATTGACTTTTAATTTTTGTAAGTCTTTATATTTTTAAGGCTTTAATTTTTTTAATATTTGAGCATGTCTCTTATAAACAGCATACATTCTTGGTTTTGTCACTGACCTTTTTCATTTATCAATTTTGTCTTGACAATTTTATCTACTTATTTTTAAGGTGCTTATTGATACATCTGAATTTATTTCTACCTATTTATTTTATCCTGGCCTTAAAAAAAAATTCTTTCCCTTCTTTTTGTCTTTTTCTTTGAGTTAGTGTTTAACTCTTAGTACATTCTTTCTCATCCCTATCCCTACAGGTGCTTAGAAGTTACAAGTTCTAGCCTTTTACTGGCTACTCTAGATAGTTTTAAATACATACTGAATTTAACAAAGTCTAAATTAATATTTTTATTCTTGAAAAATATAAGAACATTAGACTATCTGAGTGCTGATCATTCCCTCTAAACTTACATACTGCTATTATTTTAGTTTCATCCTATTCACTCTTCTCACAAATCAGACATTTTTCTCATAAAGCCACTGTGTTTAGGATTCACCTACATAATTACCACTATGTTTACTCACTATTCCATCTTGCATCTCAGATTTGCCATCTGACAAGCATTTTTCTCCTCCCTGAAGTTTTAGCCTTTGGTATGTATTGTGTAAAGGAACAGTTTCTTACAAACTATTTTATATTTGTTTGCTTATCTGGAATTATCTTTAATGTGCTCTTTCTTGAAAGACAGTTTCACTTGATACAGAATTCTACAATTCTAGTTTTTAAGATTTTTTTCTCAAAGAATTGATGGCAGTAGTCTTCTACCTACTGTCTTTAAAAATGGATTTAGTACTGGATCTAGAGGGTCTCACTACACAGATCACAGATCGGAGTTGTAGTGTTCCTCCTGTTTTCAGCCTTGAATTTCCCTGACTCACAAAGTGTAATGTTTTTCTGCTGAGTTTTCCAATTTATTCAGGCCCTGATTTTCTTTATATCCTAATTTATACACATTTTGTAAAGGTGAAGGTAAGTGAAAATATTTTAAGCATGTAAGTAACTTTCTTTTCTTTCTTTCTTTTTTCTGTTTTCAGTTTTCTGAGACAGGGTCTTGTTTTGTAGCTCAGGCTGGCCTCAAACTCCTGGTGATCCTGACTCAGCCTCCAAGTGATAGAATTACAGGCACAGGCCACCACTCCTGGCCCTATAAATAACTGGCCA
Source organism: Octodon degus (assembly GCF_000260255.1). Classification (NCBI taxonomy): domain Eukaryota; kingdom Metazoa; phylum Chordata; class Mammalia; order Rodentia; family Octodontidae; genus Octodon; species Octodon degus. Next base: position 3,309,199 of record NW_004524784.1, read on the forward strand.
TTATTACCATGAAGATTTTTTAAATTTCATTTATTTCTACCACTCAGATTTTGATGTTTCTTGTTTCTTTTCTTTTTTTGGTACTGGGAATCAAATTGATGTTTCTAGGTGTTCTTGACTAGGCCAATGTAATATAAACCTAAAGTAAAATAAAATGTAATTCAAATTTATATTAATATCATTTTATATTATCCAATTAAACCAAGAATGAAGTAAATTCTCTTTTGTGGCCCTTTGAATGTTATTATAAACATAAATTATATAATATACTAATACTTTGATTTTCCTTTTTTTACTAAGTTGTTTTTAAAGGAGGTCAAAAGAAGATGACAAAAAATTCTGTATTTCTTTTTTTTTCTTCTTCTTCTTTGCTAGAAGAACTTTATTTTTGTTTTCCATAATTTTACTGAGTTGGGCTTGGGAGATGGCTCAGTGGAATAAGCGCTTCCCTGGCAAGCACAAGGGCCTGAGTTCAATCCCAGCTTCCACCAAAAAAACAAAACAATTTTATTGAGAAATAAAGAGAAATGAGACCGCTTCAAATAAAATTGGTAGGACAGTTTCAATAATTAACACACTGAATACTGTCTTCCTAGAGGTTATTTGTTGTACAAGATGCAGACATGATATCCTATTTACAAACACTATTAGAATAAATCCCTCTATTCATTAAGAGAATGTAGCTATATATGTATCTTAACCATTTTGAATACACAGATACAAAATGGTCATTCAACTATATCCCCTTTTTTTTTGTTTAGTTCCGTCATTTAAATATTACAGGTGTGTGAACTCGTTAAAATATTCCAAAATAGTTCAGTAGTCCATAATAATATTGGGTCTTCCACTTGACTGGCAATGTCAAAAGTTGTTTATCTGAGTCCCCTATGGCTCAACATAACATGACTTTACTTCTAATACTTCATTTTTATACTTTTCTGCTGGATGGTTAAGACCAAGATAAAGCAAGACCTATGCAACAAGAATTGTAGCTTTTGTATCTGATAAGGTCAGTCAAATCCCCTCAGGATTTATTCTGAGA
>NW_004524784.1:3311236-3311756 GCF_000260255.1 Octodon degus
TCCTAGCTCTTCTCCTTGCTCTCTCTTCATTGTCTAGTCCTCAAGTTCTTGCTTTCCTTTTAATTGTATTATACCTTTCTATTTGTATTTCTTTTGAGTTCTTATACTAGGGAGACTATATGATATTTACACATGTGTGTCTGGTTTATTTCACTTATATCTTCAAGTGGTATCCACTTAAATATGAAGGCTTCAAGTTTATCATTCTTTATAGCTGAGTAATACTCTATTGTATAAAAATGCCACATCTTTTTCAGCCATTCCTCAGGTGATGGGCATCTTGGTTGTTTCCAAGATTTGGCTATCACAGATTGTGCTGCTACAAACATAGGTACACATATATCAGTATAATATGATGTTTTCAGATCCTCCAGGAAAATTCCTAGTAGGGGAATAGCTGGTTTGAATGGAATTTCCAGTCCTAGTTTTCTAAGGAGTCTCCACACTGATTTCCATAATGGTTGCACCAGTCTACATTCCCGCCAGCAGTGGAGAAGGGTTCCTTTTTCCCCACAGCCTC
>NW_004524784.1:3313389-3313999 GCF_000260255.1 Octodon degus
GCCATCTTTACAATGTTGGTTCTTCCTATCCAGGAGCATGGAATATCTTTGCATTTTCTGAAATCCTCTCTGATCTCTTTTTTAAGAGTACTGTAATTTTCTGTGAAAAGATCTTTGACTTCTTTGGTTAAGTGAATTCCAAGGTATTTCATTTTCCTTGGTGCTACTGTAAAAGGCATTGTTTCTATAATTTCCCTCTCAGTGTGTTTGTTATCTGTATAGAGGAATGCTATTGACTTTTGGGTAATGACTTTGTATCTTGCTATGCTACTGAATTTCTGTATTAATTCTAGTAGCTTTCTGGTGGAGTAAAGTATCATGTCATCTGCAAATAATGATAATTTAACTTCTTCTTTACCTATTCTTACTCCTTTTATTTTTCTCTTGTCTAATGGCTGTAGCTAATGATTCCAGATCTATATTGAATAGGAGTGGTGATAGAGGACATCCTTGTCTTGTACCAGATCTAAAGGCAAAAGATTTCAGTTTTTTCCCATTTAGAATTGGGTTTTCATAAATGGCTTTTACCAGATTGAAGTAGAGGCCATCTATTCCAATTTTCTGTAGGACTTTGAACATGAATGAGCGTTGGACTTTGTCAAAAGCCTTT
>NW_004524784.1:3319899-3321069 GCF_000260255.1 Octodon degus
CTGCAGCCCTTGGGAGTGAACCTGTTGTGCCCCTCTGGCAAGATGTTCTGCTCCTGGACTAGCTGGATGGTTCTGTTCACTACAAGCTCTGCAGGGACTGCAGCTGCAGAGTTTCACCCCAGGCCTGTATGCCAGGCCTGAACTGAGTCTAAAGGGGACAAGGGGGAGTAGGGGAGAAGGGAAGCTCTCCCACACACTCGCTGGGCCTGGGGTAAGGCTGGATCTGGGTCCCGAGAATGTGACAGAAGTTCTCACTCACTTGGCAGGCTTGGGGGGAGGTGGGGGGAGGGTTGCAGAGTGGTGCGGGTGGTCCCAAGGGCGTGGAACAGGGTCTCACTCATTCTGCTCCTGGGTTTGAACCGGACAGGTCCTGCAGGCGCAGGGTAGCCAGAAGCTCTCCCACACACTCACTGGGTCTGGGCTAGAGCTGGATCTGGGCGTCCCAAGGATGCGGCAGAAGTTCTCACTTGGTGGGAGGTGGGGGGCTGCTGAGTGGTGGCGGGGGTCTCAAGGGCGCAGAAGAGGGCCTCACTCATTCTGCAACTGGCTTTGAACCGGTCAGGTCCTGCTGACACAGGGTAGCCGGAAGCTCTCCCACACACTCACCTGGTCTGGGCTAGGGCTGGATCTACAAAATTCTGTATTTCTTACAGGCATTAACATATGAGAATTTTGTTTTAAAAAATGTAGAGAGAAATAGTATTAGAACCAGAAGGCATACAGAAACAGGAAATTCTGAGTTACAAGATAGACTCATAAACATTTTAAAATAAAAGGTCTAAAATTTATCAAGAGGAGCGAAAACACTTGCAACCCTGTTCAAATATTTGTTCCTGTCCTTCCATAAAGAATGTTTTCCTTGTAGGTCCTGACAAACTCCCACCCTGGTCAGCATCACTATCTAAAATTGATAGATTAAAGACTTATTTTCAAACACAGATCACAATGGAATACAGAGTTGACTTGATTCCTGCATGACACAAAAATATTCCTCACATCACTTTTTGAGGCATATTGAGGATGCTCTCGAATTCTGGTAGAAAGAAAAGATAAAATTATCAGAGAACTTGAAATCTTATTGTAATACTTTTAGAGATGTTTTTCTAATTATACTTTGTGTGTGTATTTTTTTCTTTTGTACATTATACATCATATTGAAGTTTGGAAGCA
>NW_004524784.1:3321589-3324407 GCF_000260255.1 Octodon degus
ATGAGGATATGGGGATCAAACCACAGCATCCTGAGCCTGACTGCTTTGTTTAAGCAGGCAATTAAGCAACTGAGCTAATGGGCAGGGCCCCCCTGTACTAAATACAAAAACAAACAAAAAAACAGATTGGCTAATCAACAATTTCATAATAACTGGCAATGAAAAATAAATACATTTTGATGTCTTTTATTTATGTCAAGCAATGAACTATTTAGTTTAACAAGATAATTCACTTTTTTAGAAGCTAAAATAATTTCAGAGTCCTCTCTTACCGTTCCATTTAGTACCAAATTATTTAGAAGTTTTTAAGACCTATGAGATAATCGTAAGAAAGGGATATCTGATGCTAGAATTTAGAGACTCTTTTTTTTTTTTTTTTACCACAAATGTTATTAGAATTTAGAGACTCTTAAATACTATCTTAGAAAAACTGACACATGAAAAACAAAACAAAGACAAATTTTTAAGCTCCCTCTGAGAAATATTAATGTGCTAAAGCTGTTGTTGATGCTGGTGACGTGTGTGTGCGCATGTGTGTTGGAGGAATTAGAGACTGAACCCAAGGTCATTCCACCTCTGAGCTACATCCCTAGTTCATTTTATATTTTCTTTTGAGTCACAATCTTGCTAAATTGCTCAGGCTTCGAACTTGTGAGCCTCCTGCTTCAGGCTCCAGAGCAGCTGATATTATACACATGAGCCACCATGTCTGACTATGCTAAACTTTTTAAAAAACTTGTCATCACTGATTTTTGCCTATGTTAGAAACTCTTTGAACATTTATTGTGAAAATACAGTAAAACAAGGGGTTTCATAACATATTTAAGTTACTGCTATTAAAACTGTTAGTACAGCTGGTAATATGCTCAATTTTCAGCATAGCACCAAAACCAATAAACAAACAATAAATAGTTGTCATTAAAATTGAAAAGCAAATTGTACAAATATAAATATATGACATAAAAGATATCTCAATCAATTATTAAACATTAGAATTTTAGAGCAATCTGAATAGCATTATAACTACCTAGATCTAGAGCACAGTAAGAGTAAGTCAGAAAAAAAGACTATATGTCATATAAAGAGGAAATTTCAAACACAGAGAAACTTTTTGGAGTCCTCAGAAAAATGTTTAGGAATTAGAATTTATAACTTAAGCTTGTATTATACAACTTATACTGCCTCATTTTCCCTATATTTCCTTTATTTTATTATTATTTTTTGGTACCAAGAATCAAAATCAGGACTGTGCACTTGCCAGGCAGAGGAAGGAACTTGTGCCACTGAGCTATATTCCCAGCCCTATTTTATTCTATATACATGAGCATAAAATTAAGAATTACATTTTACTGTAGTGATTTGCAGGTATGGAGTGTGAACTAATATTTTGCTTTCAGAAAGATCTGTGTAAACTAGGCAGGGTGGCACAGTAAAGTAGTAACAATACTTGAGAGGCTGAGGCAGAAGGATTGCGGAGTTTGTGACCAGCCTAGGGTACACAGTGAACCTGTTTAAAAAAAAAAAAAAAAAAGCCAAAAAAAGAATATTTTAAAAATACATACAAGTTACTGGAAGACTGATTTTTTCTATTTTAGGGAAGGGTTTACAGGGTGTTCAGGGTCTCACTACTAGACTGGACTCGTAGTGATCCACCTGCTTACAGCCTCCCAAGAGCTAGGAGGTGTATGCCACCATGACCAGGCTCAATTGCTATCTCTGTGTGCTCCAGGGGCGGGGGCAGCTGGGCAAGACTGAAATTAAAAGACAAAGTTGTTAGATTTAATAGTCATAAAATTACTCAAATACCATCAAAAGTTTTTTTTTTTAAATTTAAATGTTTACTTTCAATTTCTGCATCTCACTGCAAATAAATAACAAAAATTTGCAAATCAGTACTAGTCCACAGACCATACTCTGAGTATCACTTTCTCACATAAGAGGCCATCAAAGAACATCACAGAAAACATACTAATTAAGAATTAGTGGTTGAAGATTTACTCCAGTGTTAAAATGTTATATAAGTTTTCCGTTAAAGAGTAGGCATTTAATTTTTTCTTCTTCTTTTTGTGATACCAGGGATGGACACAAGACCTTGCACTTGCCAGGCAGGTGCTTATGCTGCTGAGCTATATCCCCAGCCCTTAATTTTGAAATAAATGCCTTAATATCCTTTTGCTTCACTTAAAGTAAGTAAGCAGCTTCTTCACTTTTGAAAGCCAAGTGCAGAATCGGAATGACATTTGGGCATGTTGTCAATTTAAATGAAAAACAACAACAAACAAACAAACCTGAGCATTGAAAATAAAAATTCTCATATCATAATGATATATGTGTGTCTATGTTTATAGCAGCATAATTTGTGATAGCCAAATCTTGAAAACAACCAAAATGACCGTCACCTGAGGAATGGATGAAAAAGAGGTGGAGTTTTTATATAATGGAGTATTACTCAGCTATAAAGAAAAATAATTTCATGGGCCGGGGAGATAGCTCAGTGGAATACGTGCTTGCCTGGCAAGTGGAAGGTCCTGAGTTTGATCCCTGGTACCACCAAAAAAGAAAAATAATTTCAAACCCTTTGTAGAAAAGTGGATGCAACTTGAAGCTATACTCATAAGAGAAATAAATCAGACTCACATGTGTAAATATTGCACTTTCTCCCGAGTGTAAGAACTCAAAAGAAGAAATAAGAATCCAAAGGTAGGGGGACTCAGGTCAATAATTTCTGACATTGCCAGTTAAACAGAAGACCCAATGCTATTATGGGCTACTGGTCTCTTTTAGAATATTTTGCGGAGTTTACACACCTATAATATTC
>NW_004524784.1:3324507-3331507 GCF_000260255.1 Octodon degus
AGTGGGCCTACAAAGGGACGGAATATTTCCTAGCATTTGGTAAGAACATATCTTTTCTACTACAATAAACAAAATATGGATCACAGAATTTTGTTGAAACGAGTCTTGAATCCATATATTGAAGAATATCAATATTCCTCAAATATGTTATATACTAGAGATAACTCAATAATGGGTAACGGAATTATGATTCAAAACAAATGTGAGATAAACACAAATGTAACACAATATAACATCATTAACAAAATTATTTTTAGTAAATAATAAAACATAACCTCACTATTTTTATTAGTGCTATGATTATTATTAATTGTAAAATATTCAAACACACAGCAACAGGCTCACTACTTAAAAAAAGGAAAAAGTATTATAAGAGATTGTGCAGGTAAAGGATTCCCTAATTTTAATATAATTTTCAAGAATAATAACCTATCATGCATTATGCATGCCCATTATTCGAGGGCAGCCTGAGCTACATACAGATTAAGACCAGCCAGCATTACAAAGTGAGACCCTGTCTCAAAAAAACAAGAAAAAAAGAAAGGCAGGGAGTAACCTATCAACCAGATAGGTATTAACATTTTCTAATTATAAAGAAGTTGTGCTTAAGCTCACTAGTTAAGAGTCTGACTAGAATTTCAAATATGCTTAGGGTGTTGGGAATATGAATTACTGTAGCCACTTTAGAAAGCTGATTAATAAGATGCAAAATATCATGTAGCCTATGATACAGATAATCCACCTCTGGGCATATAACCTAGAACAGACCAGTATACACAGTACAAAATAGATTTTGTATCACAGCATAATCTTTTTGATTGAGGCCTATATTATCAGATAGATATTACAATCATAACTCAGAACCAAATTAAATATATTTCATTAAAAAAGGACTCTTTACATTCTGACACTTCCACTACACATTATTCTGTTTTAAAGTCAACTTATTAAACTGATTTAATTACCTGTTGTTTGGAAATCACTGTGCTAAAAAACTAGCAATACGAACCCAACAACATATATAAGATTGTTCACTGATACTGTTAAAAATAGAAAAGGAATTAAGTATAACTTAAATGTTCACTAATCACAAGATAATTAAAATGTTAAATATAATGTAATATCAAGCAGTTAACAGTTTAAATCTAACCAAGATATATATATCTTGAGAGGCTGAGGTAGGCGGATTGCTGTGAGTTTGAGATTAGCCTGGGTTATAAAGTGAGCTCAAGGCCAACCTGAACTGCATAGCAAGACCCTGTCTCAAAAGTCCAAAAAAGAAAACCGAAACAAAACAACAAAAAAGTAGACATCTTAAAAATATAATGTAGGGTACAAAAGTAAAACAGTGTTTCTAGAATGATGTCACATTATGATACCATATTATGATTTTAAAGAGATAGATAAGATACAACAGTATAAAGATAGTATGAAAGTATATATTTTAATACGTACTTTAACACATAGCAGGGTATAGGTACTCAAAGGTAAAGGCTGGTTATTTTCATTATGTATGTAACATTAACAAAAAAATTAAAGAGTTTTTAAGCTTTACCTGAAAAAAGTTTAAAACTGCTGCAGTGTTTTCAGGTCTGAATTGGTAAAAGAGGGAAGGAAGTATATAGATAAGTAAAACTAGGTGTACAATGGTTTTGAACTAATGAATAAAAGACCATGAAAAAAAAAACCAACAACAAAAAAGAAATTATATTCTAAACGGACCAAAAGCATAGGGACTAAGGAAAAATTAGAGATGTAGAGAGCAACAGCTGGGGGAAAAAAAAGCATGAAGCAAACTAAAAAGGCAGGAAGGAAAGCCCTAACAACTGGTAAACTGATCCATTTCTCATCAGTGATTCAACTGTATAAATAAAAGAGTGGCAGCTTAGTGGGAAAGTACTTAGCAACTCTGTTTACACAGACAACAGAAAGTGCCACTAGAGTGGCAAATTGAACTAAGGAAGGCCAATTAACCCTTTCACCTTGGTGTTTTATACTAGCTATCTTACTTACTGTGCCTCTGTTAGATCTACACTGATATGTGTTAGACGAAATGCAATTATAAATCATTGTCACATGTATTGATAAATTCTGCAAATTCCACGAGGCACATTCATTTTATTTAGTGTTCTCAATACCTCCTTTGCTACTTTCATCTGGTTTTAATTAAGAAACACGTTCAAAGGAAGAGAGGTTATCCAGAAACTCAAACTACACATGTCCTTTATTAAACTATGAATTAATTCCTAGTCAAGGTTTTAGCTTAATTTTTTTTTTTATTAGACTCACTTCAAATTTCTTTTAAATAAATTAGGGGGAAATTACAGAAAGAATAACACATCTGGACAAAAAAGCTAAATATACAATGAAGAGGTCTATAAATCAACAGACCTATAGCTGTTGTATAAGCAGTCACGTCTATGATTACAATTTATTACTTATGAGAGAAACATTGTCTTTTAAAGGGCTATATGAATATTTTTAGACAGTGATGAGTTCCTACTGATTCAGCTTCCTGTTTCTCAAATGCACTCATGTTTTCTTTTCACTAGCTGTATTTTTTTTTGAAAGTGAGAATTGTATCTTCTACATATTCTATAAAACCTAGAAAAGAGCCACACACCAACTAGGTATCCAACTATGTGACAATGAACATGTTGTGAAATGTTGGCATATGTAAAAGCTTTTCTAGTAGGGCCAAAAACAAAGACAATTATTCAATGGTAAACTAAGGCAATCCACACAGATGTTTATTCATGAATCCTAACACTGTCTTTTCCCCACTATCCACTCATAAAGGTACCAATACCATACCATTATCAGCTGATATCTGTTCGCAAATTTTCTCCTGATCATGTTATTTAATCACTGAATCATTTTAGTAGTAATTTTTAAAATGGCAATTAAGTAATAGGAAAATGTCAATAGATCACTTTGAGGAAGGGAATACAGGAATAATTCACAGCATATTTCTTAATGCAGCAAAGATCAACAACGTCCTGAAAAGGTTACACTTGCATTTTAGGAGTATGGAGATATTTCTGAGCTCTGGTTTTTCTCAACTCATTCTTATTGAATAACAAAAGGCAAAAGAGTTCAAGAGTTCTGCCTTCCTCAAGCAACAGAGGATGTGTTTATTGACTTCTTGGCCATGTTAAAAATCAGTGGAGGAAGGGACAAGCCTTGCAGCTTGTGCAATTCTCTTGGCCTTCTCCTGAATGCAGGCCACCCACCAGGCTCCCAATTTCCTTTTTCTTCTATAACAATAGTGGCACAACCACTGCAAAAGCAACCAGGGAAGGGGCCAGCAGCAGAGATAACCCTAACTGTGTTCTCTTGCATGAACTAGAGCATACATATGCCTCTTTTGGATGTAGGAAGAAAACACAGTGGCTCTCATCCTGCTGCTGGCCTCCTACTCCCTTGAAACAGTACCACCAAGGTGAAAGTAAAATCCTCCTATGTAGTACTTACATACCACACAAAAAGTATCTTATAATTTGTTAAAAAAGAAAAGTAGCAAAGTTATTATTGCAAAGAAAAATGAAATGATACATTATGCCAATCAAATATCATTTACCTAAAAGCTACAGTTTAGATGGTCTAATTTAAAAATCTCAATTTATATAAGCAACTCTTACCAGATTCTTTTCAGGAATTCACTTCCTTGTTTTGTAAATAAATTTGAATCAAATCAAAATTTCAAATTAGGCTTAATTTCCCAAAGTAGTTATTAATTAAGCTCAAGCAAAGTCTGGGATGGCTCAAAGATACATCTCTTTGTCTCTTCTGAATACGCTAATTGCTGGAGTTAATTTTGGACTTCAGTTTAGAATTGATTCCCAAGGTAGGGGACTAAAACACACATACCCAAAGCCAAGAGTCAATTACTATGATTTTTCCCATTGAGGTAAACAAGCATCTTAATATATACAATATAATAAAAACCAGGAGGCTTATATTTCTCAATCTACTTCCCCACCTACTGTGTATTAGATCTTCTCTCTCTTTGGAAAAGATGACATGATTATCTAATATAAAAATTCTCTAGAAGACTAACAATTTCTCTGATGGCAAGGGAAAAAAAATCCATACATGATAGGTTTTTTTTTGTGTGTGTGTGTGTGTTTTTTTTTTTTTTTTGTATCAAACCAATGTTTGGTTAACATTTAACTGCAAAAGAGAGTTGTGGTTTTGGTTTTGAAATTAAATGGAGACATCTACTCTTCCTGTAGGAACATCTGGTTTATTTTATAATTTGATAAACTTCAATAATTTTCTTCCTGGGCTGTGGAGGCAGCTCAGTGGTCTAAGTGCCTGCCTAGTAAGCACAAGGACCTGGGTTTGATCCTTGGTACCTCATGTTGTGCTGGTCCCAGAAACCCAGAGTGTCATGTGGGCCATCAAAACCAGGGTTGGTGTTGCATGCCTGTAATCTCAGCACTGGGAAGGTAGAGAATGGAGGATCACTACAAGTCTGAGCTGCATAGTGAGGCTCTGTTCCAAATAAATAAATAAATAAATAAATAAAATAATTGTCTGCCTAAAAGTCTTCTGCTCCTCCAAATTTCTTCCATCTTTCTCATTCCCAATCAACCAAATATATAACCAGATATTTTTCTTAATAAATTTTTAATAAGCAATACACTATTCAAGAAGTACTAAAGTATTCTCAAGCCACCTGCTACCTAAAAGTATATCTCCATCTCCACAAAGAGGACATCTAAACACAGAGGTATACAACATGCAAACTCTGTAAGAATAAACGTATACATGTATGCATATACATATTAGCAGTATTTGCTAGTATTTACTAGCAGGCATTTCCACTGAGCTACATTTCCAGCCAATTTTTGTTTTTTTCTGACAAAAGGTCTAAGTTAGTAATTTGCCCAGGCTGTGCTTGAACATGTAATTTTCCTGCCTCAGCCTCCTAGAGAACTAGGATGACAGGTATGCACCACAATGTTCAGTTTTCCATTATTTCTTGAAGCAAAATTTTAGTGTATTGATATGCTAATAAAGTAATACTTATAAAGTACATAGTGATAAAATGAATAGAATTCCAGAAATCCTTTCTTTTCAATAAAGTGAGAATAGAATATTAGTTAGCAAATGAAAAGACAGGCTTGCAATCTGGTATGACAGAGGTAGGTATGGGAGAGGTGAGTAACATCTTAAATGGAAGTGCTTTAGGGAAAATTAGACAATGCTGAGGGACAGCACAAACAGACTAAGCATGCAGAGACAACACACAGCAGTCTATTAGTTGATTTAATTTTGTTTTGCAATGCTTCCAAATTATTTCCTGCTTATGAAGACAGATATGAACATAGATCAGAACTAATAGAATAAAATAATATGAAGACACAGGAAAAAGGGAATTTAAAAGACTAAAAGTGTACACAGATCTACTACTAAAAAGAGCCTCAAAAAAAAAAAAAAAAAAAAAAAAGCCTCTGAGGCCTAGGGCTAAAATACTCTTTAATAACTAAATCATGAAGCCATCGTTTATTCAAGCACTGCATATTCAAAACATACGTTTATACAATGTTATCAGAAATACTGGAGACTACAGAAATACATACACAGGAAGTATCAGCTCTGGACAAACATTCTGTCACTGAGGGGCATACATACTAGCAATCACTTATTCAGCTTACTCAAGGTCAGTTACTGTTTCAACATGCACTTCTTTAACATGAATTACCTTATATATACACGGTGGAATCCTAAACAGTGGAATCATGTCCTTAGGATGCAGAAGTTGTGTGAATTCAACTCAAGATAATTAGAGACAAGCTTTGTTATAATTAATGACAAAGTCTCAGCAATATACGAAAACCTTTAAAAAAAACAGAAGTCTGTAGAAGTACCTTTTATTAATGTTAAGTAGTACCTGGTTTAGTGGCTCCAAAACTTTGTATGGTTTCCCACTATGCATAGCTAAATATTTTATAACCGTGAGTAGTGCTACAGAAATTGTAGGGGCATTTCCTCCATTTTTAAACTTATGAATTAGTGAGAAGCACTATGCTAGACCGTATTTTGAATTTTTATCCACCTAGCTTATAATGTCCTATGTGCCTACTAAAGAGTTTTGAGGAACACAAGAGTTTAACTGATTTAAGAACTATCATGGCAGATTAAAATATTAGTGGAGACTTAATTTTTTAAGTACAACTGCTTTCATTAGTACTTGGAAAATTCTAAAGGTTTTGAGAAATCTCTCCCAGTCTCTTTTCCTGTAACTCATGTTGTTATTAGGCTATGATTTTGCAGTACATGAAGCCATATACGGTGTTTCCACAGAAACACCTGTACTTAGATCTGGTCTAAAGAAGAAATTAGTGCAAAGCAAATTAAATATAGAATACTAGTAAACAGAATACTAATAAAGGAGATTCTCTCATTTACATTCACTTTTCAGTACAGCTTTACTGATGAAACTTTCTATAAGTCAGTCAGGCTACACTGTAGATGGATACAGGAACTACAGTATTAATCTCCTTTTCACCTCTTCTTACCAATGTCTGTTTTAGGTTTTCAATCCCTTCACTGGTTTTTGATAATAACTGAAACTTTCTGTGTCCAGTATTTTTGAGGTTATTGTTTGTTTGCTTATGTTTGTGTTTTGTTTTGAGATAGGGTCTCACTATGTAGCTTAGGCTGGCCTCAAACTCATAGAGATCCTCCTGCCTCAATCTCCTGAGTGCTGGAATTATAGACATATACCACAATGACTGACTGGGAACTCTTTTAAGTCCAATATTTGTGGTCTTCTTGTACCACATCTGTTCCTCTTTGATCAAAATTCCCAGATCCCCAGTTTATTTGTAGATCCCCTTTAAAAAGTTTGTCACTGTTTCTTTTTTTTTGAGACAGGCTCTCCCTGTGTAGTTCAAGATGGCCTCAAACTCATGGAAATTCTGCTTTAGTTTCTCAAGTGCTCGGAGTACAAGCATATGCCACCATACCCAGCTGTCAGGATTCCTCCTTT
>NW_004524784.1:3331607-3333528 GCF_000260255.1 Octodon degus
GGTCGCAGGCCTTGCTAGTCAAAGGCCCAGGCTTCAGCCAAGGCCCAGGCTCCAGCTTCTGACCAGGGCCCAGGCTCCAGCTTCTGCTCTAGCCAAGACCCAGGCTCCAGCTTCTGCTCCAGCCCAGGCTCCCAAAGGTGCCTAGACCCCCAAAGGTGAGGGGATTTGACTGACCTTATCAGAGAGCAAAAGTTACCGTTTTATTTATATAGGTCTTGCTTTAACTTGGTCTTAACCATCCAGCAGAAAAGTGTAACTATGAGGTATAAAAAGTAAAGCTATATTAATATACTGAGCTGTAAAAAGCTCAAGTCAACAACTTCAGACAATTGCCAGTTGTGCTCATAACTCACTACTATTATGGACTATTGGACTATATTGGGTTATTTTGTTGAATTCAAGAACCTATAATATTTCAACTGGCATCAAGTATGAAAAGATCCTTTAAAGACTCCAAATACAGCTCTCTAACAGCAATAGAACACAGATCTCTGGCAAAACAAAACAAAAAAGGGGAATATAAATAAAGGACCACTTTGTAGTGAAAAAAATATATGTGTATACAAGATAGGCTAGATATACAGCTACTTTCTCTTAGTTCAATGAGAAGAAAGGTTTGTACTAATAGTGTTTAGACAAGATATTATGTTTACATCTTGTCCTCTGAATAACTACTATGAAGACAGTATGCAATGCATTAATTATTGTAACGGACATCCTACTAACTTGTTTTGAAACTGTTTCATTGCTATTTTATCTTCAAAATGAATAAAAAATTTAAAAAAGAAAATAAAAATTCTGCAAATTAAAATTTATCTATATTCTCTCAAGTAACTAGTTTTTTTTTTGTTTTTGTTTTTGGTGGGGGAACCAGGATTGAACTCAGGCCCTTGTGCTTGCCAGGCTTGAAGTGCTTATTCTACTGAGCCATCTCCCCGGCCCCAACACTAGTTGTTAATCAGTTCTGTAAATAACGACAGATGTCATCTTTTAAACTAATAAACTGTAATTTTGGGTTGAAAACAAAATACAGAACAATAGCACCTAAATACTATAGTATATTTCAGTAAAGTCTGCTTCAAAACAATATAAAGCTGAAAAGCCTTTCAAAATATGACATCAGTTTTCAAATCAGCTTCCAACTTTGTTGGTAACCTTATAAACCACCATTAACGAGAACAAAATATTAAAAACTTGCAATTTCTGGGGTAAGCCTTAGGAAGTACTAAGTTAAAAAGTGAAATTAGTACACAGTACATATTTACATGCACATTACTTAAATAAGAGGACTATCTATTATTGAACGTGTACTCTAGTTTCTCAATTTTGTAAAATTCAAAATTCCTATAATCAAAGAAGAAATCTTATTGATTTCAATATCCAAATGTCATAATTAAAGAGCTAAGTCTTCCATGTCTGATTCCCATATAGCACTAGTAAAGGAAACTAGTAGGTATCAGAATAAGTTTTAAGTAATCAGCATTAACAATGAAAAGTGACCTATTTTCTCCTAACAGAAAATCAAGACAAAACTAGGTTACCAGCAACAATCAGACCAAAACTATTTTCTAATGTACCATTTAATAATAAGATTCTAGGTCCTAGCCCAGGTCCGGTGAGTGTGCGGAGAGTTTCCTGCTACCCTGCGTCGGCGGGACCAGTCCCAGCCCAGGCACAGAGTGGGCCGGACCCTCTCCAAGCCCCTTGGGCCGCCCCTCACCACTCCACAGTGCCTCCCCCACCCCACTCACCGAGTAGGAATTTTTGCCCCATCCCGGAGCCCCCAGACCCAGTCCTAGCCCAGGTCCCGTGAGTGTGTGTGGAGAGCTTCCTCTTCCTCCTACTTCACCTCGCCCCCTCCAGGCACAGCTCAGGCCTGGCATACACGCCTAAGGTGTAATCCTGCAGCTGCAATCCCTGC
>NW_004524784.1:3339091-3344060 GCF_000260255.1 Octodon degus
CTAAGCTTGTTCTAAGTAGGTGCTTTAGACCACTGAGCCATCACACCAGCCCCAAGGATTCCTCTTAAAATATGTTGCCAGCAATGTTGCAACATACTGACATAAAATGCTTTAACTGTCTCCTTTTTTGTGATCAAATCACTGTATGCTTGTTAGTGTAATTTTTTTTTATTGTAAAAACAGATGAATCTTTAGTTGGCTTAATTCACCATGTGATTAAATGAAATTTCAGCATTTACTTTATGTTCACACTAGATCTTCTCATTTTATAACGTACAATTGATTTTCTAGAGCAAAATACAGAATTATATTTTGTTGTGATTATTCCCATCCTTTCAATTTCAATTCCTATTTTCAATGGGCATAGTCAGATCTCTTAATCACAATTCTGTCATTAATTCATTTGCCATGTATTAAATACATATCTTCTATAGTAAATTACAAGTAAGTATCTAATGGAACTGTGGTGTAGCTACATGGTAAAGTATGCTTAGCATGTATGAAGCCCTGGGTTCAATCCCCAGCATGCATACACATACAGGGAGAGTCACAGACACAGGCACAAATTGCCATGGAGCTTAGTATAATGGTGAGAAGGGCAGGCAATACAGCAAATCTTAATGGGATTAAACTTTGGGTGGGCCTTTAAGAATATATAGCATTTGGTTTAAAATACATTTTTTAAATCACATAGTAACTGTATAAACTGTATGGGATACAGTGGGACATATATATATTATATGACATATATACAAATAATGTCATTATATATATACATATATATATACATATACATATATATATATACACATATATATACACACACACACACACATATGATGTATAATCAGGGTAAACAGCCTACTATCACCTTAGGCATTTATCATCTTTGTTTTTTAATTTTTATTTTTGATACAGAGTCTCAGTATGCAGCTTGGACTCATAATGATCCTCCTGTCTTGGTCTCCTTAGTGGTGGGATTATACAGGCATGCTCCACCATGCCTGGTTCTAGGGCTGGCAGGGGCTGGCAGGGGCCAGCATGGCATGTGGTACTAGGGATCAAACTTAGGATCTTGCACTTGCCAGGTAGGCACTTATGCTGCCAAGCTATCTCCCCAGGCCTATAATTTTATTTTATTTTAGAAGACAGGGTCTTACTATGTAGCCCAAGCTGGCCTCTAACTCACGGCGATCCTCCCGTCTCAGAGTCCTGAGTGCTGGGATGACAGATGTGTGCACACCATGCCCAGCTTATTATTTCTTTATCTTAGGAACATGCAAAGTCCTTTCTACTAGTTATTTTAATAATATTCAATTAATGCGAACCATAGTTATCTTTCTGTGTCACAACATATTAGAAGTTATACCTATTCATTATACCCTATACCTATTAACCATATGCTCTCCATCCCTCTTCTCCCACATTCTTCCAAGGCTTTGGTAGCTAATGTTTTCTTTTTCACTTCTTAGATTAGCCTTTAGCTTCCCCATACAAGTGGAAACATGTATATGACCTTCCATGCCTCACTTATTTCACTTAACACAGTTCCTGTCATGTTAGTGCAAGTGACAGAAAGTCATTCTTTTCATCACTGAATACCATCCCATTGCATATTTGCTTTATCCATTCGCCCATTAATGAGCTGGTATGATTCCATATCTTTGCTATTGTGAACAGAGCTGCAATAAACACGTAGATGTCTCTCTTTCAGTTCCTTTGGATATATACTCAATAGTGAAACTGTTATATCATATGGTAGTTCAATTAATAAGTAGCACTTAGATAATACAGAGCAATTGTTCCAACTGTCGAGTATTACAGGTACTCTAAGTTCTGTGACCCTAAGCAAGGCTGTGAAATTCAATTTTCTCACAGATAGAGGGGCAATAAAATATTTAAGTAGACAGAATTATTCTGAAGGTTACATAATATACATTTAAAAAGCAATTAGTCTCTCAGTCTCTCTCTCTCTCTCTCTCTCTCTCTCTCTCTCTCTCTCTCTCTCTCTCTGCGTCCTAACCACGAGGTCTCTAGTCTCCTCTGCTGTGTACATCCTATTACAATATCCTGTCCTCACCACAGGCCCAAGAACAAAAGAGCCAAGCACCCAGACTGAAACTACTGAAATGCTAAGCCAAAATAAACTTATCTTCCTTTACACTGCTGTTTATTCCAGTTATTTTGTCACAATGAGGGAAAGCTCACTAACATAGTCTGTCTGTTGTCTGTCTGTCTGTCTATCTATCTATCTATCTATCTATCTATCTATCTATGTGTTATGGTTTGTGTCTAGCTGCCTCCCCTATCTATCTATCTATCTATCTATCTATCTATCTATCTATCTATCTATGTGTTATGGTTTGTGTCTAGCCGCCTCCCCCCAAGAGTCCTGGATTCATGGGGCAGCTTGTAGAGTTTGTGATTAATTCATAATCCAATGCTGGGATGGGTGTGAGTGCTACACTTGACCTGGGGCATATAGCCTGAATACAATATGGGGAGGGCAGGCTAGCTGTCCATAGCTGCTGCTCCTCCCTTTGCTCTTCACTGTTTTCAGCTGCCATGACCAGCTACTCTCTGCCATGTACCACTCTGCTTTGGTGCCAGCTGAGTATGGACTGAAACCTCCATTAACTGTGAGCTAAATAAACCTTTCCTTCCGTAATTTTGGGTGTTGGGTATTTTGTCCCAGCAATGAGAGAAAAGCAACTGAGACAATATACATGTACATATAAAATTACTGGCAAGCATGTGGAGAAATTCAAGTTCTTTGTGCACTGCTGGTAGGAAAGTGAAATTCTGCAGCTCTTAGGGAAACAGTTTGACAGTACATCAAAAAGTTAAATAAAGGGCTGGCCAAATAGCTCAGCGGATTAAAGTGCCTGCAAGAAGGCGCAGGGGCCAGGGGTTCGATCCCCAGGCGTGCCATGCTGCCCTCGCTCCTGGGCTGGGCTGAGATGGCAACTGAGACTGGGCATGGTGGTGCATGCCTGTAATCCCAGCTCTTGGGAGGCTGTAAACAGGCAGATCACTACAAGTACGATCTAGTAGTGAGACCCTGAACACTCTGTAGACCCTTCTCCTCCCACAAAAAAAAGGTTAAATAAGAAACTCCACTGCTATATCTATACCCAAAAAAAATTGAAAGCAGAGATTCTAAGATATGTGTGCACTGCTGGTAGGAAAGTGAAATTCTGCAGCTCTTAGGGAAACAGTTTGACAGTACATCAAAAAGTTAAATAAAGGTGTGCTACTGTAATAGAAAAAGACAAAGACCTAAAATGTTCATCAAGAGACAAATGGACAAAGTAGCATATACATACAATGCAATGTTACTCAGCTTCAAAAGGAAAGAAACTCTGAGACATTCTTTAACACTGGTGAACCTTAAGACACTATGAAAACTGAAATAAGCCAGGAACAAAAAGACAAATCCAGTAATATATAATTGTATTTATATGAGCTACCCAGAATAAGCAAATTTGGACAGACAGAAAAGTAAATTAGAAGTCCCCAAGGGGCTGAAATGAGGAGGAAAGGGTACATTATTGTCTAATGGTAATAGGATTTCCTTTTGAGATGATGGAAAAGTTCTAGAAATATATAATGACAGTGCACACAATATTGTAACTCTACTTAATGCCATTTTAAAAATTGTCAGAATGGTAAATTTTATATTACACATATTTTATCATAATAAAAAGAAAAACAAAAGGCAATAAGTTTACTACAATCTTATAAAAATACTCATATAGGGTACTGTAGGAGTCAGATGAAATTTTAGATATAGTAGATAGTGTGAAAAATATTACCAAGCCAAAAAAAAGGATGAAAATTAAAAACCTGAAATGATATAGATAAAAATGCATCAGAAAAAGTGCTTAATTTTTATATTTTCACTTTTCTATGACTTTAATTATTAATTTATATGTAATATATTACCATACTAACATATGCTATATGAGGAAACATGTAAAAGTACAAAAATTTAAATAATAATTAAGTAGAAGTTTTAATGTTTGTTTTCTGATTTTTACAACTACCTTTTGTACAGCTAGGCAACCTGAATACCTGTTCCCCTATTTCAGGCCAAATGTTCTAAACTAGGCATTAACCAGGAACCTGGAATAGTTTGCCCTTTCTTGCAGTAAACTGATAGTATTCAACAGAAATATGTGAGTCACGTGTGTAAGTTTACATTTTCTAGTAGCTACATTTTAAAAAGCAATGCAAAGAGGGGGATATTTACTTTTAAGAATAAATTGTATTTAAAGCAATATATCAAGAATATTGTATTTTCAACATGTAATGAATATTAAAAATTACTCAGATGTCATGCTATTTTCTGAGACTTCAAAATCCAGTGTATATCCAGTCTCCAATGGACAAATGAAGTTGTTATGATCAAAGTAAAAATGTAATCCTACCCAAAGGACAAAACTGTTTTTAATGGCAAAACAGTTTATATTCCTTCAGCTTTACAAATTTATTTTATATCAATTAAAATTACATACAACAGTGTAAAATTCATACTGTTAGCCTAAATGGTTGTGTTTCAAGTCCTCTGAAACCCTCATGTGTCTAGGGGCGACGGTACTGGATAGCACAACTCTGAGCACTGTGAGGATTTACTATAGTGTGGCTAGTTGTCCTGCAGTATCAGCAATATTGAGTTAAGGAGGCAGTGCATATAAAAGGATGGGTTATACTGTACAAAGATTAAAGGCATCAAACTCTGGTCTCAATCTCAAGACTGATTAGTTGGCTTTGTTGGTCAGGGTGCCATGGTTATTTGCGCTTCAAACTGTAGTTATACCTACTGTTTACTCTAAGTATTTGTGTGTGTGTGTGTGTGTGTGTGTGTGTGTGTGTGTGTTTTGCTCCTTGAATGCCTTCAGGGCACTTTTGCATGGCTGGAGTGTTGTGGGGATCGAACTACAGCAAACTGAGGCTGCCAGCATTGTGG
>NW_004524784.1:3344160-3361841 GCF_000260255.1 Octodon degus
CAGTCCTTTCTAGAAAAAAATGGAATAAGGATTTTTTTTTGTGTGTGTGTGTGTGTGTCTGTTTTGTTCCTTGAATGCCTTCAGGGCACTTTGTATGGCTGGAGTGTTGTGGGGATCGAACTACAGCAAACTGAGGCTGCCAGCATTGTGGAAGCAGCCACTTAAAGAACTGAGCTAGGGCTGGGCCCCCTACTCTAAGTATTTTTACCATTACTTTTATTCAGTACAGACTCCAATTCTATTTCATGTGATCCAATTTTAGGGGCCTGCAGTTTAGCTCAGCTGTTTAAGTGCCTGCTCAGGCAAAGCCCAGGGGACCACGGTTGGATCCCCAGCTCCACAGGCCTTACCAGACCTGCCCTTAAGGCAGCATGAGCCAGCAAAAAAAAAAAAAAAAAAGACCAACCTGGGCTACAAAGTGAGCTAAAGTCCAGCCTGAACTGCTTAGTGAGACACTATCTCAAAAAACAAACAAACACCAATTTTAGTATATGTGCTGCTAAAGTGGGCACTCATTTGATCCCGACTAAAATCTGAAAGTATAAAACACCTTCTGATATATTGAAATAACTGTTAGAAATTACTTTATAATATTTAAAAATAACTAAACAATTTCGATAACATGAGGGAAAGGTGAAACAAATTTAGTCTAAAATAATTTGTCTTAATTTCCTATTTACAATTTTCAAAGGTTATAGGTTAAAAGTTACTTAAAAATATCCATACTGGGGGTCTGGGAGATGGCTCAGTAGAATAAGCACTTCCCTAGCAAGCGCAAGGGTCTGAGTTCAATCCTCGGTTCCACTAAAAAAAGAAAAAAATCCATACCAAAAAATCCATACAATTTAACTTATGAACATGAAAATGTTTTAGTTTATTCAACTGTGATTTAACTGCTTAACATTCCCCTTTCCAAACTAATATAATTTTATCAGTATATGTCAGTAACAGTAGCAACATTATAAATAAAATATTCCTAAATGAAAGTCTACCAGTACCACAGATAAAACTCTCATGGCCTCGTGTTTCTGTTTTATTCTGTATACATATAATTCCTCACAAATGACTATTTAATAGTAATATAACTTGATATTTATATTTTTTCACACTTAAACTATACATGCTTTTGCATGTTGCAATGTAGTTTTTGCATATAGTATGTTACATTGAAAATGTCATAATTAATTCAAATTGTTGCCCTATTATACTTTATTTTCAATTTTTACTATTACTACTAATGCTATTAGAAACTAATCAATTAATAAATGAAAAGTAGGCTTTGTTATCAGAATTTTACAATGTAATCTAGATAGTAGTTGTATCTGTTCTACTGTTACAAAAATAAAGATTAGAAATATTACTGCAGATGACTGGAACTATTAGAAAGACAATAATGACTGCCTCTAAATGAAAATGTCCTTTAAAAAGATTATTACAACACTGTCCTCTTCCATGTTATTATCTTTAAAGATTTCTCTTAGATTAGTAAGTCAGTGTTATAGATATATAATAATTACAAAATACATGTATTTCTCATTTGTATGTAAAATGGAAATATTAATTTATCTTCTTTTGTAAATCTGAACTATATACTTTTTAAAAATAAGTCATTTAAAGTATGTCCCAGTGCACAATGAAAACAGCTTAACGATTCAAATAAAAGTCACTTTTTATCCTATGAAGTTGTTATGCTTTGGGTAGAGATGTCCCCCAAAGCCTCATGTAGTCATGCGGTGGGCTTCTAGAGTTTGTTATTAATTCATGATCCAATGCTGGGATTATGGGTGTGAGTGCTGTTGGAATTATGGCTATGAGTGCTACACCCACCTTGGGGCAGATAGCCTGAATACAATATAAGGAAGGGAGAGAGGCTTGCTCTCTGTCACTGTTCCTCCCTTTTTGCTATTTTCTGCCACCATGAACAGTTGCCCTCTGCCATGTGCCACTCTGCCTTTGAGCCAGCTGACTATAAACTGAAACCTCCACAAATTGAGCTAAATAAACCTTTCTTTCCTTAATTTTGTGTGTCAGGCATTTTGTCCCAACTATGAGATAAAAGTAACTGAGACACAAAGCTAATATCCACTGAAATTGTTTTAGTCCATCAAGCTGACTATTAAGTTTTCAATGAGGCTTAAATCTGTATTCGAGTTCTAGTTCGGCTTTTTTTTTTTTTTTTTTATAGTTTTTAGGGAAGATTTTAGGGAAGAATCTACAGGGCATTCAGGGTTTCACTACTAGATCAGACTCGTAGTGATCTACCTGTTTACAGCCTCCCAAAAGCTGGGATTACAGGCACACGCCACCATGCCCAGTCTCAACTGCCTTCTCAGTATGCCCCAGGGCAGAGCCGGCATGGCAGGCCTGTGGATCAAACACTCTAGTTTGTCTTTAAAGACTGACTACAGATAACTAAATGTTATTAGGCCCAGAAAAAGCAAGTCTTTTTAAGAAGTTTGTGACTGGTATGTATTTATGAAGGATCAACATACAATTACTGGGGCTGGTGAGATGGCTCAGTGGTCTAAAGCACCTACTTAGAACAAGCTTAGCAAAGCACAGGGACTGCGGTTCAATCCCCAGCACCACATGCCAGCCAGCCCCGCCCCCTGGTGGGCTGAGCTGGGGACACACACACACACACACACACACAAATAAATAAATTAAAAAAAAAAAACATACAATTACTTCCAAACAATTTAATTGGCCAACTATTAATTTCTCCCATTATTCTTTGGATAATGACCTAAATTTTAGTATCTATCGTCCCACTTGGCAAATTTTTCTAACTAGCTTGAATTCTAAGAACAAGTAGCCCCTCAAATTGTATTTTTTTGTTATTTATTTTAATAATCTAAATTAAATAATAATTTATATGTGTAGCATGTACTAAATGCATTTAAAAATTCATTTTTTAAATGTATTTAGTACAGGGTCTACAGAAACACGGTACACATCTAAAGGTTCTAAGAACAAGTAGCCCCTCAAATTGTTTGTATTCTTTTTTGTTGTTATTTATTTTAATAATCTTACTGAGAAATTGACAAATAAAGGCATATATATTCAGGAATACTCCAAAGAAGACGGTAAATGAAGTTAAAAGTAGATATAAGACTTACAGTTTCAACTTTACATAAGCATAAAATTTTCACTGAGTACTATTACCCAAAAACCTAATGAATTATTTCTAATTTGGTAGGCATAATTAAGCAAGCCAAATGGAAGTTGATATTTGTGAGGTTTTCTCCAGCTCCAGAGGGGGAGGATTTTTTTTTTCTTGTTTTTTTCCTCAAACCAATTTTCTTTTTCTTCAAACCAAAATTTTAGCATCTCAATTTTTGTATTAGTTCTATTTTAGTATAAGTGCTGTTGAAGTGAGCATGTATCAGGTTCATTTTAAATAACTACAACTAGGTAAGTATAAGAACAGTTGATATTAAGATCTACTGATTGTCCTTAGTTTTTTATGAGTGTACAGAAAGCAAAGGCAAGAAATGGTAATTAATAAGTCAGTCCAAAGGAAAGCATTCCTCACTAGGAGCTATGAAGAGGTGTCAAAAGCAGCTAGTAAAACAGGATGACTTTGGAATCCCTGATTGACATCACAAGAGCAGGCCGACTGGCACACAAACATATCTGGGTATCTTTTCTTAAAGTAATTTAATTAAAGATATTATAATAAACAAAATGGCTACCAGCAGAGAGTATAGAGAATATTTATAGTTACCAATATGTTAAATTGGATGAGAATAAAGAGTAAAAAGGGGGGTTATCGGCCTGCTGTGCTGGCCCTAGCCCCGCACTCAGGGCGTGCTGAGATGGCAATTAAGACTGGTTGTGGTGGTGCACACCTGTAATCCCAGCTCTTAGGAGGCTGTAAACAGGCAAATCACTATGTGTCCCATCTAGTAGTGAGACCCTGAACTTTCTATACACTCATAGAAAACTAAGGACAATCAGTAGATCTTAATATCATGCCAAAGATTAAACTCCACTGAAACTGTAAGTCTTGTATCTACTTTTAACTTCATTTACTGTGTTCTTTGGCGTATTCCTGAATATATATGCCTTTATCTGTCAATTTCTCAGTAGGATTATTAAAATAACAACAAAAAAGAATACAAACAATTTGAGGGGCTACTTGTTCTTAGAAGTAGACCCTTCCGTAAAAAATAAAAAAGGGGGGCAAATTCATAATTAAAATTTCCACCCAACTAAGAAAGAGAATTACAAGCCAATCTCCTTAATGAACACAGGCACAAAAATTCTCAATAACATACTAGCAAACAGAATGCAAAAAACTCACTGAGAAGATTACATGCCATGACCAAATAGCATTTAAAATCCCAGGGATGTGGGGATAAGATAGTTCAACATACCTAAGTCAACAAATATAATATACCATATAAACAGAGCCAAGGACAAAAACTGTACAATCATCTCAATAGATGCAGAAAAAGCTTTTGAAAAGTCCAGCACCCATTCATGATGAAAACCCATTGGAACAGGAGGTCTTTATCTCAATCTGATAAAAGCTATCTATGACAAACCAACAGCCAACATCATACTAAACAGACAAAAACTGAAAGCCTTCTCTCTAAAATCAGGATACAAGACCAGAATGTCCACTGTCTCCACTCTTATTCAACATAATCCTGGAAAATATAGCCACAACAATTAGACAAGAGAAACATAACAATAGAAAAGGAAGAAGTTAAATTAGCATTATGTACAGATGAGATGATTCTACATAGAAGACCCCAAAAACTCCACTAAAAAACTGCTAGATACAAAGTCAACAAACAAAAATCAATAACCTTCCTGTACAAAAACAACAAGCTCACTGACAAGAGAAATTAAACACCTTTCACAATAGTATCCAAAAAAGAGAAAAATACCCAGGAATCAATCTAACAAAGGATGCAAAAGACCTTTATATTGTAAATTACAGTACTCTGGAAAATGAGATTGAAGTGATATCAGAAAATGGAAAGATTTCCCTTCCTCTTGGGTAGGAAGAAACAACATAATGAAAATGGCCATATGTCCAAAACTGTTAATACAGATTTAACATAATTCCAATAAAAATTCCAAAAGCATATATCATATATATAGAGAAAACAATTGTAAAATTCATTTGGAACCAGCCAAGACCTAGAATAGCACTTCTGGGCAACAAAAGCAAGGCAGGAGGCATCACAATCCCTGACTTGAAATTATACTATAACGCTACTGTATCCAAAAAAAAAAAAAAAAAGTGTGGTCCTGGCCAAAACAAAAAACAAAATAAACTAAGATCAATGGAACAAATTAGAAGATGTAGAAACATACGCAGTCACTTTATCTTTGACAAAGGTGCCAAACACACTGACTGGAAGAAAAACTCTTTAATAATTGGTGCTGGAAAAACTGGCTCTTCACATGCCAAAGATTAAAACTGGACCAATATCTTTCACCATGCACTAGATTCAAAATGGAGCAAAGAACTAAATATTAAGACAGAAACATTAAATCTGTTGAAATTTAGAATAGGTAAAACTCTTGAAGACATTAGTGTAGGCAGACTTTATGAATAAAACCCCAATTGCACAGAAACTATCACAATCGATAACTGGGATTTCATCTTATTAAAAAGCTTTTGCACAACAAGAGAAACCACCAGCAGAGTGAAGAGACAACACACATTGTGGGAAGAAATTTCTGCCAGATGTTCCTGAGACAAAGGATTACTATCAAGGGCATATAAAGAATTAAAAAAAATCAGACCTCCCAAATTTAAAGACCAAACCCAAAAATGGACATCTGAGATGAATACACACTTCTCAGATGAAGAAATACAAGCAGAAAATAAATATATGAAAAAATGTTTAACATAATGGGTCATTCAAGAGATACAATTAAAGCAACATGGGGGGAATGGAACCTTTCTCCACTGTTGGAAGGAGTATAGACTGGTGCAACCACTGTGGAAATCAGTGTAGAGATTCCTCAGAAAACTAGGATTGGAGGTTCCATTTGACCCAGTTCTTTCCCTCTGGTATCTTTCCAGAAGAACTAAAAACATCATACCATAGTGCTATGTGTGTGTATATATATATGTGTGTATATATATGTGTGTATATATATATGTGTGTGTGTATATATATATATATATATGAAAAAATGGTGAATAAACATGAATTATCCCCGTGTGAGAAGCTATACAAATTGTGCTGCTACATACAGCAGCACAATTTTAATGGCTAAAGCTTGGAAACAACCCAAATACCCATAAAATGAAGAACAGACTAAAAAGATATACTCTTTTTATATTATGGAATACTGCTCAGCCATAAAGGAGGATAAACTGGAGACTTCCATTTATAAGATCCAAAATGTACAATAGACATTATAAAGTGGAAAGAAATTTCAAAAGGAAAGAGAAACTGGGATGGGGAATGGAGAAAAGGGAAAAGTAAAAAAGATAGATAGATAGATAGATAAATAGATAGATAGATAGATAGAATGAGATACTACTAAGTTCTCTTAGTTCTTTGAACAGAAAGAGCTGAGTTAATGCTGTTTGGACTGTTAAATGATTATATCTTGTATAGAGTGATTTAAAGATAACAATACATAATGCATTAACCATTGTTTCTCTAAGATAATCACTGTTATCTTGTTTTGAAATTTTTTTCTCTTTAAAATAAAAAATTAAAATTACAGTGTAGGAACACTAGTGATTTGTTGATCAAAGCATAAAGATCTAATATGTGAAGTTAACATAGAATTGTAAAATATTACAGGCAAGTCAGTAAAAGTAAATGATTAATGTGAATTAAACTGATTTTCTGAAGCTACCCTCATCGGGTATATGAACAGAAGTTCAAACCACCACCATGCCTAGAAAAATAGCATCAACTTCGTACCTGTTGCCTTTAAAGACCAAAAAAAGAAAGAAAGAAAGAAAAAAGGTCAAAATGTACAGTTAACTAACTAGGAAAAGGGTACCTAGAAAAATTAAAGAAAAAAATTATATAGCAGAACAACACGACCTGTACTGGATTAAAACACAAAGGAAAGAAAACTACAAGGTATATCCCCAACAAAATAGAAACATAATTCAATGATTTTTACCCATATTTTAAATTAACCTACCCCTCACAGAAATCTTAGTTCTCTAAGGTTGTACTATTCAATATGTACTATCTAATGTCTGCTAACCATATTTGAAATTTGTTACAACTGAGAAACCCAATTTTAAAATTTAATCAACACAATTAAATTTAAAAAATAATATTCAGTACAATTCAAACCTTTAAGGACGTTTGGTGCAATTTTAGTACATCTACTTGTTAGCTGCGCATCTTTGTATTTTCAATAAAATTTAGCATTGGAAATTAGATGTTTTCTTTTTTCTTTTTTTTTTTTTTTGGCGGTACCGGGGATTGAACTCAGGCCCTTGCGCTTGCCAGGGAAGCGCTTATTCCAATGATGGAAATTAGATGTATAAATGTATGATACACACCAGAGTTTTAAGAATACAAAGAGTAGAATATTAAATATCTGAATTTGTGTGTGTGTGTGTGTGTGTGTGTGTGAGAGAGAGAGAGCGCGCTGAGTTAGTTATTTTTCTTTCATTGCTGAGACAAAATACCCATCACCCAAAATTAAGGGAGGAAAGGTTTATTTAGCTCATAGTTTATGAAAGTTTCAGTATATAATCAACTGGCTCAAAGGTAGGGTGGCATGGTGAGGAGCAACATCATGGGGGTGGGTGACAGCAAATGCAGCAAGAGCAAAAGCGGGAGAACAAGCCTCTTTCCCTCCCTCATACTGTAAGCAGGCTACCCACCCCCCAGGGTGGGTGTAGCACCCATACTAACTCTGCGCACTCCTCTTGCACAGGATGAGGACAAGGTCTCTTAAACTTCTCAATCTGACATAATATATCAAATCATTACAAGCATGAACCCAGGGCCAGGAAGGAGCATGCCAAGGCAAGTACCCTACCACTGTGGTACATTCTAGCCCCATCATGAATCATTTTTGCAACTATGACTACAAGCTGGAGTAATATTTTTGATATACTGGGTTAAAGATAATATATTATTAAATTAATTTCACTTCTCTTTTAAGTCTTTAAATATGGCACCTAAAAAATTAAAATTATGTATGTAGCTTGCATAATCTATCTCACAATACTGTTCTTTTTTTTTTTTTTTTTTTGCGGTACTGGGGATTGAACTCACGACCTTGCACTTGCCAGACAAGCACTTATTCTACTGAGTTATCTCCTTAGCCCCAATTACTGTTCTAAAGGACCCATAACCTAAAAAGTCTGCCATCTGTCAAAGATGTAAATATCTATTAGTTAATATTTGCAAATGAAATATTTATTTCCTAGTGTTACCTTAGGTTACCCAAAATTTGCATACTTTTATATTCCAAAGCCATTTATATTGCCTTCCTACAGAGGATGATTACAGTTTGCTGAGATTGGTTGCAGGATGTCTGCAGATAGCAAAATCTGAAAATATTCAAGCCCTTTTATATACAAGATTAGTATTTGGGTATAACAACTCACATCCCCTCCTTTCCTATAGTCTAAACTGTTCCTAGATTATTTATAATACCTATTACAATGTAAATAGTTATTACAGTGTATTATTTAGGGAATTATAATGAAAAAATATGTACATGTTTAGAAAAGATGCAAGCTTTTTCCGAAATATTTTCCAACCACAGTTAATGTGGAATGCACAGATACAGAAGGTCAACTGTATTTCCGAGTTAATGAAATGTGGTAATGTGTAATCATCGTTCTGCCCCTTACTTTCAGTAAATAATGAAAGATACTAATTTCATCAAAACTTTTGATTCTTTTTTTGATTGCCTCACCCATACATTAAACAATGCTTTCGCTTCTGAGATCCAACTTATGATTTTAGTTTATAAAAGATTTTTGGGAAGACCACTTTTATAGGATAATTTTATACTTATACATACTTAAGATATATACTCGAACACAAATTTACCTTATATAATCATACATACACATCATAATGGCACATCTGAGCAGTGATTTTCCAACATCTTTCATGCATAGCACTTCATAGAAAACTATGCAAGACACACTGAGCTAAGGCTGTTAAGGCTACTAAGGCTCCTCCAGGGAGGGTATCTTTACTGCAACAGGCTTTTACGAAGTGCCTTATATGGGAAGAGCTCAGTCTTAAAGGTTTCTGTAAGTACTGTAAAAGACATCTCACACATATTTTATTTGTTCTTGTCTCACGTTTTATTCTTATTTATGCCTACAGTTGTGAAAATACAACCTTTTAACATTTTTAATGGCAATATCCAAAAAAGGCCACAAGATGGAGATATTACTCCATTACCTCTTGTATTTGTAGTTGGCATTTTTCTGTACTTTCCCAAAGGTCCAATACATCGTATGGCCTTTTGAGGTTATAAACTTATTTCATGTTCATATTGCTCAAAACTTGTTACATGAAACTTATGCAAATTTTATATTCAAATCTCTTTATCAATACAAACTGTATTTACCTAATTTTGCTAGCCTAATTTAGTTGCCAAATTTATTGTGCCAAAAGACTATTAACTAGAGCCAAAAATTAAACTCAACTTTATATTTCTTGCAAAGTGAAGATCATGTGAAAAACAGGCTGCTAACTTTGACAGCAGCTGAAAACAGTACGTTTTAATCGTGTCTTGTGAGATGGCAGCCCTCAAACTGTGAAGTTCTTCATAGTAAATACTTTCAAGATCAATCTAAATTGAATCTTAAGTTACTTTAGAGAAAAAAAATTGGGAAATGTTTGAGACAGGGTGTCACTCTAATTCAGGTTGGCCTTGGACTCACCATGTAGCCCAGGCTGGTCTTGAATTCACTTTGATCCTCCTGCCTCAGCCTTGTGAGGGCTGGGATTACAGGCATGCACCACCACGCCCAGTAAAGTTGTATTTTAGATACCTCTGAAGGTGTGATATAAAAAGTAATACATTAATTCTGCATAACTACTCAGACTTCATAACATGGCATTCATTTGAACTCTATCAGATATCTAAATTAATATGTTTTAAGCCCAGGAAATCTAATTTCTACTATAAAGGTGCATACAAAAATACTATAAAATATAATCAAACACAAGTAAAATAACAATTTCCGAAGTTTTCTAACAAATTTCTACATTATACATACATAAATATCCTTTACATAAATAAAATTTAACCACCAACTATTAAACAAAATGCTAGTTACAGTGAGAAAGTGCCTAACCTTACATTAATCAAAAGTATGGTAATTGAAAGTAACTGCTGATAAGATTTCCCACTTATCCAAAAGCCAGCGGTTTCTTGGTCAATTAGTCATGGAATAGCATCTTTTTATTTTTTTATTTTAGGGAAGGGTTTACAGGGTGTTCAGGATCTCGCTACTAGATGAGACTTGTAGTGATCTGCCTGTTTACAGCCTCCCAAGAGCTGGGATTACAGGTGCGCACCACCACGCCCAGTCTGAAATAGCAACTTTAATGTGACATACAGTATTAATGGTATGAAGAAAGTTATAAGGGACTGGCTAGAAATAGTAAATTTCTATGGACCCTAAGATTCTGTATGGCCTCTAAGATATTTCTATGGTCTGTGTACTTTTCCAAAACAAACAAGAACAGTAATTTTTTTTTTTTTCCTTTTGGTCTTAACTCATTTGGAGTACTGCCCACTATACATGACACACTACAGACTCATAAAGCCGTGCCTCTTGTAATAAGGAGTAATATGTATAACAGAATTTGCTTAATTAAGGAAATTACTCCCTTTTAGACTTCTTTACTGTTTGTTCTGAGTGGCTTCTTTTCATTTTAATATTGCCATTTATACTGTGGCATATCCTTTATTTAATTCTTGATCTTAGACTCTTAGCTTTGACATTAAACTCAAATTCTATTAACTGACTGTGTAGCTATGCACAGATAATACCTATTGCTTCATTATAATAAAATAGGCATCCATCTAGTAAGAAAGCGTAGTGTTTTATACAGATATTTTTCTAACCAGAAATGTAGATTGTGGCAGGTTCTTGTTTTTGCAATATACCTGATTACATATGAGATTCTTGTTGCTGGAAGATGATAATCAGAAACACTTAAGTGAATGAATCCTAACCTTATTTAATTTTGTATGAAGTAGGATGGAGAATGAAATAAATTCTATATTAAATTTCTAATTAAGTTTTAATGACACCCAGACAAAAACTTCTAATAAATATAAGTAGTATTTAAAAACCTAATTCAGCTCTTAAAATACTATGATATTATATAAAACACAGTAATAATATTTTTACATGTATTAGTATAGGACCAAACCATCTTTCACAATTAAGTGTTCTAATGAAAATGAAGGTTTCTGAAAATACATCAGTGTAGCTTTACTCCAAAATGGTCAAGAGTCCTTCTCCCTCAGTCAGAAACCTCTCTTTTCACTGCAATTCTTTTTCCTTTCTCTCTTCACAATAGTTTTGAATTTTAGGTAGAATTAATTGGTATCATTACCATCCAAATAGATACACTAATACCCAACTTAGAAAAAGATTTTAAAAATAATACTTTAGCAGTTTCTAGAATAAGTAGTTCACTTACAAAAAATATGAGAAAGCTGAGAACAAATAAAACATTTTATCAAACTACTTGTTAAAACTTTAATTGCCACAAAAATTCTCCTCTTGGTAATTATCAAGTCAACCACATACCCTCACCTCCATCCTGCCCTGTTACATCCCAGGCACTGAACAAAACATGATTTGAAATTCACCATATTAAACCAATCATTAGGTAAAATGATGACTATATAATAAGATTTTTAAATTTATCTCTAGAATAATTATAGCTGACTCCACTTTACCAATTTGACTTAATTATCTGTACATTAAAAAATAGATTCTAAGAGTACTTTTATAACTGGTATAAAAATAACTCAGAAAAGCATAGAAGAAACAATGGAAACTTACAACTAAACCACTGTTGCTCTATTAGCTCTGGATTCTCCATGGAAAAATTTTCACAAGGGACTTGCTTTTTGCCAGAAAATGTCTTCAGGCTACTTCCACTAAACTGCCCTACCTCATTACATTAAACAGTGTGTATATAACAAAGGTAAACTAATTTTATAATAATTCAATCTGATGCAAAAATGTACACAATTAGAGAAATATTTATTCAGCTCTACCTGCATGCATGATATGTCTACATAAGAAAGATAAATGACTGGAAAGTTACTGTTCCAATGAGCTTTCCCATCACTGAGAATGATACCCCAAGACCATCACCTAGAGCAGTTTTAATTCAGCTCATGATCCTTGGTGATTCAGTCAATAGTCAGCCGGCTCCAAGGCTGGAGCATCATGATAGATGAGGGAGTAAAGCTCCTTAGATTATGAGGGCCAGGGAATGGCAGGGGGACAGCACCAGACCAGAAAGGGAGAGGGACCATATACAGATCCCAAGACCATGCCTCCACGACCCACCAGACACTCCCAGGAAACACTTTTAGCCATTTCTTAACCCAGTGAAACGGACATATCAGGATTAGTGGTCCCAACCCCAGCCCCCTGTCAACTTTATACTCAAAACAAATCTCCTTAAACCATACTTAATCTCTAAATAAAGACAAGAGCATATTCATAATTCTACCTTACATAATACAACTATCCTGCATACAAGTGACACACAGTAATCTCTTCTTCAAAGTCTCAACAGATCCAGCATTTTTCTAAAAAGTCCAAATCCAAGTCTTTTCCAAAACTCAAACTCTTAGCTATGAACCTCTGTAAAAATCAAAAACAAGTTACACAATGGCACCGGGTAAACATTCTCATTCCAAAAGAGAGGAATAAATGGACAGAAAAGAATCAGACCAAAGCAGGACTGATCACTAGGGAAAACATTAAATCCTATAGTTCTATGTCTAGCATCCAGGGCACATGGTGGTAAAATGTGAGTTCTAAAGAGCATGGGTGATCCCAACCCTTGGGCTTGCTTTCTTACATCCCACATTCAAACCATCAATAAAATCCTGCCGTTCCTGGTATGGTGGCACACACCTGTAACTTCAGTACTTGGGAGGCAAAAACAGAAGAATTGCTATGAGCTTGAAGCCAGCCTGAGCTATAAAGAGAATTCAAGGCTGGTCTGAACTACGTGGTGAGACCCTGCCTCAAAAATAAAATAAAATCCTGTCACCTCTATATTCACATTAAGTCCAGAGCCTGACCACTTTGTACTACCTCCACTGTGACTACCCACTGTACACTACAATTACTCCTCTAAGTAACTAATATCTTACAGTTGAAGCTTAACAAAATAAAGCTATTGTTTTGTTTTGTTTTATTTTATTTTGTTTTTGGAACTGAGGATTGAACTCATGCCTCGAGCTTGCCAGGGAAGCACTTATTCTGCTGAGCCATCTCCCTGGCCCCTCGTTTTGAAATTTAAGTCTAGTGAAGTATATCTTCTCTTCAACACCCTTTTTTCCACTGGTTTCCCAATTTACTTCTAAGGAAAAAAGCCAAGTCCTTCTAATGACTTGCAGTGCTGTATATGATCTTCCCTTACCGCCTATGACTCTGAGCTCAACTATTACTATCTTCCTCAATCACTTGGCTCCAGCCACACTGGCTGCCTTGCTATTTCTCAAACACAATGCATGCTTCTGCCTCAGGGCCTTTGCACTTATTCATTCTTCTCTGAAGTTTCTCCACCATGCTATGGTCTGAATATCTGAGTTTCTCCAAAATTCATATTCAGAACTAATATGGTAGTACTAGGAGGTGGATTGTCTGGGGTTGTTTAGGTCATAAGGTACAGCCTTAGTAGTGCCACTGTACAAGAGGCCCCAGTGAGCTGCTTTACTGATGATAGGGCACAGTGATAAGGTATCATATATAAACCAGAAGGCCTTCATCAGACACAAAAACTGACAGTACTTGATCTTAGACTTCCATCAGACTATGAGAAATAAATTTCCATTGTTCAAAAGCTATGTAGTTTATGTTATTTTGTTATAGCAATCCAAACAGAACAAGACACATCAAGTATCCCTATGGCTTAGTCCCTAACTTCCTTTAGATGTCTTCTCTGACCATCTACTATTTACAATTTATATGTTTCCCCTTACTAAACTGTTACATGAATCTGTGGGTTTTGTTGTACATAAAGGCCAACTCTAAGTAATTAAAGTCCAGTAGGCACCAAGTATATCTCTGTTGAATGAACAATAGAACTGATCACAGCATAGAGCCAGGGTACTACTATGAGCTGCCTACCTACTTTGTTCTGTCCCTGAGCGTCAGGCTAGTCCCCAAGTGACTGGCTCTCACCTGAAAAAGTCACATTAAGGACCTTAAGTCTCTACCAAATGTCTGGACCCTTGAAAGTTTTCCAAGAAAGTTAAGACTCAGAGTTATTGCAATCTATTTCTCTGCTCAGAAAGAATAAATTTCATCCTGGCATTCTTTCCAAGTTCAACCAGCTGGACAGAGAAACACATTAAAATAATTTTTTAGATTCTTTTCAAATTCTCCCTCAACAAAGAATCTTCTCAATTATCTATGCTTCTTTATTTTCCCATCTTTGTGCACAGAGTTAAGTGCTTTGGTTGTTCACACTGCTTCATTAACTGCAAAGTAAACTGCTTGAAATTAAATGGAAATTCTATGGTTGTGCACATGTAAACCTAGAGTACATAATCTAAATTTTATTTTTTTTGGGGCGGCAGAACCGGGGATTGAACTCAGGCCCTTGCGCTTGCCAGCGAAGCGCATATTCCACTAAGCTATCTCCCCGGCCCCATAATCTAAATTTTAAACCCCCATATTAAATATCTGTATTGTCTTAAAGAAGCTTAATTTTCATGAGCAAAAGAAAAGCATACTCAAGATTTTTGGATTCCTTATGTATAAGCCTCTTCCTATCTCAAAAGTTACTGTTCAAACATGTAGCTTCACTGTTGGAACACATATTGCAGTACTATTTACTTTGAAAATGCGGTATAATTTGTGAACAGTCATTACAAAATTATTTGCACATAAGCATTTGAAGTGGGAGATGGATTTCTTTCTAAAATGAAGACAACTAGAATGCCACCACACTGCAACAATTTTATACTCAGTAACTGAATGAAAATTCAACACTTGAAAATTAAATTTCCATTTAAAAGTTCAACAGTTCATCCAAATTTATAATAACCAGCATATATGTCATATTTAGTCATGTGAAGTCCGGCTAGAGTGACAACTGTAGATAAACTTTTTAATTATTTTAACCCCTGTAATTATTCAAAGTATTGATCTGAGGGACTCAAGCAGATCGTGTTAAAGTCTAAGTCGTTCACTCCATAATCCTGGAATCAGTGAAATGTCTTTTTCTTGACACTGGGATTCAAGTAGCACCTGGGCAAATGCCCTTGAGGGCACCAAAAAAAAAAAAAAAAAAAAAAAAAAAAAGTAATAAATAGCTTATACAAGCTAAAGTCTCAAGCTGAAAAAGGAAAATGAAACAACAAAACAAACAAAATGAAAAGCAAAGTAAAGGGAAGAAAGAAATCCATCCTGCACTCATGATTGGACTTCCACTGCAACACCCGAAATACCAGCACTGCCCTGAAATCCTCAGTTTTTCCTGAGTTCCGGGACTAAAGCGGTAGAAGCTTTAGGTTCCTCCCTAAGTCTACACTGTGATACGAACTCCTAGTACCTAACAGGCTCAAAAGATCATAAAAGTCCAGGGCAAGAAAATTTTCTGCCACGAACACTAGCCAAAACTTCGTCGCTTCCCTCAAAGGAGACTGAGGAAATAAGTCTAAGTGGAACGATGACAACTGACAGTGACACAAGGCTATTCTTTGTCACATACGTGGAGGCGGGAAAGGAAAAGGTGGGTGAAAAAAAAAAAGAGTTCTACTTCGTTTTTCCTTTTTTCTCCAGCACAGTACGGGGGCTGGATCTCCCCCAGAAGTCAAGAGAAAAGAGAAAAGAGAAAAGAGAGAGAGAGAGAGAGAGAGAGAGAGAGAGAGAGAGAGAGAGAGAGAGATCACCAGCACCCACGCTACTGGCACCGTCCAGCCTGTCCCTGAGACTCGAACTTGAGACGCTGGAGCGAGGTTCAAACTGGGGGAGGGTGGGGTCACAGGAGACTGGGGGGAGGGGGTCCGGTCGAGCCCGCGATCCCGACCGGAGCGCCCGTCCGCCCTCCCGCCTGGCTCGGCGGAGGAAGCGGGCTGAGCCCGCCTGCGCGCCCCCGCCGCGCGCCCGCGCGTACCTGCTGCACCCCGAGGAACTGGTAGAAGTTGAGCTGCACCTCCTCCACCAAGTCGAACAACTCCAGGTCTCCGCTCTCCCAGCCAAACGCCGGCCCCACGGCCGCCAGCAGCAGGAGCCAAAGCGGCGCGAGCTGGGGCCGACGGCTCTGGCGAAACTGCGCCGGCCCGGAGCCGGGAGCCCACATCGCGCGGGGCTCGGAAAGGTCACCCGCCGCGTAGTGCCAGCGGCCGAGCCCGGCGACGTGGCGGGCAGCACCGGTAGAAGAACTGTGCCTGTCGGTCAGAGCGCCTGCGGCCGCCAGCAAGAACGGCTGGTGCCGGCGGGAGCGCTGGGCCCGCGGGAGCGGGCGGCCGGACAGGCGAGGGCGCGGACGGGGCCGCCACCAGCTCTCCCTCACTCAGACCCTCGCCGCGGGCCCACGAACAGCTGGACTGCCAGCGCCCGGAGCCAGGGTTGGCGAGGGGGAGAGGCTTCCCCTCACCTCAGCCTATCCCAGGCCTCGCTTCCGGTGACCTCACGTCTCCTAGCAACTGCGAGGAGGGGGCGGGGCCGGAAGTAGGGACGCGCGCTCCCCAGAGCAGGGCCTCGGAAAACAGTGTCTCGGTGGGCGCGCGCCGGAGCAGCTCTTCTTGTGTTTACCCAGGTTGCGGGGTGAGCACAGACATCACGAATATGCCCGGAGCGTCCAGTGTTGGAGGTTTCCCTCGAAATAGCTACCGCCTTGCACTCTCCTGGATACTGAGTTCTGAAAGGATACTTGAGGCCTCATTTACGGCGTCTGATCATACATTTTAGTTACTCCATTAGCAAAGGAAGGAATTGATGTAGTGCCCTTTTTGAAAAGAATAAATCTAATGAGTAGTCAAGGGTATCTCTTTGAAATAGGAAAAATTTAAAAATCTGAACTAAGAAAAAATGTATACAGATTTTTGAATTATGATGTACAAGGATAATACCAGAAAATAGGCAGCTTGTAGAATTCATAAAGTCGCCTCAATAATAGTTTTAAGAGAAATGTAGTTACCTATCTTAGCCCAACCCTGGTTGAGGTCCACTTTGAGAGACGGTGGGCTGAAAACTGTATAACAGTGCCCCACCTCCTTGTATCACATTGCTTGTGTTCAATGACTTACTTTTTTTCCCCTCCATCACTATTGTCTCATGTGAACTCACGTTTCTTACCCCTCACTCACTGTTCTACTTGATGATAAGTAAAAGGCAAAAACAAACAACAACAGCAACAACAACAAAAACTTGCGTAACTCAGTAGCTTGCCCAGCAGTGAAAATTTGTCTCATGCTTTTACCTTTTTGGATCTGGCCAGCTAAATCCAGCTCAACAAGCAATAACTACTTTTGATAAA
>NW_004524784.1:3362091-3385338 GCF_000260255.1 Octodon degus
AATACATAATAATACATAGTTTGCAGTACATGTTTACATTAGTTCAGGGGATACGCATACATAACACAATTCCTTTTCTCATCCCCTTCTCCTGAATTAGTCATTTTAATCTAGCATGATGTTGACCTTCGAGAAACATCAGGCCAGGAGTGCCTAGGTCTGTTAGGATTACTACATCAAACGCCTTTGCCTGGGTGTCTCAAGCAGCCAGCATTTCTCACAGCTCTGGAGGCTGTGAGATGACCATCTTCCACTTACACCTTCACATGGCCTGGGAAGAGCGAGGAGTACAGAGTAAGAGATTTCCTGTTTTTTTATAAAAATACTGACCCGGGTCATCACTGGGCTTCAGCCTCATGAACTTATTTAAACTATCCAAAGACCCTACCTGTAAATACCATGAGATTGGAGGTGAGGGCTCCAACCTAAGAATCTTTGAAAGGCCCAAACAGCCCATTACAGAGGACATCACCTTTTTGGTGTCCCCAGTGCTAAGCACAGTGT
This sequence comes from Octodon degus, assembly GCF_000260255.1. NCBI lineage: Eukaryota > Metazoa > Chordata > Mammalia > Rodentia > Octodontidae > Octodon > Octodon degus. Next base: position 3,362,596 of record NW_004524784.1, read on the forward strand.
GCAGTACATGACAGCAGCCAGTGAGTTGAACTGAATCCTGTGAATATGTCTCTTCCACATTCCTCTACTATAATTTTGTATTTATTTTTCATATACCAATTATCTTAAAGTGAGTTATCACTACCTAATGTAGGGACTTAGTAGACACATTAATTGTGTATTCAATTAATAAAAATCAAAATAACAAGAAGGTAATACTTTCAGTAAGCATTGTTTCCTAGAACACCCTATCCTTTCACCTTATGTGATCACTAGATTTAGTGCAATATTTCATTTGAAACTGGTACCCTATTTCCCCAAATCTAGGATTCTTACCCTAATCTTTTAGCAGGCAGTTCAGTATTTTCCTCTTGATTGTTACCAGTATGCTTTCTAAAAATTCTAGGGATCTATTCCATCTACAAGGAAGACTTATCTTTCTAAAGCCAAGCTCTTACAAAATTGGAATTTATTCAGTTCAGTATTTCTAACTGGCACAAAATATTAGTCTTTTTTTTAAAAAATAAACCATCTTCCTTTATTTTTTTTAAATTTTTTTTTAAATTTTATGTGTGTGTGTGTGTGTGTGTGTGTGGCCAGCTCAGCCCACCAGGGGGCGGGGCTGGCTGGCATGTGGCGCTGGGGGATTGAACCGCGGTCCCTGTGCTTTGCTTAGCTTGTTCTAAGTAGGTGCTTTAGACCACTGAGCCATCTCACCAGCCCCACAAAATATTAGTCTTGAAGTTCCAATAATATTTATTTATTCTGAGATGATACTCTTGTTGGTCCAAGTCCCTGCAAAGACCACAATGATATTTAAGTTTAGACTCTTTAGTTTGGCATCTTTACACATTTAGTCATTGTGCTGCAAAGGACAATGCAGTTGAATAGCTTAGCTCTTCTTTTGCTAAAGCCAGGATTACCTGAGCGATAGGTATAATCTCTTTTCCTCCCTGGTGATGTTTATGGAATCTGGGCACAGATTCATCAAACTTGGTCTGGCTGGAGGGAATTTATACAGAACAGGAAAAACTTGCGAAACATTCAGTTGTGTGAGTTATGTAATGAGTTACAAATGTAGAAAAGCTCTAGATATTCATCCAGTTTTCCCAGAGGACATTTGCTGAGTCCTGGGATGATGCAGAAGGTTCAGGGCCCGACAGGATTGAATCACCCTACACTTTACCACTGCATATAAAGGAGGAGCTTGCCTCAGTGTTACAGTTTGTGACTAGATGCCCCCTCAAAACCTCATATGGTGCTAGATTCTTTTGGAAGCAGCTGAATCTAGAATGTGTGATTGATTTGTAGTACAATGCTGGATTAAGGGTACTGAGCTTAAGAATGAATGATTGCTGTAGTCCACTGATTAGATTGGTACCACACTAATCCAGGTAGACTGAATACAATATAAGGGACAAAAAGAAACTTGTCTCTCTTGCTTGTTGCTGTTTTTCACTGTCATGAACTGTTGCCCCACTGTCTTTGCCACCCTACCTTGGAGCCAGGTTACTAGGGAGGGAAACCTCTATAAACTGTGAGCTAAATAAAGCTTTCTTCCCTTAACGTGTGGGTGTTGGGTATATTGTTTCAGCAATGAGAAGATAACATTCTCTTGGGTATACAGGCAATGCTGTGTAAACAGAAAAGTAAAGATGTGAGTTTAAAACCTCATAAAGCTAGAACTGAGCCTTCAAGGCAGAAGATATAAGCATCTTCCTGGCTTTCAATCAAAACTTAGAGGAATGACATGTGAAGAATAGAGAAAAACCAGAAATGACTGCTTTTTACTAAAATTGCAAAAGTGGAAAATGGAAAAAGCTACAGAATTTTAACAGAAAATAGAAATCCATAAAAAAAATAAAAGGCAAAATCTTGAATTGAAAAATATATAAATTAAAGAATTGGATACACGAGTTAACAACAGACCTGAGACAGTAGAGCAAAGAATTAAAAAAATTAGAGCTAGGTAAAGAAAAAAAATCACCCAAACTAAAACAAAAAAGGAAAAGCAATGGGAGAAGAGATGAGACCTTTAAAGGCAAGTGCACAAGTACCCGCGAGACAGCTCAGCTAAGTGCCTGTTTAAGCAAGCGCAGGGGCCAGGGTTCCATTCCCAGTACCACACCAGGCCGGCCCCACTCCAATTGTGCTGAACCTGGCTGCTGAGGCTGGGTGTGGTGGTGCACGCCACACACATCCCACAGTGCTGGGGAGACTGAAAATAGGGGACTCACTGCAAGTCCGAGCTTCCTAGTGAGACCCTGTACAAAAATCAAAATAAAACAAAAAATACATTAAAAAAAAAGTAAAGACACTTTCACAATAAATGAATGAGGCATAGGTGCAACTGGGGTTCTAAAGAAAGAAAGAAAGAATATGAGACAGAGAGATGTTTGATGAGACAGTATCCAAGAATTTTATACAAGTAATGAAAGATATAAAATCACAGATGAAAAAAAACCCTCAAAAATAAATCATGGATCTACAAGTAAGGGCTCAAACTCTAAAACTCATGTGGAAAAAAAAAAGTAAATCTTAGTGAGCTTGAGTTTTTTAACCAGTGATTCCTTAGATATGACACCAAATGCATAATTTATTATTATTGTTATTTTTATTTTATTGTATTTCTTTTGTTTTGGGTACTGGGGATTGAACTCAGGACCTTGTGCTCGCCAGGCAGGTGCTTATGCTGCTGAGCTATACCCCTGGCTCAAATGCATAAATTCTAAAAGAAAAAAATTAGTAAATGGGGCTACATAGAAATTAAAACATTTGTGTTGCAAAGAGAGTCTTCAAAAAATTGAAATTACAACAAAGGGAAGACAATATTCGTACATCGATCCATACTATGTAAAGAATTCTTACAACTAAACCACAAAAAATAATTATTTCCATTTTAAAAATGGGTATTTAAATAGACATTTGTCCAAAGGTGATATACACATGGATTATAGTCACATAAAAAGATGCCAGTGAGGTAGCTCAGCAGACTAAATTGCTTAGGCAAGCACAAGGAACAGGGTTCAATACGCAGGACTACATGCCGTGCTGGCCCCCATCCGAGGCATGCTGAGCCAGCTGCTGAGACCAGATGTGGTGCACGTCTGTAATCCCAAACACTGGGATTTTATACAAGTCTGAGCTGTGTAGTGAGACGCTGTACCAAATACATTAAAAAAAAAAAGATGCTCAAAATCTCTATCCATTAAGTAAATGCAAGCCAAAACTACAAAAGGATATCACTTCACACTCAATAGGGATGGCTATAGTAAAACAGACAATAAAGAGTTTGGGTGAACATGTGAAAATTTGAATCCTAGTCATTATGGAAGTTCAAAATGATACAGCCAGTTTGGAAAACAGTTTGACAGGTCTTCAAAATACTGAAGAGTTACTAGATATGATCCAACAAGTGCACACCAGAGAAATAACCATATATGTTTATATGGTCATACAAAAACTTGCATACAAATATTCATAGCAGCATTATTCACAGTAAGTTTAGATGTTGGAAATAATCCAAATGTCCGACAATGAATAACTGTGTAAACAAAATGTGGTTTATCTATACAATGGGATTAGTATTATTCCCAGTGAGAATATTTATTATTCATTAGTAAAAAATGAAGTATGGATACATGATATTACACAAATGAACCTTGAAAACATGCTAAATGAAAGAGTACCATGTATGGTATGATTCCATTTATGTGAACTTTCAAGAATGGGCAGATTTAGAAAGCAAGTTAGAGCTTGTGGTAGAGGAGGTTAGAGACTAGTTACAAATGGGTATAGGATTTCTTATGAAAAGATGAGATTGTGGTGGTGGTTGAACAACTTTGTGAATATAGTAAAAACTATTGGTTTGCACACTTTAATTGGGTGAATTATATGGTATGTCAATTATATCTCACTAAAGCTGCTTTTAAAAAAGAGAAAATTTAAAAAAAAGCACAGAGTAATCCCAGCGAATAGGATAAATGCAACAAAATAAATCTAACTAGATCACAGCTAAACTGCAGAGAAATTTGTGGGTCTAGGGAAATCAGTAACTTAAATGAGCATATATATATATATATATATATATATATATATTTGGGGGGGTACTAGGAATTGAAGTTAGGATCTCATGCTTGCCAGGCATGTGCTGTGCCACTAGCACCCAGCACTTAAATATATTTAAGAAGAAAGGTAGAAAATTAATGAGCTAAATTAATTTAAGGAGTTACACAAACTCAACATTGGAATTAAGTAAATAAACATAGAATGAACCTAAGTGAAGGTTTCAATGAGGACAGCTAAATATTTTCAACATAGTAGTTATGCAAGTGAGCTAGGATCATACTTAGCTACACATTTTTGTGAATTTCATATCTTGTAGATTCTAGCACTGATAAGGCTCAAGGGTGTGACTATGATAGTGTGTGACTAAGATGCATTGGAAGGCTATGCCGTTGGCAATGAAGAGAGGAGAGAGAATCAAGAGTGATGAGTGTGTGTTATGCCTTGTTGTCTAGTTGTCCCTCCAAAGCCTCATGCATTCATGGGGTGGTTTCTAGAGTTTGTGATTAATTCATGATCCAATGTGGGGATTATGGGTGTGAGTGCTACTCTGCCCAGAGTCAGATAATCTGCATTACAAAGTGATGGGTGTAGAGAGGCTAGCTAGAAATGCAGCTGCTATCCCTCTTGGCTCTTTGCTGTTTTCTGCTGCCATGACCAGCTGCTCTCTGCCATGTACCACTCTACCTTGGAGCCAGCCGAGTATAGACTGAAACCTCCACTAAGTGTGAGCTAAATAAACCTTTCTTTTTGTAATTTGGGGTGTTGGTTTTTTTGTCCCAGCAATGAGAGAACAGTAAGTAAGACAGTGGCTCATCCAAAAGAGGTTGATGGGAGGAGTTCTAATCTTATTAAAAGAATCCGAATATTTTGATAACCACGACTATCCAGGGAGAAAATGCAAAAGAGCACTGGTATCTTCATAGAGCAGAAATACTCAAAGTAGCTTCAATAAACCATTCTAGCTCTCACTTTAGAGCAAATTAAACTATATCAAATAAAATTGAATATAATGCTCATCATCGCTAAAATCCAAAGCTCTTTTGAAATAACCATTAGTGGCTAGTTCATCCTGTGATTTAGAACTCTCTGGCTCTCATTAAATCTTAAAATGTTTTCATTCATTTCTGTATGGCTGTTTCTCCAATATATGATGAAATCATAGTTCAAAGATATCATTGTTCTTTAATTGAACATTATCTTCACTCAGTAATTTATTTATCCAAACACCATTCACAAACTTTGAGTTGACAAAGGTTAGAAAAACATTGTTTTAGGGAAGTGCCTCCTTGGAAATAATCTCTACAATACAAAGAGCAGTATTGAATTTTAATTGTTTTGAAGGTCGTCATAAATAAATACAGATGTTCTTTGTGTTATAAATAATATATTTCTAACATGTTGACACTATGGTTTTCATGTCTCTGAATAATGTACTACTTACTCAAACAATCTCACAGTGAATAAGAATACAGATTCTGGAGCCGTATTGATTAAATTTTCTTTGTGGCTCTACTACTTACCAGCTGGGTGATCTGTATGTTTCAGTTTCTACATCTCTAAAATTAGGATAATACTACTAGATTAGCAAAATCATAAGGTTGACTAGAGAGTTACATGAGATAATTAGTGCCTGGTATACAGTGATTGCTGTATCAAAGTTTCCTTAAAGAAATCTTACCAATTTATTTTGTAAAGACTGTTTTTATAAACTAATAACTAGTTTTCTTTTTGTTCCAATGCCACAAGAGAAAATATTTATGATTTTTCCTACTAAATCCAGTTTAAGATTAAACAGTAGGTTCTAAATTAAAGGCACATACCCAATGAACAAAAGGAAGAGAAAATATTCACATTCAACTATTAAGTCATTAAAGTCTAAATGGTCATTGTCATCTTACTCTAAAATAGATCTGTAGTTTCAGGCAGTGATGTTTTCTGCTTTTTGTACACCTTAAAATGTATTACAGGGGCTGGTGATATAGCTCAGCAGTGCAGCACCTGCCTGACAAGCATGAGGTTGTGAGTTCAATTCTTGGTACCAATATAATAACAAAAATAAAAATCCATGTTAAATTGCCTTTCTTCTAACATCTTCCACGGTTCCAGGGCTACAATTAATTTTTCGAAGTTTTGTGGTAACTTACTTGAATCAGTTACTCAAATGTGAACTTTAGCTTTTCTTCTTTCAACAAACCAGGTATTTTCTCCCACCAAACTCCTCAATTCAGCCAGAACACAGGAATTTTTGTATTTTCCTCATATACAAAACTTCAAATTAGAGTATAAAAGCAGTGTTCTAAGAGACCTTTTAGATGTTTAAAAGGAAAATTACCTCTTCTTTTTACTCTCCCCCCTTTTTTTTTCATAAATTTGCATATGAGGAAAAAAATAGAATCAAACTTTTGAAATGCTGATCTCGTCTTTGTCTATGGTGGCTTTTACAATGCTTTTAATACTGGGTACCATTTGACCAGTGGTTCACTCACTGGTCTGTGCCTTCTATTCTCTCAGGCTAACCAGCTTAGCTTGGCATTGTGCTGTGGAGCTCTGTCATTGTTTGTGCTGCCAAAATGCAGCCCAGAGGAAAGCAGTACAAGGTTGCCGTTCACCTCACTCTATAGGCTCCAGCTAAGGCTGGGAATTATGTAGAGAAATTACTTATCTCATAAATGCTTCTTACTAAATTTATTATCAGGGTGCAGTATTTACAATACTCAAGCAGCAACTAGACTGACATGGAAACAAATAGGGTATGTAAAACTTAGTTCCAAATGGCAAGATATAAGAAATAGAAGTTTACTGCCCCCACTATGACTGTTGTATCGTGTTCATTTTTCCAAGCCATATGGCCCAGCATCGTCTTGTTTCATCTCCAACATATAATGCTCTATTAGTTTTGCTTACTACAGAAAGGATTTTAGTGCCATGATTCCATAATTAAGTCTTTTAACATAAAAAATTAAAAGTAATAGTTTCACCACCAGGGGGCAAACGATATTTTTATAGGCAAAGGAATTTTTTTTTTTAACATTTTAAAATAATTATCTTGTGTGAACATACTGTTGGAACTTCACTAGCTTCAAATTAAGAGATATTGATTCTAACCTAAACCTTTATATTTAAAGAAAATTGTACAAGTTACCTTCAATTTACTCTGCCTTTTATATACATAAAGGGAAAATTACCTCTTCTTTTTAACTCCCCTTTTTTCCCCAAAAAATTGCATATGAGGAAGAAAAATAGAATCAAACTTTTGAAATGCTGATCTAGTCACCTTTGTCTCTGGTGGCTTTTGCATTGCTTTTAATACTGGGTATCTTTTGACCAGTAGTTCACTAAATATGTATTTCAGCTCAACTATTATCGTTGCTAATTTAATGTAGATAATTCATATGTTCATGTCTTTACTTTCTTCTAAAATTGAGCTCATTGGATTTTTTTCAGTACTGAGGATTGAAGCAAGTCCTCTACAACTGAGCTATAGCCCCAGCCCAACTCTTGTTTTAATTAATGCTTTGCCATTTGTTAATTTCATAACTATGAACTAAAACTGATAAGCATATCAAATTAATTATAAGTGATCCCCATGGAAACCTTGATTACTGAACTAACTTGGTAAAATAACAGAGTCGTGAATAACCAATAGTAGATGAAATTAGTACAGCAAATTATCAGGAAGAAACAATGGTAAGAAAAACTTGATCCAACATGAGTAAAGCCTGTCTTGTGAAGGTTCAGGAAATTCAATTATGTCTGACTTGTAACTTGGTAAAAAATATGGCTAATGGAAGCCTGAGAGTTTTTAAATCAAGGTATCTGCGGCATAGGAAAATATCATTTTATTTATCTTGGCTTTCTTTGTTTCTCCTCTTCCTGCTCTTAAGTACCTGTTAAGACCACACTATAAATCAATTATAATGATACCACCATTTCAAATTAGACCTGGAGAGGAATGAAGACACCACAGTGGTCTGGCAAGGTCTGCTACTGGGTCTTTCTCTTTACAGCTCACCCCAGGCCTGGCCATTAATTATCTTCACAGTAGCCTCTACACCAGGGTTAGCACCAGGGGCTGCAGGACTGAGCTAGATACTGCTCTGTGTTCATCTAAAAAACACTTTTAGCCAGATGAAATCAGACTGAAGTAAATATTTAAAGCAAATAGAAAAAAAGAAGTTGCAGAAGGTCAGACGTAAGGATTTATTTAGCAGCATAGACAAGAACAATCTGTGACTTGCCCTCTGCTACCTTAGAAAGAGATTTAAGGGTAGGGGGTCTGTATCTGTCACTGATTCACTTTTCGGAAAATTTGTTTCAGTGTGAATGGACAGGATCAAGTGTGTCTCTGGCCTATCTGTTGCTCAGCCTCCAAGTACTTAAAGACTAAAAAAACATTTTTTTTAAAAATTTTTGTATTTTAGGGAAGGGTCTACAGGGTGTCAGAGTCTCAATAGTAAATTCGACTCATAGTTATCCACCTGTTTACAGCTTCCCAAGAGCTGGGATTACAGACACATGCAACCACGCCCAGCCTCAATTGCCTTCTCATTGTGCCCCAGGGTCGGGGCCTGCACGGCAGGTCCAAGGATTGAACCCCCGGCCCTTGCACCTGCTTGCAGGTGCTTTAATCCACTGAGCTTTTTGGCCAACCTCCCCCCACATTTTTTTTTTTTTTCTTTTGCGGGCTAGGGGTGGAGCCCAGTGCCTCATGCATGCTAAAGGTGCATGCATAAATGCTCTACCACTGAGGTAGTCTGCAGCCCTGGAAAGCAACATTGTTCACTCCAATACAGTATAGCTTGGGTTTGATACCTTACTGAATCTCTTCAGTTCTTCTTTCACATAAAGTAGCCTCAGTCAAATAACCACTTACACACTGGCTCTACTAGCCCTCAGCAGATGCATTCTAACAACAGCTTGCCTTGCCCCCCGATTTGTTTTCTCTCTCTCTCTCTCTCTCTCTCTCTCTCTCTCTCTCTCTCTCCCTCTCTCTCTCTCTCTTTTTCATTGTATGTAGAAAGTGGTTGTAAAAAATGTTAGCTAGAATATTCTTAAAAATGTAAGGTTACTGTAAAAGTCTTTGTTTCAATTATTTTCTCATTGCTGGGACAAAATATTCACCATCCACAAGTTAAAGGAGGAAAGGATTTTAGCTCATAGTTTGTAGAGGTTTCAGTCTATAGTTGGTTGACTCCGAGGCAGGGCAGCATGACAGAGAGGAAAGAGTCTATGGCAGGGCAGGCAGGACTTCCTTCTTCTTCCCTTTGTATTCCATCTAGGCTACGGGCTATGTGTTGATGCCACTCACACCAGTGGGTGGGGGTGGAGGGAATCTTCTATTTTCAGCAAGCCCAGATCCACTCCCAGAGCTAAAGGAATCAGTGGGCTAATCTAGTGTTACATACCAATGGTCCATTCACTCTGCAAAGCCCCGCCAATGGGTGCTTGAAGCTTTGGGGAGACATCTAGATATAAGCCATAGCAGTCTTTTAATGCAACAATGAGTGAAAAATCAGATTACATTACAAAGAGAACCATCCATAGAAGTGGATGTTTGAAAACATTATCATGATTATGTCATTAAAAAAATTTCACCAGAAATGATACATGCCACTAACAAAACTTGTATCTGAGCCCTTAAATCTTGCTTAAAATATTTCAAAGGAGGATCCTAAATGCATTTGTTAAGGATTTTTTTTTTAAACCTCACTTTTCAGTTAGTTTTCTAGAACTAAATATCAAGGAGGAAGAAAAATTGCTAAGCTAAATTTTAGCAAAAAACTGCACAATTGTTAAAGGGAACTGAAAAGCAATCCATTTGTTGGACTGCAAGCCCTGTAATAGTGGGGACTTGGCCTGCCTTTTTCATTTTTCCAAATAGTGCTCAACCCATAGCAATACTTTCAATATTGTTGCATGTAAAGAAAATTTTTTTCTTGGTAATAATTTACCATATTATAGAACAATTTGTAAGAAAAGATAATCAAATAAACTGGGAAAATGTCCATGTTCAAGTCATGGGCTACTATCATAATTTCAGAGCAAGTGACTTTTTCCACAACACACCCATGTCTCAGCATGCATAAACCTTTGCAGTGAAGGTCTATGGCAGGGCAGGCAGGAAGCAGCAAGACTTGTGATGAATTAATTGCACTATATGCAATATTGGTACAAATTTTCCGTTGCATTATTTGATTGTGTAACAAGTCTGAGCCAGCACTGATTCCTTTGGACCAGTTTGAATTAAATTATTTGTGACTTTTTAAAACAAGTCACAGTTTAATGTAGCACTTTAATGGATCCTTTATAGAAAATTTCCTCAGTCACATAACAATTTTTATTGATATTTTGAATAATTACAACACTGAGATATGATTTATATTTATGGTCTCAGTTGCAATAAGATATGCCACAAAAAATTCTAACTTTTCTCAAGGTCAGTCCTTTAAGTTCAAAGCCAGGTCTTTAAAATGCAGAGTATTTTGAAAGTAATTTAAATAAAAATACTATAATAATCTTATATATGCCCTAAAACTATTTTGAAGCTCAACTAACTCCTTGAAAGAATTGTATTTGGCAGAAATGTTACTGCACTCATTTATGTTGAAAAGCAGTGGTTATTGGTTTTCAAACAATATTATCCCTTATTAGCTTTACTTTTTAAAAAATGTATTTAGTATAGGGTCTACAGGGTCTCACTACACAGATCAGACTGGTAGTGATCCTCCTGTCTTCAGCCTCCCAAGTGCTGGGATTACAGGTGCACACCACCACATCCAGTCTCAATTGCTGTCGCAGCGTGCCCCGGGGGTTGGGCCAGCACGGCATGCCAGGGGTCAAGCCCCTGGTCCCTGCATCTGCCTAAGCAGGCGCTTTAGTCCTCTGAGCTATCTGGCTGGCTTTTCATAAGCTGTATAATCACATATCTTTCTACATGAGATCATAGTTGTAGTTAAGGTTACTTCACAATGATGTCTCAAGCTTTAGAGCATTTTGTTGACATAAAAATATTTTAGGGCTGGTGAGATGGCTCAGTGGTCTAAAGCACCTACTTAGAACAAGCTTAGTAAAGCACAGGGACTGTGGTTCAATCCCCCAGCACCACATGCCAGCCAGCCCCGCCCCCTGGTGGGCTGAGCTGGCCACACACACACACACACACACACACACACACACAAATAAATACATAAATAAAAATTTTAAAAAAGAATTATTTTAAACAAAAAATATTTTAGCACAGAGGAATACTTTCATTATTACAAAGGATAATCCTTTTTGTCCCTCCCTCCCTAGTTTTTTTAAATTTTTATTTAAAGCCTTCATTTTAGGATTGTCATAGTTATCAAATAAAAATATAGGACATCCGATTACGGTTGAATGGCTGAAAAACAATAAACTTTTCATATAACATGATTATACTAAAATTTTTTTCTTTATCTGTTATTCAAATTAATGTTACCTGCTAACCCTGGTCTGTCTTTGTTTTTCCTACTTTAGAAATGTTGGTTGAAACATGCTCAGATGAGCCTGAAGGTGTCATTACATTCTTCTTAGATATCTTTCAATATTGTCAGGTTTCTGTCTCTGTCTCTGTCTCTGTGTCTTCTCTGTCTCTGTCTCTCTGTCTCTGTCTCTGTCTCTCTGTCTATGTCTCTGTCTCTCTGTCTCTGTCTCTGTCTCTATCTCTCTCTCTCTCTCTCACACACACACACACACACACACACACACACACACAACAGTGGTTTCAAGACACTGAAACTCAGACAATGAAGTAATTAATTCATTATAATGAACAATTAAATCAGTTCCATCTGGGTCTTTGGAGACATGACCACAATCAATTTTGGAACATTTTCATCATCTCCTGAAAAGCATACTGTACCACTTAGCTATCAGGCTCTGTTTTCCTCAGCTCAATGCTCTGCCTTAGACAACACTATTCTACTTCCAATCTCTAGAGATAGGCCTATTCTAGAAACTATATATGAACAGAATCAATAGTAGATGACCCTCTGTGCCTAGTTTTTGCAGTTAGGATAGTGTTTTCAAAGTTCAATCATGTACAATATATCAGGATTTAATTCTTTTTATGGCCAAATAATATTATATCATTTAGATATATCACTTTTATCTATCCGTTTAGCAATTTTTGGATATTTTGGGTTATTTCTGTTTTTATAGTATAAATAATATGTAAATATTTAAATTTTATTTTTCAGGACATATCTTAATTTTTTTGTTCACTTTTGAATAGAAATTTTGTTGTTGTTTTGAAACCCAGTCTTGCTATATAATTCAGGCTGGCTTTGAACTTGCTTATGTGGCCCAGGCTGGCTTCAAATTCCTGGTGATCCTGCCTCAGCCTCCCATGCCCTGGTGAAATTCTCAATTAACAGTCTTTTATTATTTTTTCTTTTTAGCACTTTGAATGTATCATTCCACTGACACTGGTGTACATAGCTGTTTGTTTGTTTATTTGCTTATTTATGGAAACACTATGCAGTTCAAGCTGCCTTTAAACCCACTGAAGAGCCTGGGCTGGTTTGAACTCAAATTCCTGGTGATCCTCCTACCTCAGTCTCCTGAATGCTGGGATTACAGGCATGTGCCACCATATCTGGTTGGCCTCCATTGTTTCTGATAATTAGTCATTAACCTAATTGAGGAGTCCTTGTACTTCATACATCACTTCTCTCTTTGTCATTCAAGATGGTCTGTTTTTACCTTTATACGCCTTGTTTATGATCTGTCTAGATATATATTTGTTTGAGTTTATCCTAAAGGACCATGGGGTTATTTAGCTTCTTAGGTGTACACTTTAATGTTTTTCATAGAATTTTTCAAGTTGGCCATTATCAACCAATGCAGATGCTTCTTGGCTTGTGATGGAGTTAGGGTCCTAATAAACTCACTATGCATTTAAAGTAGTGTGAGTTAAAATTGCATTTAATACATCTAACCTACTATATATCTTAGCAGTACAGTACACTGTGGAGTAGTATATATCTTTATTGTCATGCAATTAAATGGAAGCTGCAGATCACTGCTGCTGCCAGGTATCGTGAGGGAATATCATACTATAATGTTGCTAGCCTGAGAATAGATTAAAAATCAAAAATCCCAACTATAGGGTTTTTTTTTCTCTGAATGTATATTGCTTTCATACCATAGTAACATAAGAAAAGTCACAGGTGGAAAGTTCATAAGTCAGAAATCATCTATGTTCCCTATGCACTCTTTTTTCTGCTCCTTTTCCTTCTCCTCTTGTTTTGGTACCCCACTATGTGCATGTTGGTATGCTGGATGGTATCCTAGAAGTCGTTGAGTTTCTGTTCATTTTTCATCTGCCATTTGCCTTTCTATCCCTTAGAGAAGACCATCTGAAATAAACTACCTTGAATTTTGCAGATTATTTTCCAATCCCTGAGGTAAATATTCACTTCATTTTTGTGGTTATCAACTCTAGAATTTCTATTTGGTTCCTTCTTTTATAATTTTCACCTTTTTATTCATATTATTCATCTGTTGATATAACCGCCTCATACTTTTCCATATTTTCTGTCTGGTCAGTTTGTTTGTTTTTAGATATAGCTTCTTTTAGTTCTTTGGGTGTACTTAAAATAGCTGATTGCAAGTGCTCATCTAGTTCGCCATCTGTGTTTCCCTAGGGACAATTTTTATTGCTTACTTTTTGCCCTTTACATGGAGACACTTTTTTCTTCTTTGCATTTCTCCTAAATTTGGGTTACATCTTCTCCTAAATCTGCATTTCTCTTAAGTTGTATATTATATACTGTGGCCAGTTTGGAAATCAGGTTTTCATTTTGAATCTTTTTTGCTACCAGGAAGCAAACTCAAGACCTTGTGCTAGATCCCTGGAAAGAAGGTTTTCATTTTATTCCCAGGATTTAACATTGTGGTTTGTGGGGGTTGGCCAGTGTGTGTGTGTGTGTGTGTGTGTGTGTGTGTGTGTGTGTGTGTAGACTGGCATTCAACTTGGTCAACCTAGTGGGTAGTTAGTGATTATATGGAGATTTTCTTAAATCCTTGCATACAGTAATGCTTTGAGTACATTCTGGGATGTGCTTTCAAAGTCCAGGTAGGCAGTTTACAGCTTGGCTTTAATCTTTACTTCCTGCTTCCACAGAGCTTCATGGTCAGCCAGAAGAATTCAGGACTTCCTCAAGCATTTCCTAGACATACAAACAATCCTATGTATATGTGTGGCATTCTAGTTACGTAGGAATATTCTAGAAGCTTTCAAAGCCTTCTATGAATATCTTATTTACTAGATTTTCCCTTTAAGTTTCTTTTGGCCTGCTTGTTGTTTGTGCCAGTTGTTACTGCTGCATCACACAAATGTGATATTAAACAGTTGCCACTGATTGTTTTCTATACATATCCTTAAGAAAAATGCTGTTCACCCTGGATGAATTCTTTTTTTTTTTTTTTATTTTGCCTCCAAGCTTTTTATAAGAATTAAGTTGAGCATACCACACTCTGCATTTGTCTATGCTTGCAGCTCTTTCCGTCGTTTGATTCTGAAAGATGCTGAAATCCTTTAGATGAGAAAAGCTCAGGGTGGTGAAGTGACCACAATTGTATTAGCTGACAACATTCACACGATGGTATCTTCTGGACTCGGATGTGGGACTCCTCACCCTTAGTCCTGATAAATCACCTACTTATCTTTCACACCTCAGTCCCCTGGGTGTGTTTCCCTTTCTTGCAGCTCCTCGACCCTCTCCCAGCTAGGTGATGTCCCCTTGTCATAAAGTTTCAGGTCATTGTGCACGCCTCCTTCCTAGCACATGTATGTTCCTGTGTTAAGTTTGCTTCCTGTCTCTGTGAAGGCGGGCATTGTACGTCTTGTTCGCTGCTGGCACGTGGCATTAGCTCTATAAAAATGTGCGAAGTGATACTTGAAGCCAGGCAGTCCGGCTCTTGGTCCAGTCTTCCTACTTCGGTCCCACTCCAGGTGTGCCAACCGCTGGGGGCGTCCATCAACAATCAAGAAACTGGTTCTTTGCACAGGAGGCCGCGCTGCACTGGAGGGGACAGCTCCATGGCTTCAACAGAAAGCACGTGCAAAACGGAGGGGCTGGGTTGCCTGCAGCCGTGACCCCCAGGGCTGAGGAGGAAGGACACCGCCAGCCCTGGTTGTGTCCAAAAGGGCTTTGTAGCCTCAGACTGGTGCTGTGGGATTGGACCCTCCCCTTGGGTCCGTCCTGAGCAGCTTCTGCCATGAAGAGAAACGGATGAGCCTAGGAGATCCCCATTGAACCGGGCAGGAACGGCCCGAAGCTGGAGCACCTGGCGTCTCCGAGCGGAGCTCCTGCTCTCTGGAGCAGGTCTAGAAGCGACCAGCACTCTCCAGTTGTGAGTTTAAGAGGAGCCCCGGGCAACAGTCAGAGACCCCGTTATTCCGAGGAGCGCACGTCCAGGAAGGGTCTAACCTGGATGAATTCTGAGTCAGATCAAATAAAGACAAATTCTTATGAGTGGGATTTTCCAGGGACCTGCTGGACAGGTCATGTAGTGACTTTTTTTGGGAATAGGATTTCGGAGGAAATTCAGTGTTCTGTTTCTTCTAGGAGATAACAGGCTGTTGGTTTCACCATGGTTGCAGGGCTCATTTTCTTTTCTTTTTTTTTTTTTTCCCCCCTTAATTTTATTGAGAAAGGGCTCTCCATTTTCAAGGCTGCCTTGGAGCAAGGGAGAGGAAAATAGGAACATGTTAAGTTAAAATGTCAAAAAGCCCAGTATGTTTGCCAGCATTTAGCTATTTTTCTTGAATAAACACTTCAAATACTACAAGACTTTGTTAATTGTCAAAGTTCTGAAAAATTGATTTTAACCTTTTTTTTTTTTTTGGCCAGCGTTCTTGGTCCTTCTATATTTTTAACTTATTTTGTAATATTTTTGTGTGTGACAGGGACTTGCTATGCAATTTAGGTTGGCCCGGAGCGCACTATGTAGCCCAGGCTGGCCTTGAACTTGCAGGAACCGTCCTGCTTGTTATGCTGGGATTACAAGCATGCACCACCATACCTGGCTTGGCCCTTTTACAGAAGAATGAATTTTCAGAAGTCTTTACTCTTTTTTTTTTTTTTTTTCATAACTGGCAATTGAACTCAGGCCCTTGCACTTGCCAGGCAAGCTCTTATTCTACTGAGCCATCTCCCTGGCACCCCCCTTTTTGTCTTTACTCTTCTATTCCTGAATATCTTTCCAGTTCCTATTAATATTTTATAACTTTCTATTTTGAGATAACTGTGGATTCTCATGCTATCACAGAAAACAATAAAAACCAAACCTATATGCATTTCATCCAGTTTATTTCAGTGGTAACAGCATACATAATTAGAACATAAAATCTTAACCAGGAAAATGATATGGTTATAATCTGCTGCCATTCAGATTTTACATGCATTAATGTGTTTGCGTATGTGTTTAGTTCTACTCAATTTTATCACATGGGTAGATTTGTGGAATGAGCATACATTTAAGATACATAACAGATCCATCACAAGGATCCCCTTAACCTCTTCTAGGATCCTGCTAACCTCTCCTATTCATAATCATATTATAACCACCCTTCAAAACCACTGCCCCTACAAGGATCAATCACTAACATGTTCTCCACATCAGTAACTTTTATTTTGAGAGCATCGGTGTGTATCATCCAATGAAATGTTATTTGGAAGCAAAAAGACTAAGTCATGCCATAATATGGAAAAATCTGGGGGAAAGGAGAAAAGAAGGAAAATATATAATATATATGTAAGATAATTGTACTACTAATTTCTATTAGTTCACTGACAGGAAAAGTTGGTGCTTATATTGTTTAATCAATTTTGTATGCATACCTGGTAATCTGAGCAACTACTTTGAAGCTGAAAATATGCAATATAATGACCACTATTCATTTCTTATCATCTTATTTTGAAATTATGTATTATTTTATAAAATTCTCTTTTTAAAAATATGGAAGAACCTTGAAAACATGCTAACATAAAGAAGTCAACCACCAAAGGCTAAACACTGGATGAGTCCATTTATATGAACTTGTTTTTTTGTACCAGAGATCAAACTCAGGACCTTGCGCTTGTCAGGCAGGCTCCTATGCTGCTGAGCTATCTCCCCAACTCCGTTTATATGAAGTGCCCAGAAGAGATGAAACTTCACAAACAGAAAGTAAATTAGTGGTTGACTACAGCTGGAAGATGTAGATTTCCTGCCTGGGTAACAAAAATATTCTGAGGTTGATTCTAGTGATGGCTTCACAGCGCTGTGAATATACTAAAACCATTAAATTGTACACTTTTAATGGATGAATGTCACTTGAAACTGTACCTCAATAAATCTGTTTTGAAAAATGTTACATAAATGGGATGATATAGAATGCAACCCTCTTGTCCTGTGTTTTTAAAACAAAGGTTTTGTCCTAAAGAAAATATCTGTTACCAGAAGTAGAAGATGTGAACAATCCAATAGAGGAAAGTTAACATATAAGATATAACAAGTATGACAAAAGACCACTCGGCATGACCAAAGGGGAGAAGAAAATCTGTTCTTCTTTTCCTAGGAATGGGCTAGTATTGCCATTGATACATACAAATACAGTTACAATAGTTCTTTTCAGAATGGGTGTTCTCAACTCTCCAGGACTGGCCCCAAATGGGATGGATGAAAAGGAGCTGTTTTAGCTTAATTTGGATAAAATTTTACATGAAAACAAAACCTGCAGCAACCATAGCAACACACACACACACACACACACACACACACACACACACACAGGTTCATAGCCTCTGCTGCTTCTAGATTCACAGATAAAAACTGGCTCAGAGAGCCTTTCTTTACTTGGCAGAGATCGGTGCTCACTCTCCTTTCATATGTGGCTGTTATCTCATTTCTGTATTCTTACTTCCTTCTATTCCCAATCACTGCAAAGCTTTCTACTGGGAAAACCTTGCTTGTAGATTTTTTTGTAATTCTTTTCTGGTAGATGTACAGTGACTTACTCAACTATGGAATGCTGTCCCTTGATCAATGTTATGATTATTCTCTGTTAGCATTTATAAGACATAAACTAGATTGCAATTAGAGTTTGTAGATCAGCATGTGATAGAGTTTCAAAGCCAGAAGTCTGAGAATTGAAATTTGCAAAACGTGCTCCTGAAGGCAAATCCTCCAATAACCTTAAACATGACAAGAACCTGCAATGTGCTGATGTTCAGTGAAGGAGAGATTAAGGGTGAGGGCGAGCGCTTGCACAGGAGAGAGCTATCAAGTGTTATTTGTTGTCATTTTGATTCTGGGTTCCATACGTTGTGCATTGTGCTTTTTGCAGTAGAACAAAACTACATGAATAATTAATCCCTAACTGGCTGAATAGACTCTCACAGAGACTGCTACCTTCTCTGATGTTAGAGAGATTAACTGCAATAGAAATGTTGGAACAAAATTTGCCCTTTATAACCAGAGTTGGCAAACTTTTTCTGTAGAGGTCCAGATAGTAATTATTTTAGGTTTTGTGGGCCATATGGTCTCTGTTCAAATGAGTCTACTCTGCCATTATAACTCAAAAATAACTTTAGGCAATATGGAAATGAATAAGCATGACTTTATTCCAATAAAACTTTATTCATGGACACATATTTGAATTTCACATTATTTTCAGCTGTCATGAAATATTTTTATTTTGGTTGTTTTTTAAAATTTTTTTTTTTTTAGTTCATGGGCTTCACAAAAATAAGCATGAGGACAGATTTGGTTTCTTGGAGCTTCATTTGTCAGGCTCTGTTTTAGTTTGTTTACTTGTTTGTTTGCTTCATTTTGGAGACAGGGTCTTGCTATGTACTTCAAACTGGCCTGGAGCTTACTATTTAGCCCAGGCTGGCCTCCAACTCATGGTGGTCCTCCTGCCTCAACCTCTAAGTGCTGGGATTAACAGCATGTGTCATGGTGCCCAGCTTGTCAGACTATGCTTTAAACTGCAGAAAGAGTAGAAATATCAAAGGCTCTGTAGCAGAGGAGTTTAGAATTCATGCTTTGGAGCTATGAGCTAGAATAGTGGTTCTGCTCTTTATTCATTGTGTGACTTAAACAAGTTGCGTAACCTGTAAAAGTAGAATATGTAGAAATAGCTATTGCAAATCACTGTGGACATTAAACGAGGTAACATACAAATGTCTAGCACAAGTAAGGTCACCGTGGATGTGGTTGGTACTGTAATGAACATCTTGAGAAGTTGTCACAAAACTTGTATGTTCCTCAAATCATTAACCACATGCTGGAATGTCTAGGGGGTCCTTACCACAGCAGCATACATCACAGCAACCCTTGAAGTCATATTTCAGTCCTCATTCTTTCATTGTCCCCACTTGTCAGCAAATCAGGTCTTTTCTAATATCCACATATGCCTAGAATCTGATTGTTTTTCTTCACCTGTCAACCTGACCCTTGTCATGATCGAGTACTTTTTGGCCCCACACTCATACTCCTCCCATCTACTTGCTTTAAAAACAATTCTGATCATCTCATTTCTCTACTTAGAACCCTTCGAATCATTCTTTTAGCAGAAAAACCCATTTCTACCACAGAAACCTTATGATTGTGTGCATTCTCCAGTGTTTCCTTGGCCCCAGCCATAATAGCCTAGCTGTTGGCTATCTTGTTAACACTTGTCACTTAATATTTGTTGCTGTGTCTTTCTGGAGTGTTTCCTCTGCAGATAATAAAGTGGTTTCAGCTTTACTACTTCCCTTAGGTCTCTGATCAAATAGAATCTTACTAGAAAAACATTTTCTGACTCTCTTTAACTCTTAGCCTACTTTGGGGTCACATTATATATCAATCACCTTCCTGTTACTGAGAGAAAATAACTGACACCCACAAGTAAAAGAAAAGAGGTTTCTTTGGGGCCACAGTCTCAGAGGGTTCTGCCCACAGTCAGCTGGCTTTGCAGCAGAAGTGCCACAGTGGAAGGACCTGGAAGAGGTCCTGCTGCTTAATTCATGGAAACCAAGAAGCAGAGCAAGAAGAGAGCCCCAGCAAAAGGTAGCTCCTCGGGAGGCACACCCTAAGTGGCCTACCTCCTGGAACCAAGGTATACCTGCTAGCAGTACAAATTCATCATTATATGAATCCATTGGTAAGTAGGAAAACTTCAATATTCCAATCATCTCCCAAAAGCCTCATGTTTGAGCACATGAGACTTCTGGGGGACATTTTAGAGTAAAGCTGCAGCACAGTATTTTTTTTTCTACCACATTTATTTAGTTATTTATTGTATACTTGGTCGTTTATTGACTGTCTTCCCGTACTAAAGGATGTAAGCTTATAAGAGTGGACTTTGCATGCTTTGTTTACAGTTGTTTTAAGTGTCTAGAACATTGCCCAGCAATGAGTAATTCCAAATTTGTTCAGTGAATTAATAAATGAAATTTTACTCCTTTTAAAAATTCTGAAATTAAGAGCATTTCAAATATTGTTTTTGCATTGAATAGGTTATATGTTTGGCTGTGTATAAATAACAACTCCTGAAAACAGAAAAAAAGTAATTTATCACCCAAGATTCTACCAGTAGGTAGCTCAAAGAAATATTCTATGAGATTGTTCCATTGACTGTGTTTTATCTGTTTTGTTGTTCATGATCTCAAATGTGATTTTTCTGTCATATATACATTCTAACAGATGAGATCAGGTGCATTCAACAAAGGAAAAAGAGTATGAAACTGTCTCATTGCTATTTGTTTCTCAATAAAATTAATAAAAAAGGGTGGCCAAAGGTCACACATCTATTAAAAGGCACATATTATACACAATACAAAACATCTTTTCCTCCTCTTTTTGTAAATTTATTCACATAATCGCATCCAACTTCAGGAAGGGGTGGAACAGTCCTTCTGAATGCCACATGTCCAGTAAAGTCAATAGCTGTATTTCCATAAGGGAGAATGGGCAAACAAATATTGGGAGAGGTTAATCTTTGTTACAGTTTTCTATTTTTTCCTTCTCATTCAAAAAAGTAGTCAAGATAGAAGAAGCCCTACTTCTTGGCCCAAGTACAGAGGTGGCTGCCTGGCAAGTCAATGTTCCTTTGCTAGAGAAAGATACTAAGAACCTGGCTTTTAGTCAGTTGGATTTATCATTTGACTTATCATTCACCTTCCCTTTGATCCATTTTCTAAGAAAATGAAAGTATGTTTGAGTCTAAAATTATCTTTCCTGATTTAAATTCCATTGCTTTATCCTAGCCAGTGCCAAAGTCTTTTGACCATATATTAGGTCCTTTTGAGTTGGTCCATAATATGAAAGTTTCCTGACTTTCTGACCTGATAAGATGTTCCACACTCACCTTGTACCTTCTCTGCCTCAGATCCAGAATCTGTTATTTTTCCAAGAATTTTTGGCTCTTTTAATGCAAAATGGTATTAAGGATCAAATTCTAGATCCTCGAGAGATATATTTAGCTGACATTGAAGGGGTGACAGGCAACTTCAGGGGACAGAGGTAGAATACATCTACATGATTACCTATTTTAGATTAATTATTTAGAAAAATTATACTTGAATAAAATTGCAAGAAGGTACAATATATACCTACATACCTTTTTCTTATATTCAGCAGTTGTTCACATTTAACCATATTTATACTATTATTTCTTTTTGATTTTATATACATTTATTGATACTTCCATGAATATGATTAAGTTTAACCAAGTGAAATTAAGTACAGGGATCATGGACATTAGTTCTGATGTATTTCCTAAGGGTAATATATATTTCCTAAGAATTATATTATGAAATTTAGGAAAATCTGTATTGATAAAAATACTTTTATCTAGGGTAAGTTCCATGTTTAAAATTTTCAAGTAGAAGGAGAGTAATAGATGGAGTAATGAAGGAGAGGAGGAGAAAGCAACATGAAATGAAGATGTGTCACATATATGCACCAACTTCTCAAGACAAATGTAGTCATTCTATACTGCAAGCATGTACTAATAAAAACAAAAAAATTTAAATGTTTCAAAATATCCTAATAATGTCTTTCATAGAAATGTTTACTTCTTGTCCAGGATCCAAATCAGTCATGCATTGCATTTTGCCTCCTTTATTCTGGGACAATTCTGAAACTTTTCTTTCCAAGCCATTGTGAGTTTTGAGGAACATAAGCCATTGCCTTGTAGCTCATGTCTCAATGTGAGCCCACCTAATTGTTTTCTTATGAGTAGATTCATGAGAATTTGTATAGGAGTTTTACATAAATGACAATGTAAACTTTGTGTTTATCACATCCAGTTTCCTTTATTGCCAACGTGAAGTTGAATCAAGTTTGTCGAAGGTGGTTGCCTCTTCCTTCTTTATAGTTAATAATCTCTGAGGAAGAATTTTGAAATTGTATAAAAATCCTGCTACAATTAAACTGCCAATCAATAGTTTTATTTTAACATCCACGGATTTTTTTTTGTACTTTTTAATTTATTTTTGTTTTTTGTATTTTAGGACCAGGTCTACAGGGTCTCACTACATAGACTGGACTCCTAGTGATCCTCCTGTGTTCAACCTCCCCAGAGCTGGGATTACAGGCGTGCACCACCATGCCCAGTCTCAATTACTGTCTCAGCAATCCCTGGAGGCGGGGCCAGCACAGAGAGCGAATCCTGGCCATGCGTCCACTTAAGCAGGC
>NW_004524784.1:3386088-3392337 GCF_000260255.1 Octodon degus
ATTTTTTCCCATAATTTTATTGAGAAACAAATAGCAACGAGACAGTTTCAAATCAAATTGGTAGGACAGTTTCAATAATTAACACATTGCATACTCTCTTCCTAGTGGTTATTTGCTGTACAAGATGCAGACACGATATCCTATTTACAAACACTATTACAACAAATCCCTCTATTCATTAAGAGAATATAACTATATATCTATCCTAACCATTTTGAATACACAGATACAAAATGGATATTCATCTGTATACCCTTTTTTTGTTTAGTTCCATTATTTGAATATTATACGTGTGTAAACTCAGCAAAATATTCTAAAAGAGTCCAGCAGTCCATAATAGCATTGGATTTTCCGCTTCACTGGCAATGTCAGAAATTGTTGACCTGAGTCCCCTACAGCTCAACATAACACCATGGCTTTATTGCTTTTTTTTCTTCCAATAGTTGCTTTATTGGGGGGGTCTCATAACCGACAGCTTCCCCAAACCAGCCCTGCTTCCTCTACAAAATCAACAGATGGAATGGGCTTCCCGTTAGTGCAGGGGGGCTGGCTCGCTCTACCAAGGGAGACGGGACACGAGGGCTTCAACTCTAAGGCACAGGGACAGACTGCTGTCGAGGCTGGAGAAGTCCTGCATCCACCTCCTCTCCAGGAAAGTTTCTCTAAGGAAAGGGCCCAAGACCAGGGGAGGTTGGGGTGGAAGAGGGAGCATCCAATAGATTTCTGGAGCCAAGCGAGACCGACGAAGGGCCTCAAAATTGGCAACTTAACTGCTCCCCGAGCCTAGAGGCACAAACACTCATTCACACCCACCACAGACACAGGGGGCCAATATACCCCTGGACCCACTCCGCTACCCCTGGACCACTGGAATTTCTGTGTTGGTACCCAGTGGGAGGGTCCGCGGCAGGTGGTGCTGCGCAGGGGGTGGGTCCTTAGAGTCGCTACTGATTGGCTGCCTCGCAGGCGTCTATCCAATTGTTGTACATGCCCACGTGTTCTGACAGGTAAGTGATGGGCGTCTGGAATTCTTCTAGGCACACAGTACAGGAAATGACTCCAGTGTTTTGGGCAAGGTCCATTTTTATATCACAGGACTTCTCATGGTTACAGAAGGGGCAGGTAAACTGGGTCTCTAGGGTGCCTGTCATCTTCTTCTTGGGGGGCGGCTTCCTTTTCTATTTTCTGCATCCCATGGCTTTGAGTAGATGAATCTGCACTCTTTCCCTCGCAGCAAAAGCCATGGCTTTATTTCTTAAACTTCGTTTTTATAACTTTCTGCTGGATGGTTAAGACCAAGATAAAGCAAGACGTATGCAAAAAGAGTTGTAGCTTTTGGATCTGATAAGGTCAGTCAAATCCCTTCAGGATTTATCCTGAGAGCCTGTACCTCAGATTGTAGATCCTTTGTCAGTGTCAGCCATGTGGATGAGTCATGGCCACTGCTTGGCCAATGTGCTCTCTGTGAAAGTCTGAGAGAATGAATGTTTTCTCATGTGACTCTCCTTAGGCACACTCTACATCATTGATCACTTTCCTCTTTGGCCCCATAGTCTCCTTGATCAGAAAATTTGGGACACTCCTGAGTTACATGACATTACAGTACAAGTTTTCATATGTCCTGAGTCTTCATTGACCTTGGAAGGCTAGGGCCAAAATGTTGGCTTTCCTTGTATCCCTCCTTTTTTTCTAATTTTGGTCTGCAAACTTAGGTTGTTAACCCTCCAGAAGAGAAGCTTATTGTTATTACCATACAACCTAGGCTGTTAAGTTTAACCTCACTATCTGTCTGAATATCAAACATCTTAGGCATAACATGGAACAGATGTTTTTCATCAAGTATTGATATGTTGAACTTTAAGTCCCTACAGCATATGATGAAAAAACATTAAAAAATTAAAATATATTTTGAAAATAGGCATAAAGAATTACATGATTCTTATGTTTACACATAAGTCCAGAAATCTAACCATATACAACCTTGTAGCAGGACATTCCCGCAACATTCCTTTTCCCGTCTCCTGCCTTCATTCACCACCCCCTTTTTTTGAAGAATCATCTACCCGAGAGATAGCACAGTAGCAACTGGCATGTCATGACAAGCAGCCCGTATTCAGAAGATCTCTGGTGATTTAAAAAGTACTTTACTCGGTTGCTGTTACTAAGTATTCAATTTTTTGTTTTCTTTCTTTCTTTTTCTTTTTTTTTACATTTTTGGTACAGGGTATAACTATGCAGCTCAGACTCGTAGTGATCCTTTTGATTTTAGCCTCTTCAGTGCTGGGATTACAGGCGTGTGCCACCACGTCCAGACTTGGTGGCCAGTTCAGTGCACCTGGCAGCATGTGTTGTGGGGAATCAAATCCCAGTTCCTGTACTTGCCTAAGCAGGTGGTTAGTCCACTAAGCTATCTCGCCAGCCCTTGTTACTAAGTATTCAGTAAATGTTAATTTGCTATACACACTCAACATACAAGTGAGCAAAGTCTAGACATACTTGGTTTAAGCACATAATAGATACTATGGTCAGTGATTCAGGCTCCCTGACCCACTCCCCAGATCACAGATATGTATGGTTCTTCTGGGCCTTGCCTTCAGGAGAAAAGTCACCCTGTCTTCCTTCCCAGAGTAGCTACAGCCAAGGATTGGATGCTGTGGAGCCACATGGACTGCTCACAACTTCAGGATGACTCTGAAGGGGCTTCCCAGCTCCACAGCTGCCTCTGGAGTTGTTCCACAGTTTGGTTTCTCCCTCTGCCCAGTGCTATTTCCTTCACTTTGACCAACCAGAGCCAAGCCCCAAGCCATTCCAACCAATTATACTCAACACAGATCTCCATCTCAGACTCAGGGGCTGGTGGAAAGTGACTTTGACCAGTTTTTGATGGACCAGGTTAGGAAGAGCAGCCTTATTAATATTTTAGTGTGTTTCTCTACAACAGTCATCAGCTTGTTTTATTTACATGGTTCAAACAAGATTTTGGTGGAGTATTTGTTTTGTTTGTTTTACATCACGATAGAAGAGTAGCTCTGGAATTTGAAAACATCTAACATAACAGTTCTAAAGTGGCTTCTCAGGATATTTAGAAACTGAAAAGTCTTTGGGGGGTATACAAAAAGTATTTTCTATTTTTGCTTATTTCTTAATAGTACATGTTTGGAGCACATAATGACTACATTTATTATGGGGAGTTGGGAGATGGACACAACACGTGTTAATTCATTTTTTTGTTCCCTACCTATTTTATGCCTCCGTGCTCTTTTCATTTACAAAAGCTCTACTTTCATTTTTTCTTTCAATTCTTTTTTCATCC
This sequence comes from Octodon degus, assembly GCF_000260255.1. Classification (NCBI taxonomy): domain Eukaryota; kingdom Metazoa; phylum Chordata; class Mammalia; order Rodentia; family Octodontidae; genus Octodon; species Octodon degus. Next base: position 3,389,402 of record NW_004524784.1, read on the forward strand.
CCTTTGCTCCCCTCTTCCCCTTCATCTCTTGATGTCCTTCCCATTTACAAAAGATCTCCCAACTTCCTATTATGTTTTTATTTTGGTCTTTGTTTATGCTTTGGTCTTTTTATATTTTTATATTCTTATATAAGATAGATCATGTAATATTTAAACCTATGTGTCTGATTAATTTCACTTAACACTATGGTCTCAAGGTGTATCCATTTTCCTATGAATGTCTCAAGTTTATCCTTCTTTATGGCAGAATAATACTTCATAAAAGGTGTTCTTTATTTGTTCTTTAACCTTTATTTTTTTAAATTTATTTATTTGATTTATTTGTGTGTGTGTGTGGGGGCAGCTCAGCCCACCAGAGGGCGGGGCTGGCTGGCATGTGGTGCTGGGGGATTGAACTGTGGTCCCTGTGCTTTGCTAAGCTTGTTCTAAGTAGGTGCTTTAGACCACTGAGCCATCTCACCAGCCCCTGTTCTTTAACCTTTAACAACAAAGCAATACACATTAAAATAATGACTGTAAAAAAAGAGAACAGGAACAAAACTGAAATTGATAATAAATAGCTACACTTTTCTACTATTCAGGTTTAATTTTGAAGACTATAGTAAGCAAAATACATATTTTTTTATGTATTTAGAACAAGGTCTACAGGGTCTACAGCATCTCACCATGTATATTGGACTCATAGTGATCCTTCTGTTTTCAGTCTCCCAAGAGCTGGGATTACAGGGAGGTGCCATCACACCCAGCCTCAATTGATGTCTCAGCGGGTCCCAGGGGTGGGGCTAGATTTTTCTTTTTTTTAAAAGTCTAACATTCACATTGGCCAGTGATATAGCTCGGCAGCTTAGCACCTGCCTGGCAAGGGTGAGGTCCTAAATTCAAATCCTAGTACCTGCACAAAATATTTAACATTGTTTTATAATTCAGCTATATGGTAGCAAAGTCATTAATGAAATGTTGAGTTTTATTAAGGGCATCTCACTGTCCACAAATACATCTAATTTCACAATCATATCATGAGGTCAGCATTATTATCCCAATTTTATGGACAAAAATAGACAGGTTCAGAGAAGTCAAGCAATTCTTCAAGGTCACCAAAACAGTAGATAGTGGAGTCAAATTTTAGCATAGATTTTCCTATTTTTTAAAAAAATTAGTGGTTATAATCTGCTCCAGAGTGTACAGTTGTTTTCTTGCTTGCTTGCTTTCCTCAGTTTTAACAAAGCAACACATTCACATGGTTCAAAAGTGAGACAGAGATAGAAACAAGAGGAAGATGTTGAGACAAAATCCCCATCTATGACCCAGCACTGCAGGCTGGAGTTGGTGAGACAGGTGGAGAAGGTGTGTGTGTGTGTGGGGGGGGGAGAGATAGTCAAGAGGAAAGACACAGAATGTGGCTCCAGAGTGGAAATCCTGCTCCTCACGGTGGAGGAGGGAGTGCTGGTCTGGGAGAGTGTGGCCTGGTCACATCATTTAGTGTTCTCTTAATGAGAAGAAAGTAGGAAACAATTTGGGTCATCTGAAGGAAGGCTATCCTTAGACACTGACAAAATGGACCAAAAAGAAGAGACTGAATGAAAAACCACTGAGGATGTTAATGGGGCATGGAGTCCCACACAAAGCAATTTTCCACTGTCGGCGGAGATAGTGCCAGAGACTGATTGGAAGAACCTTACACCTTACTCCTTTATCTTTCTTGGGCTGGGAGAAAAACTCAGGATGTGGCTACTGAATAAAGAATAGACAACAGATACTCTCTCAGCGGATTCTGCTCTGGTAGGACCAGGGGCTTGACAGCAGCTGCCCTAGAGGCATCCTGAGAAATAAAGGCTCCCCCACCTGAGCGAGGAGGACAGACAGTAGCACACCTCAACTGGAGGAATAAATTCTGGCACAGCTCTATGTATACAACTGCAGACGGGATGAAAAGACAAAATTCTACCAAAGCCCCCAGTTGCTACTGTGCAGGAACCCAGAAACTCCCAATTCAGGCAATCAGAAAGGAGAATACAGAATATAGAACTATCAAAGTCCAGCTGTTAGGGTGGGTGATATAAGTGAGACAATACTATCAATCTATTTCTTAAAAAAAACTGGTAGAATCATGAGTATTTACTCTTTTTTATCATGCAGGCAAGAGAAGGAAAAAATGTTAGCAATCTTTTCATTTGACAAAAGACTTTTCCATGTGTTTATACTCTATGGGAATAAAGAAATGCCAAACATCACATTCTGAGAGCATCTGATTATTGAATAAGACAACCTGTCAGAATTACATGACTCTTGAGATAATTTTTAAGGATATAGCAGTGATTTCCAGTGTTTTTGTTCATATAATCCTTCCAGTGATAAATTGATAAGAATAAAGGAACTGAACAAATTAGTAGACTTGCAAATATTCATGCAAGTTTCAGTGCCACATTGAATCAGATTTTTTGGTTTTATAGTATGACATAAATATGATTACTCTTAGATAGTTACAGGGAAAACAGCACATTTCCATCATTTGATTCTTAGATTTGTTTTATTAATTATGAGTCTTGCTTAACTCTGAAGTTCTATTTGTAAAATAAAATAAAATAAAATTTAAAACAAAGGAGTCCTGTGGAGCTCAATTTTATTTGGGGAAATGGAGAAAAAGATGGACATGATTTTATCCCACAACCATGAAATAAAATGATGCTTATTATAGAGGGAAGATACAAACTAGGCTTGATAAAGAAAGGAGGGAGTCAAAGAAAACCACTTATAGATGACTGGAAAAAAAGAAGGCCCAGATAGATGGACAGCTAAGTTATTTTTTTAAATTTTTTTTCTAATACTTTTGTTTATTTATCATTTTTTTCTTTTCAAAGTTTTATTGATAACCATATAGCAATGAGACAGTTTCAAATCAAATCGAAAGTACAGTTTCAACAAATAATACACTGCAT
>NW_004524784.1:3409779-3416480 GCF_000260255.1 Octodon degus
GCTTTGCCTGGGCTGGGACTGTTCCCACCGGTGCAGGGTAGCAAGAAGCTCTCCCACACACTCACCGGACCCAGGCTAGGACTTGGACTAAGAAGCATGTTTAATTATAAAAAAAAATTATGCTGTGAGCTTGTTAAATTGTGGGAGTTTCTCACCTAGCTATGGTACACTTCAAGGTTCTGCAACTAGTGAGATAATGGAATAATTTAAATGAAGCATCTTTGATTTATTTAAAAAATCATCATCTTTTTGTTTTCATTCTTATGCCAAAGTTCCTTTTCTCCTCCTTTTTTTCTTCTCTTTTTGGGCCTCAACATTTTTTTTTTTTTTTTTTGCCAGCCCTTTGATTTATATTTTCCTGTAAACTTTGTAATCAATTACATTTTGTATCTGCTGTCCGTGTTATTTGCATTATGCATTCAGGAGAATTAGAATCTGTCTTTAAAAATGGGTATTGATAGCAAATGAAACTTTTTTCCTTCCACTTTGCTTTTTGAATGATAATTTTTCTTTTCGGAACTGGGAATTGAACTCAGGCTCTTGCGCTTGCCAGGGAAGCGCTTATTCTACTGAGCTATCTTTCTGGCCCTAAATGATAATTTTTAAGGCTGTCTTATTTTATTCTGTCTTTCTATATTAAACATAATCAATAAAGCAGCTTCATCAAAAGAATTTTTGGAAGCATGAAAATCCTTAACAGCTTTTGGGAGTTTTTATTCTATCATTCCCAGAAATATTTCAGATAGCTGACACTCTGTCATTATGAGCTCTTCATTTAAATCAGTGCAATAATGCTGCACGTCTAAGTATCAAGTGAACCCTTTTTGCTTTTTAAGTGGTTCATGATTACCAAATACAGAGAAAATGTGTAAGGTGCTAAAACCTGAAAAGTTAAATGAATGCAACAATGGTCATATAAGAAAGGCAAGTAGTAGGTATACAAAAGGTAAATTGCCCATCTTTTTTTAAAAAATGTATTTAGTACAGGATCTACAGGGTCTCACTACATAGATCGGGGTTATAGCAATCCTCTTGTTTTCAGTCTCCCAAGTACTGAGATTACAGGCGCGTGCCACCATGCCCCGTCTCATTCACCTTCTCGGCTAGCCCTGGGAGTGGGGCTGGCACAGTGCGCTGGGGGATTGAGCCCCGCACCCTGCACCTGCCTATGCAGTTGCTGTAGTCTGCTGAGCTACCTGGCTGGCCCTTAAATTGCTCATCTTTGACAGTGCTAATAATGTATACACACACACACACACACACACACACACACACGTGAGATTGTATGTTTATGAAGGTGAATTGAGGCTTTTTTTTACACTAACACATTTCTTAAAATTGTAATAGTTTTTGCATTGTAAAGTGTTATAGACTTCTGAAAAAAACAGTAATGAAATATCTAACAAGAACTCTAATTACTCCATAATATGTCCCTAGGAAATTTTTTCAAAAATGATAGCTCAGTGACAGCATCCAATGTTATACACAGAAATGCTCACTAGCAGATCATTAATTATTAAAAAGAAAATAATATGTAAAGTTGAGCTATATAAAATTTAAGCAATAGATTAATAAAAATGATGTTACATAGCTATTGAATTATTACTGGGCTGGGGTACTGTTGGGTAGTAGAGTTCTTGAACTAGCATGCATAAGGTCCTGGGTTCAATTACCAGCATTGCAAAGAGAAAAACAATGCTACTGTAACCAGTGAAGAGAACCAAGAGAAGAATAGGAATAGAATGTTACCTACTTTAACTGAGTGTGGTGGCTCCTGACTAATCCCAGATACTCAGGAGGCTGAGGTAAGAGGATTGCAAGCTTGAGTCCTAGACAACTGTGAAACCCTGTGTCAAAATAAAAAGACCATGTATTTTTTAAAGGGGTGTGGATGTAGCTCAGTGCTTTCTCGGTTTAATCCCCAGTAAGCATTCCCTTCCCTAAATTCTACTTCATAATTTTATTGTAAAGATTAAATGTAACAATGCAAATAAAGTGCTATAGCCACAGTCTACGGTAATTAATTAATTAATTTGTGGTCCTGGGTATTGAACCTAGAGCCTTGTACATGCTAAGCACATGCTCTACCACTGAACAGTGCCCACAGTACTACAATTTTTACCTGTTGTAAATCAACATAAGCCAGTTTGAACTTTACCACTGTGTATTATTTTTGGTAGGTGTGGCAGGTAACCCCTGCCATGGCTTTCACTAGTCCCTACCTCTTGGAATCTACCCTCTGTGTAACTTTTCTTGCTTGAGTGTGGTCTGTACCTAGTGACTCACTTTAACAAATAAAATACTACAGTAGTGTTGAAATGTTACTTTGGGGGAAAAATAGGAAAAAGTGGTAAAATTTAGCATGCATCAATGATTTTTAAAGACATCTAGCAAACAGTAGTAGAGGAAAATGTGAAAATGTCTCTTTTTTGGATACAGTGTTTCCTTGTGTAGTTTAGGCTAGCTTTGAACCTCATTACATTGCCCAGGCTGACTCTAAACTCAAAGTGATCCTCCTGCCTCAACCTCCAAATGCTGGATTGCGAGTGTCTCCCACCACATCCCACTGGAAGAAAATGTCTTTAAAAGCAATGAACATGAACAAACTAAAGCCTTATGCAAAAATAATGGATAATAAATAAATTGAAGGTAGGCAAAACTATTTGTTTATGGATCCATACAAAGGTGGTAAATTAAAAAGACGCAGGGAACAGGTCTTGATGTTCATCAGGGTCATGCTGCTTCTGAAGGACACGGAAGAGAGGATGATGGACCAAAGACTCACAGGGAACTCTAGACTTAAGATCTGTAATGTACATATTAACAGACCAAAGGAAAAACCTTATTGTTTCCATAAATGCAGGAAGAAGCCATTTGTAAGATGAAAGCCTTAGGGCTGACGAGATAGCTCCATCTCAGCACTATCGCATGAGCCCTGAGGCTTTCATCCTATAAATGGCTTCTTCCTGCATTTATGGAAACAATAAGGTTTTTTTCTTGTCATAATTCCCTAAGGAATATAATACCTAGTTACAAGGCATTCAGCATTATAGCAATCTATAGATGATTTAAACTAATATACAAAGGATACATGTAAGTTGTATGAAAATATAGTGTCTTTTTATATAAGGAACTTGGGTATCCAGAAACAGTCCTAGAATCAATTCCCCTCAGTGCTCTCTCTCTCTGTCTCTGTCTCTTTGTCTGTCTGACTCTCTCTCTCTCTTTCTCTCTCTCTCTCTCTCTCTCTCTCTCTCATCCTCACAATTACAGAGGCCAGTTCCACAAGCTGGTGGCACAAGAGATCCTAGACGCCTAAAGACCTGGAGAATTCTCCCTTACTCAGGCAAAGGTTGTTTTTTTTTGTTCTATTTTGTTTTATTCAGCTGATCAGAGGCCCATGCACAGTAAGTATGGCAGTCTACTTTGCTTAGGTTCATTAATTTAACTGTCACTCTCATTCCAAATCACCCACCCTCACAGAAACTGCGGAATCACTTTTTGCCAACTATCTGGGTGCTCCTGGGCAGAGTTCAGTTGACCTACAAATTAACCCCCACAAAGAGGGAAGATATAAATGGGAGTGGCATTGTAACATGCAGAATACCTCTTTGATCTTTATGTAGAGAAACTTTAAAAATAAAAATAAGACACAAAAAGTACAAGCTATGAAGGAAAAAACTTGCAAATTTGACTATAGAAAAAATGTACAAAAAAATCCATCTAATAAATGCTTCTACTTTTTGAAAAAGAACAGAAAGACAAGCCACAGAAATATCTAAACTTTATGCCAGTATTTATTAAGCAAACAGTAACAGATAATACTGTTTATATATTCGCATAAATATATGAGTTTATACTGTTTAGATATTTATAGAGTATAATTCAGAATGATTGGTGAAAGTAGTAGGGATAAAGATTCACCTTGGGAGAAGTTGCCTAAGAACTTCAAAAGTACCTAGAATACTTTATTTCTTAAGTGAGTAGTGGGTGTGTGTGTGTGTGTGAGTTCAATTGTTGCACATTTTTGGTATTTTAAAAATATATAAATCAAAACAACTGAAAACATGAGTATTCAATATATAAATAAAATATTAATGCCTATAAGTTTAAGTTAAAGTCTTGAATAACTTTAATATTAAAAATCACAAGTAACTGGATGTTCGTTCTGACCCTTTCAACACAAAAACCAACTAAAAAGAAATTTTCAAATGAAATAGCATCCATTGCCTCCAATGCATGTCTTAGAGACAGCTGAATTAATAATTAATTTTCAAAAATGAAAGATTTGTGTTTTATGTATTAATCAAGCTTTTGAACTTACACTCACATATATATTTTATCAGTCAACAAACATTAAATGAGCACTCTGCACCGGCATATGTTATGGTTAAGCTCTGAACAGGAAACACAAAGTGCTCATAAATCACTGGTGAGATTTGTTCTAAGAGTACTTTCTCCCATCACCAATGTATCTACTTGCTAATATCTGACCCAGGCAAAATGTAACTATTTAAATAGTCAAGCTATTAGAAGTTGCATAGTATACCAGGTAGGGAAATCCTTCAGAGAATTAAGGAGTTCATTCCATTTCTGTACAATGTTGTCATGGAACTTTTTCTTCTAAACTGTTCAGTTAGCTACTTCCCCAAATGCATTGAGGACTGAGAATTTAGAATCAAATGTTAACTACCCAGGTTTTGCCACACTTAAACCTGCATGAGGTCTAGTTAAGGAAAATATTCACAAACAGTAATATTTATTGAGGTAGAAATATAAATTATGAGAAACTACATAGGCATCTTAAAGGAGAGTACAATGCTCCCAGTTTTCTTAAGTTCTTTCTAGTTCTCCTATAGTTATCATTACTGACAATTTCCACTTTAAAGGGTTTTTTTTTTTGCCATATTAAAAAAAAAGCCCGTAAGAATTAAAGCTCAAGCTTAGAGTCATTTGAAATTTTCAAAATCACAGACCAGCAATTTCTTTAGGTTTGGAGAGTAGAAAAGATGTCATAGGGATTTGAGGTTGACACAGTGTTTAATCATTTAATATTCTTTGATATGAAAAACTAAACGTTCTATTGAAACAAATCTTTGAATAGTTTAACATCCCAACAATATTATAATTCAGATTGAGTTTTGTAATTGTTTTCTCTTGTTAAAAATATGTTCATGTCACAATAATAAATGTACATATACATTTCAGTCCATATAGTATATATCTGCTGGGCTATTTCCATATATTATTCATATGTGCCAGGTGTCCTCTAGGTCCTAGAGGGAGAAAAAACAGATACAGTGCCTCTCCTCATTTATCTTTTAGTCAAGTAGAGAGAAGACTAATTAAATAATTACCAAACCAAGAAACAGGGAGACTGTGACAAGAGCAAGGAAGGACAGTCACACAGTGCTAAGTGAACAGAGCTTGCCTCACACCCAGGGTGCCCCAAGTTCTGTCTCCACTACTGCCAAAAGAAACAGGAGGGGCATTTGATCCTGGTAGGAAAAAAGGTCAGGGTGGGCTCCTTGGAGTTACTGGCTCTTGGGTTGGGACCTGATGGTGCCTAAAGTTACTTAGGTAAAGTAGAGAGGAACAGGATTTTGGACAGAGGCTGTTAAATTCTGGGCCTTGTGCCCTAGGACAGTGTGAGCCTCTGAGACACAGCAGAAGCCTGCACTGGGTGAGAGAGGAGCCAGGTGCGGCTCGGTCCTGCGGGCCATGAAGACACAGTGAAGCCTGCATATCACTTCACCTGTGTGTGCTTGAGGCCCCTTCCTCATCTGCAGTGTGACAATAGATGGGAGGACAGAGGGGAACAGCAGCAAGAGACCAGTTAGAAAGTCCTACCAATCATCTAAGTGAGAGGGCTGGGAGGGTCCAAGATGTTATTAATGAATTAAAGCTAACAGTGTAATCATATTAAGTGTAATTAGTACATGTCAAGCTTCACATTAAAAGTCTCCATGACTATATTAGGAGAGATTATTTCAGTAAAAATGACTTTGGTTTCATGTTTTTTTTTTTTTTTGATGAAACCTTAACTTTATTGAGAGAATGTGAATATGAGTATTCAATATAAGAATAGCCTTCAGTTTTTCAAGTTGTCGTCATCCAAGCATCTGATTGTCTTTCACATATGGTATGAAATAACAATTGAGAAACTTACTAAAAAGAACATTAAATTGCCCTTTGGCATACAATTCAGTAGACCCCTGCACTTTGAAGACAGATTTCAAAGCATGTATATTATCACTTTTTACAGTGTAACATTTCTTTTTGTTCTACTGCAAGTCAGGAGAGAGTTAGAGTTCTTTACACGTAAAATCATTACTGTCTAATGGTAGGTATGAGTAGAAAGCGAACATTCCTCATACTGTGGGTCTTTCACCAACCCACTGAGTCCTCCATGCTGCTGGTCACCGAGCACTAGAAATCAGGGTCAAACTGCAGTGATGTGCAGAGCATGACCCAGTACCACACTGATCATGTATATTTTTAATTCACAACTCTTATATTAAAGAAAAATTACCTTTGCCACATTAACTATCTTTATCCCTAAATATTTTTAATTGAAAACTAAAGTTAACATCATTATATTACTTTTTTATTCAAGGATAAATTTGGAAAATATGACCAATTTTAATATTATACCTTTCCTACTTAGCTTTGTGTAAATTCTTTCCTTTTAAAATATAAAT
>NW_004524784.1:3418116-3421861 GCF_000260255.1 Octodon degus
TGCAATGTGTTAATTATTGAAACTGTCCTACCAATTTGATTTGAAACTGTTTCATTGCTATTTGTTTTTCAATAAAATTATGGAAAAAAATAAAATATAAATAGATTTTATAATCTACCATAACCCAAATTTCATTAAATACAAACTTTACTTCATGAAGAAAATGGTATTTACTTTGACTAAAATTTATATATACATAAAACTATAGCAATTTTCCAACTGGACTTGTTTTTCAAACTCCCCAAAATTCCAAATGCATTTGCAGTAGCTCCTGTGTCATTCTTGGATATAAAGCTCACAGAATGTAATCGATTTATCCTTTCCCATTTGGGACTGAGTTGATCTTAATGGAAATTACAGGTGCCCAGGGGACTAGGAAGTTAATATAATGTGAAAGGCAGAGATTGCAATGCAGGGTCTTGCAGATTCTAGTCTCTGTTCATTTTCACTAAAATCAAGGCAGGCTTTACTTCTCCCTTCATTCCTTTTCTCTCCCCTCTATCCATCCCAGGAGGCTGCTTTCAGTTGGAGTGGAGCACAGGCTATAAAGCTGATCCATATCCATGAGAGGAGGCTCCCCTTGTGGGTCCCCAAAGGACTGAGGGCCTCTCCTGGAGGAAAGATGCTCCCCCTTCAGCCTTCTTGAGGAGAAAACCAGAGCAATCATCTATGATAGGGTGAGCCAGAAAGGGAGTGGTGGGGTAAAACATCAAGGAAGTAAGAACGGAAAGATGAGATTACCAAACTCCTCTGATTTGGCCTCTGAAGTACAGGGACAGGGCTTGATGTGAAGAGCAAACACCTATCTGAGGACTTAATTTGGCCTCTGTGCATTTGAGTTGTGGTTACATAATAATATTTTCTTTCTGGTATGGAATATTACCCTTACACCTTTCCAGATGTTATAGGCTTCAGCAAGAGTTTATGCTTGCTGCAAATCACTTTTGCTTTCCCAAATTCTGGGAGTTGGAGTTGGCTGCCCTTTTTTATTGTACAGAGGCTGGCAAATAATTAGTTTGCTCTTAATATCTTGTATTGTCATCATTACCAGAGTCATTTTACAGACTCAGTATCTTCAGGATATTGCAACACATAGTTGCTCTTTAATCAAACAAGATAGTTATTCAAGTCTATACTTAATAACTGAAATCCTGGGACCCTGGTTAGTATTCCAGTCACAGGATGAATGCAGGCTATACAAGTACACTAGGAAGATTATTAAATTCTAGGTACATCACTTGCAGCCTTCTTAGGACAAAGCAGCCATAGCTGCTCATGATGCATGAGATGCCATATGTTGTGCCACCTGATCCTGTTGCCTCAATTACAAAGGATTAGACCTTAGAAACTGCAAAACACCAGTCAATCAAGACCCTTAACACACCAGCCAATCAGGATTGCTTATACTGAATCAGTCAGATATCTTTCACTGGGAATGCATGCTAGAGTGGCCCAGAGTGTAGAAGAGGAAGCTATAGTAAGAAACTGAGTCATGAGCAAGCTGGAGTCACCAGGACTGAGAACACCGGAATTCCCATGGGGCCCAGGCTTAAGAGTTGGTGAACACCAGGGATTACCACTGTGACAGGAGGGCTTTTTATGCCTTGACTGTGCTCCAGTTCTCCAGGGAAGTGAGACTCTGCTGTCATGTCTCTGGGTCTTTCTGACTTTCCCTGTTGTCTTGGTCACTCTTTGCTGCTATAACAAAATACTACAGAATTGTAAATTATAATTAATAGAAATTTATTACATACAGGTTTGGGTAGTCCAAGATTAAGCCACTAGGCATATTCAGGGTCTGGTGAGGGCCTGATCTTCACAAAGCATCTTTTTGTGTGTCCTCAGGTCACAGGAAGAAAGGACCCAGAGTACTCCTTTGAACTTCTTTTATGAGGGCATTGTTTCTATGAGTGCCAAGACCTTGTGACTTAGCCACTTCCCCAAAAGGGTCTACTACTTAATACCATCCCTTTGGGATTCAACTGCCAATGTGTGAATTTTGGAGGGACACATGCATTCATTCAACAGCATCCCTCATTGGAGGTAAAGATGCTTTCTTTCCTTCCATATACAAGAGCTGCACAGAAGACTATAAATCTTTGGCCAGTAGACTCATAGAATCTTAGGACTAACAATTTCAACATTTCTATAATAGTAGTGGATTATCTGCAAAACTGGTAATGTCAGAAGTTGTTGACGTGAGCCTTTTACAGCTTAGCATATTAATATGACTTTACTTTTTATACCTCATGTTTATACTTTTCTGCTGGATGATTAAGACCAAGATAAAGCAAGACCTATATAACAGAAAAAGTAACTTTTTTATCTGACAAGGTCAGTCAAATCCCCTCAGGATTTACCCTGAAACTCTGTACAGAAGTTTGTAGATCTTTTGTCAGTTTCAGCCATGTGGATGAGTCACGGCATTGCTTGATCAATTTGCTCTCTATGAAAGCCGGAGAGAATGTTTTCTCTCTAGGTAACTCTCCTTAGGCATGCTATACAGGATCACTGTCCTCTGTGGACCCATCACCTTGAACAGAAAATTTGGGACACCACTGAGTTATAGTACAGGTTCTTTTATGTCCTGAGTCCTCACTGACCTTGAAGGGCTAAGGCCAAAATGTTGGCTATCCTTGTAGTCCTTCTTTTTCTCTAAATTTTTGGTTTGCAAACTTAAGTTGTTAACCCTCCAGAAGAGAAGCTTAATGATATTATTACCCTATAACATAGGCAGTTGAGCTTAACATCACTATCTGACATTGCCAATTCTTTGGATAACCCACTACTATTATGGACTGTTGGACTATATTGGAACATTTTGCTGAATTCATGCACCTACAATATTTAAATGGCAATGGAATACCCAACTCTGACAAAACTAAATAAGAAAGGAGGCTAAAAATGAAGGACCAGGGGCCGGGGAGATGGCTCAGTGGAATAAGTTCTTCCCTGGCAAGCACAAGGGCCTGAGTTCAATCCAAACTCGTTTGGCCCGGTTCCGCCAAAAAAAAAAAAAAAAAAAAGGACGATTTTGTAGTGAAATATATATCTATATCTATATATCTATCTGTATATACAAAATAGGATAGATATACAGCTACTTCCTCTTAGTTCAATGAGAAGAAAGATTTCTACTAATAGTGTTTAGAGAAGATATCATGTCTGCATCTTGTACTGTGACTAACTACTACTAAGATGACAATATGGAATGTATTAATTATTGTAACTGTTTTGAAATTGTCTCATTGTTGATTCTTTCTCAATAAAATTAATTAAGAAATAAACATCTCTAGTTTTGGGAATTTCACAAGACAATGTAAGGAGAAACACAACATAAACATTAAAAAAGCAAAACATCTGTGGTTATGAATCAGGAATGGGTAGATGGGGACTTGGCTAGTCAATATTCTCTTCTTTCCAACCTGAGACATTCCTTGGGGAGTCTCTTAAATCAACACTAATATTTTACAAATAATGTTAAATACCTGCTCAAATCTCTACAACTAGTTAGTGTCAGGCGTCAGGGACCAGAATCTACTCATCTAATCCTAACCCCACCAGGGGTTCTGCAGTGCCCCCGGTTATTCCTTATATAGAATTCTATCATCATACTTATGATTTTTTTCCAAGTGTAAATGGCATTTTTTTGCCTTACAAAATACATGCAAACAATCCAGAATTACATCAAGGAAAAATTATAGACCCTGTGATATTCTCTGAAGCCTTATTTATTTATTTATTT
>NW_004524784.1:3421961-3430857 GCF_000260255.1 Octodon degus
AGAGTGTGCCTAAGAAGAGTCACATGGAGAGAAAACATTCTCTCAGGCTTTCACAGAGAGCAAATTGGTCAAGCAATGGCCGTGACTTATCCACATGGCTGACACTGACAAAGGATCTACAAACTGTGGCACAGGGTTTCAGGATAAATCCTGAAAGGATTTGACTGACCTTGTCAGATAAAACAGTTACATTTCTTGTTATATAGGTCTTGCTTTATCTTGACCTTAACCATCCAGCAGAAAAGTATAAAAAAGAAGTATAAAAAGTAAAGCCGTATTAATGTGCTGAGCTGTAAAAGGCTCAAGTCACCATCTTCTGACATTGCTAGTCCTACAGAAAACCCACTACTATTATGGACTACTGGACTATATTGGAATATTTTGCGAATTCATGCACCTACAGTATTTAAATAACAATGGAATACCCTTCTCTGACAAAACTAAACAAAAAAGGGGATACCAGTGAATGACTATTTTGTATCTGTATATTCAAAATAGGATAGATAGACAGCTGTATTCTCTTAATTCAATGAATAGAGAGATTTGTTCTAATAGTGTTTGTAAACAGGATATCATGTCTGCATCTTGTACTATGAATAACCACTAAGACAACAATATGCAATGTGTTAATTATTGAAACTGACCTACTAATCAGTTTTGAAACTGTCTCATTGCTTTTGGTTTCTCAATAAAATTATTAAAAATAAAGGAAAACAAAAAGTCTCATTAAGAGCAACAAGTCATATACTGTGTCAACTTGAGAACTGAGAAGTTTAGAAGCTTAACCAAGTGACTCAGTAGGGGGCAAGGTCCTCACTTGGTAAATATCCTGAGCTTGTGGAAGAGGACGGTACTGAGATGGTGTGGGTAGAAAGCGAGCATACACTGTAAGAGAGGAAGCCTTCCCCACTTTGCTCTTGCTGTTTTTACTGTCTTCTGCCACCTTGAACTGTTGCCCCTGTGTAGTGCCCCTGCCTTGGAGCCAGTTGATCATGCTGAAACCTCCACAAACTGTGAGCTAAACATTGCCTTCCTTAGTTTTGGGCCTTGGGTACCTTGTATGAGAGAAAAGTAAGAAAGACGGTTATATGAGAGCAAGTGGGCCTTTTTGGTGGAGTCATGGCCTTAGGTATGAAATCCCTCATAGGTAGAGAACTGCAGTTCATCAACCAATATGAGAAGACAAGTGTCTCAGGGGCTAGCTGGTGTCCCAGCCTGGGCACAATGGGATCTATTGTCTTCACCTCTGACCCACCACAAAGACAAGCCTCTTCTTCAGCTTTTCAGTTCTAACTCTACACATGAGAATATTCTGAACCTATTAACTTCTGCATCACAATTCAAGGCCTCAGGGCTCAGGGTTCTTCCAAGGTCCAGCAATAGGGGCCAGTCATCTAGAGCCCTTGGAACTGAAGGGGAAAATTTAAAGGGAAGGGAATCAGGAACCTGAGCTCCAAATGTCCTTTAATTTATTTTGATTTTCTTTTTGTTGATAGAGTCTTGCTATGTAGTTTAGACTTGTAGTGATCCTCCTGCATTAGCATCACTAGTCCTGGGATTACAGGCATGCACCACCATGACCAGTCTTGGGGCAGCATAGCATGCCCAGGGTTGCAGTGCTGGGAATCGAACTCTGGACCTTGCACTTGCCAGGCAGGTACTTATGCCACTGAGTTATCTCCCCAGCTCTGATTTGACTTTCAAGTCTTTAATTTTTATCATTCTGCCAGAGCACAAACACAAAATAATCACCACTTATAAACTATGTTTTCATATAAGGTTCTCTAACATATGATTTTGATATAGCTTTTAAGTAAACATAATTAGTGTATAATTAGCTGGAAGATTGATTAAATTTTTAAATTATTTATTTATTTAATACAGGGTCTCACTACACAGCTGGGACTCATAGTCACCTTCCTGTTTCAGTCTCTCCAGAGCTGGGATTACAGGCACGTGCCACTACACCCAGTTTCGGTAGCCAGCACAGGATGCAGTACTGGGGATCAAACCTGGGTTGTTGCACTTGCCAGGCATGCACTTAGACTGCTAAGCTATCTCCCCAGCCCAGGATTGATTAATTAATTGAATATTTTTTATTATGAAAGCAAATTGTTGTTTCTAATAAATTTGATCCCAAATACATTTTGTTGGAAAAAAAGAGTAGATGTGATGAAGAACTTTGACACAAAATTATATTACATACATAAAATTAAAGGTTAGAACCTATGCTGGCATTATGATTACAGACATTATGAGGTGGGCAAACAAGGTAGATAAAGTGAGCACCTTTTCATCCATTTAACCAGGCTTTTGGGTGATAGGCAGGTTGACTCAGTCCATTAACTTGGGTTGAAAGCTGGCAGCACCAAGTCTCTGTGATGTTTTTGTAGTCAGGGTTTGCAAGGGAATAGATTTCTTCCACAGGCACTGCAAAAATTGTGATTCTTCAGCTATACTGTGAGCTCTGAAATGGTTTTTACTTCAACATTCTTGAAGCCTTCGTATCTTAGACACCAGCAGACAGGAAATGCTAAAAGCTGTCTTCCTCTTTTCTCACCCAGGTCACCCACAAATTTAAGTGGTAGCCACTATATAAAAATAAACCTGTGCTCCCAAGAATTGGAGCATGTTGTGCCTGGGTCCCTTTTTAAGAGTATTTAATCCTGAAATAGAAGAAGAGGTCTTAACCAAATGCTTTCAGGGAAGCACTTGTTCTACTGAGTCATCTTCTTGGCCCCAAATGCTTTGAGAAACAGTGACCCTAGTACACCATAACATCTTTTGCAGCAAAACCAAAACATCAGGCAACCTTGATCATCTTGATTAGTTTCTCATTATTTATATGCAAGGTATGTTTAAGGCTAATTCCAGAGCATAGATTGCAACTATCATCTCAAGAAATTTTTCAGTTTTAGTGCACTGAGTTCCTGCAAGACATCAGAACAAATGAGACATCATCTCAAGGCAGAGTTATGGTTTATCATTTACAAGTGAAAGGAAAACATCAAGAAAAAAAGAAATATAATTTCTCCCTCCTAAACTCATCAATCCCATGGTTATTTCCAGGACTTTAGTTGACAAAATCCAGAGTCCTTAATTTCTTGATGAGGCATCCATCTTCAAAGTCAAGAAGAGTTTCAGGCTTTTCTTTGCCGTGAATCTCTTTCTCCTTCACTGCTTTCTGAACACACTGCTGGAAGTGCATAAGGAGATAGATGCGCAGGTCCTGGGGAGAGACCCCTTGAGGAATTGGGCAAATCAGCAACAGAAGGACTGGTCCTAGTCATGCTTCTTGTCCAGGCAAGCATCTCCCCTGACTGCAGTGACTGCTACCTATATTTCTAATGTCACATTAGATTATCTATAATCCAAGCTAGGGTTTGTAGCTTACAGTTACTACATGGGAGAATGTGGGTGTTGGTTTCCATGCAATTTTTTACCTAAGTTTAGCTAAGCTTATCGATAGGCGAACTCAGAGGGTAGAAACTTAAGAGTCCAGATTTGTCAACTCCAAGATAGAGAACTGCAGAGAGGGAAACTAGAGGCAAATGAGTTGCTCACCCTAAACTGTTAATTTGAAAAGGTTTCATTAGCCTGGTTCAATTAATGTCTGTCAATAAATTATAAGCTAATGAAATGTTGGTCCCGGCAAGCCTGGTTCCAGGCTTGTCTGTATGTGAGGCAAGCGGTGGCCACTGGCCAAGGCTGCAGAATGCTTTCCAGCTGAAATCTGAGCCAGGCTCCTGGGAGACCAGAGGAGCCCAAACAAACATCTGGGCCTTCTGAGCTGCTTTCTATTTTCAGTTTTTATAACAAGTCTTCTCTGGATTTCTCTGTAAAAACAAAACACACCATGCTTTTACTTAGAAGAGGCAGAACCTTCTGTTTGCAGCTCTAACTTGAGTTACATCAGGAAGATGTGTCACTGTTTAAACAGGGTGTCTTTTTGCCTGTCTCAACCTTCTTTTTGCTTCTCTCAACTTTCCATTCCCACTGTGTCACTTCTCTTTTTTATTTTCATTCCTCATTTTGATTTCTCGTTATATTCCTAAACGTCCATGATGGCCAATGTGTGAATAAGAACATCCATCTGTCACAATAGCACTTGGTATGCTTGGGCAACTGACAACCTGAGATGTTAGACAGGTGCACAAGTTGGAACTGGACACTGGTGCCATGATGGTGACAGGCACCCCCAGGCTGGAGATGTGTGTGATCTGCTCAACACAGTGCCCTTCTAAGACATGGGATGTGATGCCGTGGGCTGCGCTTTTCCCAGGTGACCCCAGCCAGTCTTCTTAACTGCCCCCTCATTTGCCCTCCCCAAATGCCTCTGACTCAGCCCAGTGGGTACCTGGTTAGAAGTTTGGTGACAGCCCCAGTGCCACATATGTAGTCCAAGGCTGTGCTTTGTTTAAGGAGTGCTGTAGGTGACGCTGGAGAAGTCTTGGGCCACACTGAAAAACTATCACCTGAAAGATTTTCCAACTAGTCTTTATCTGTGTCAATGTGTCACACACACACACACCCAAATCAGATTGTATAAAAATAATTTCTACATTGTACTAGTACAATAGAAAGCTGACAAAATGAGAATACACATCTCCTTAACTCAGAGGTTCGCTTCTTGTAAATACACTGAAGTTTTATGAAGGAAAATAAAGAATAAAATTTGTAGGGCTGGGGAAATTGCTCAGTAGAATAAGCGCTTGTCTGGCAAGTGCAAGGTCCTGAGATCAATCCTCAGTACCACAAAAAAAACGCAACATCTCGTATGCAAAAAAAAAAAAAAAAAAAGAATAATATTTGTAAATGGAGGATACAGAAAACAGCAACTAAAAGATCATGGGTGCATAATGTAGGAGAAATAATGATAACAGATTTGAAAACATTTTTCTTTTCAGTTCATTCATTCTCACAACTTAATGTTTGTGTCCTGTGTGAAGTAGAGCTCAGGATTCCTTTAATCATCCT
The DNA here is from genome assembly GCF_000260255.1 of Octodon degus. NCBI lineage: Eukaryota > Metazoa > Chordata > Mammalia > Rodentia > Octodontidae > Octodon > Octodon degus. The sequence continues at coordinate 3,426,939 of NW_004524784.1, forward strand.
CCCAGCTATGTACCTGGTTGATCTAGCTTGGTTTATTGGGGAGAGAAAACCACTACCTGTCAGAAAGGTGGTAACTATAGAAACATTGCTCCTGTTGTGGGGACCTCAGCTGCACCCTCTGTGTTTACTCAGTTGTTTTAAATAATTAATTACCACACACTCTTACTCACATTAAGTTTATAACTATTAACATCCAGGAGTTAAACATCTTCCAGCTTGTTCTTCAAGACTGCCTCAGTTAGTTAGGCCTTCTGAATTTCTGTATGAATTCAGAGGAACCTTGTCAACATTTATAAATAACTTGCTAGCATGGAGTGGAATTGAGTTTATAGGTCAGGGTCTGCAGGATTAATATCTCAATATGTGATATGATATCAACCTGTTTTAAAAATATCATCTTTAAGGGCCATCCAGATAGCTCAGCAGACTAAAGCACTTGCTTAGGCAGACGCAGGGGCCAAGGATTTGATCCCTTGCCTACCTTGCCGGCCCTACCCCTGGGGTGCACTGAGACACTAACTGAGGCTGGGTGTGGTGGTGCTCACCTGTAAGCAGCATTTAGGAGGCTGAAAAACAGTAGAATCACTACCAGTCCAATCTGTGTAGTGAGACCCTGTGGACCCTGTACTAAATACATAAAAAGAAATGCTACAAATGTTAGTTTTTATTTCAGCCATTTTTTGTTTTGTTTTGCTTTGACTTTTTGAAACAGGGTCATGCTATGTAGTTTAAGATGACCTTGAACTCAGTGATCCTGTTACCTCAGCTTCCCAGTGCTGGGATTACAAGTGTACACTACCAGGACTGGCTTCTCAGCAATTTTTGAAATTTAATTATAAATGATCTTGTTATTCTTTTCTAGCTATGTTTCTTGATTTTTAATGTTTGTGCTATTTTATATGGTATTTCTGAAATTTTTACTTCTTTGTATACAGATATGGTTGATTTTTTCTATATTGAAAGTATCTTCAAAACTTGGTAGTTCATGCTAAATTTGAATTAGATCTATTCTAATAAATTAGCCATAGATTACTTTGGAGTCTCTTCATATAAGTTATGTCACAGAACATAGATTGGAATTAGAAAGTCTATTCTACCAAGTCCAAGTCTATTCTACCTTGGTAACCTGTGTAACTTCTATATGCCCCACTATCCTCAGAAGTAAAATCAGGACAACTGACCCTATCCCAGCACCACTGCAGGATTAAACAAGACAGCGCCGGTGGAACAAGATATTAGAGTCTTTCTGATTTCAATGTCAACTGAATGTCAATAGTGGAAATCATAATACATCCTAATGTAAGTGACAGACGGGACAACCCCACATCTCCAAGGGCAGAAGGGATGAGGGGAACATGAGAACTATTTGTCAATGAATCTTAAACTACCTCACCTTCTTATAGAACAAGGGTTAAGATGTAGAAGGGCATTTTGTGAGGAGTTACATAATTGAGGAGATACATAATTTATTCATAGTGATCACAGAACTTTGAGATCTCATTGTACCTCTGTAGGGGCAAAGGATGAAGGGATTTTTTTCTAAGTCCAAGTTATGTGGACAGTGGTGGGAACTGATTTCTATGGAATCTTCTGGAGAACAGTGAACTGTTTCCAGTGGTTGTGGAACACAGAGCACTTTGCCTCAAGTAGGCCAAGTTCTGACTCCTAGTTGCTAAGTGGAGACAGAGAGAGAGACAGACAGACAGACAGACAGACAGACAGACAGACAGACAGACAGAGACAGAGAGAGTAGGGCACTAGCTTATCTATTGCTTTGATACAGAGCAAGGAAAGCGCTTGCTTGCAGTTGCCTGGATTCCTAGTGGTTGTTGAGGCCAGTGTTGCTGGCATTCCTAGGAGACAGCTGGATCCTGTATTTATGATGCACAACATGGTATTTGGATATATGTATACATTGTGAAACATCGCAGCCAGACTACATAACACATGTATTACCTCACATTTATAATTTTTGTTGTGATGAAGACATCTAATATATTCTAAACAATTTTTAGAAATAAATAGTACATTATTATTAATTCTCTAGTCAGTATGTTACACAATAAATCTCCTGAACTTATGTCTCCTGAGTGAAACTGTATATCATTTCACCAATATCTAGCCAATCCAGCCCTACACCCTTGCCCCCTGGTAAGTGCCACTGCACTCTACTTTTATGAGTTCATCTTTTGTAGATTCCACACGCAGTGTATAAATGATGTCATGCAAGTATGGTCTTTCCTTACCTGACTATTTCACTTGCCTTAATGTTTCCCCAGTTGAGCCACATCATTGCAAATGACAGGACCTTTTCCTTTCTTAAGGCTGAATAGTATTTCATTATGTATGTATACCATATTTTCTTTACATGTGTATCTGCTGTATCTTGCCCTTTGTGAATAATGCTGCTGGAAACATATCTGAATTCAGTTTCTTTGGGCATATACCTACAAGTAGAATTCCTGGATTATACGATAGCTCTATCTTTGAAGAACCTCTTTACTGTTTTCCATCATAGCTATACTAATTTACACTCCCACTAGTGGTGTGTAATGTTCTCTTTACCCCCTTGCCAGCACTTGTTATCTTTTTGATAATAGCCATCCGAACAGGTGTTAAAAGACCTCATTGTGGTTTTAATTTGCATTTTGTGATGGTTAGTGGTGTTAAACGTTTTTCATTTACCTATTTATATGTCTTCTTTTGTATAATGTTTATTCAGTTTCTTTGCCAATTTTAAAATAGGAGTACTGTGTTTTCTTCTTAGCGATTTCAGCTCCTCATATAGTTTTCATATTTTTAAAATTATTTATTTATTTATTTGGTACAGGGTCTAACTATGCAGTTTAAACTTGTAGTGATCTTCCTGTTTCAGCCTCGCCAGCACTGGGATTACAGGCATGCACCACACAGCTGGCTTTGGTGGCTGCCCCCTACCTGGGGGCAGGGCCAGTGTGGCATGTGGTGCTGGGATCAAATCTGATCCCTTCACTTGCCTAAGTGTAGTACATTTTTCAGGGGAAAAGAATTCTTTCCTGTTGAGCCATGGAGTCTTGCTATTATCTTTTATAGTCACTATGTTAGCCAGTGTTTTGTCAGTGTGACAATAAACTTGACACCAACACTCTAAAGGAAGAGAGATTTTGTTTTTGGCTCATGGCTTCAGAGGTTTGTGCTGGTGGTCACCAAGTTCCATTGGCTTTTAGCTTTTGGTAAGGCAGAAGCAGCATGGCAGCAGGGTGTGGCCAAGGAAATTTCCTCACCTCACGGCAACCAGGAAGTAGAGAGAGGAGAAAAGAGTCACGGAGGAAGGTGCTAGAGACAAGAAGCATTCTTCACAGGCTTGGGCCTAGCAACCTATTTCCTCCACTGGGCCCCACCTTGTATGAGCCCGTTCAGCTCAAAGCTCCTGCACTTAGCACCCCCAGGATGCAGCTAGCCCTCCAGGCCTCTGAACGTGGATGCACTTGGAATCAAGTCTTCAGTACACTCCTTTGGGAGACTCTTCATACTTGAACCAAAACAAAGGCCTTAATGTGTTTCTTCCTGACACTCTCTCTCAACCTGTTTTCAATATCTGTGCCCATACTGATGTTCACATGCAAACTATTAAATATTTTCCTCTATTGAGTCAACTGACTATCTTAAAAATTACATTCCAAATGCTTATTCAAACCCTGTTCAGATGTCTCAATGTAAAAAAATGGTAAGAATAACAGTTTTTACCACTGAAATGATAGAGATTAAATATCCTGTTAAAATTATTGTACCACTACTAAATTCCATGTTTTATATGTAAGAAAAATGCTGATGGAAGTGTTCAGGCTTTAAACATCATTAAGAATGTAATATGATTTAAAAGTATTATAAGCTTAGAATCTATACAAATAACTTCATGGGAGTAAATTTTAATTATATA
>NW_004524784.1:3430957-3433829 GCF_000260255.1 Octodon degus
ATTCCTGGAACTCGGCAGAATTTCCTGGGCTAGGACTGGGTCTGGGGGGTTCCCCAATATTTTTCATAGTGGCTGAAACTATTCATTATTACTACAACTGGTGCATAAGGACACTGAATTCTCCATATCCTCACTTGCCCTTCTTGCTTTCTGACTTGGTTTGAAATAATGACCATCCAAGTGGGTATAAGATAGAGATTTCATTTTCATTTTGATTTGCATTTCCCTAGTAATTAGTTCTTGGATCCCTCCTTTGTATTTCTATAACATAATATTAAAGACTGGAATTTTATAAGGAATAAAAATATGTTCCACAGAGTTCCAGAAGATGGGAAATCCATGATTAAAGTGCTGGAAGGTTCGATGTTGATAGTGGGTCCAGCTTCCACTTTCAAGGTGGTGACATGAAGGCTAAGACCTCTGGAAGGAGGAACACCATATCCTCACCTGGCAGGAAGTGAAGGGCAGAAGGGGACAAACTTCCCCACTCTGGCCTTGCTAGGCACCTACATCCCAACTGTGAGGGAGGAGCCTACACAACTCAGTCACCACCTGAAGGCCCCACCTGTTAATATGATCACCTAGGCAACACCTGAACTCTGGTTCTGGTACAAAAGAAAGAGGAACACACAAAGAAGCCAGAGAGGAGCACTTCCTAGTGTGAGGAGTCATGAATGCAAGAGAAGAAGATGTTTTAAGATGGAATAATCCTGCTGGCCACAGTGGCCCCTGTTTGTAACCCAAGCAGCTAAGGAGGCTTAGGCAGGAAGACTGCAAATTCAAGCTTTCCCAGGGCAGTTTAGCAGCTTGGACAGCTTGTCACAAAATAAGAAAAGGGCTGGAGATGTAGCTCAGTCTGAATGCCTGGGTTCTATGATGATGAGTATCAAAGAAAAGAGAATAACTGGGCTAGATAGTGAGAGTAGGGGGCAAGAATGGGCAAAACCAAATAAGCACTGACTTTGATAGCAAGATTAGTTTTGCCAGAGGGGTGAAAGAATGGGGCCAGGGACTACAGAGAAATTTTACTGTAGAGTGAAAGTAGAAGGAATGGGGTCTCTGAGTGGAGCTCCATGGCTGGAGAGGGCCAAGCATGTGATGTGGTGCTTCCTTTGTGAAGAGGCAGTGAACAGTCAGGAAGGAGCAGGTCAATTATGCTAGAAATGTGTGTGAGATATGCCCTCCCTTACTGGTTAAGATCATTCTTAGGCACGCTATCCTTATCCACTTAGATTTAACTAGAGATAAAGAATCAAAGCCTAGTCTTACTCTTTATATATTTTTTTCCTATTTTTTTGTCTTAATTGGGGGACAGTTTTGAGATGAAGCCCAGAGCCTCCCACATGCCAGGTCAGCGTTTGACCATGGAGTGACATCAAGCTCTGGCTTTGATTTCAATTTGTTGATGGTTTTCCCCTGGGCATCTTCCACCCAAACAGAGCGTGTTGGGCCTTTTCCTGTGTTTCCAATGTCCCTTATTTCATCAGTGTGCAGCTGTGAGGTGACTTCTTGGGCCTCTTATGTCCTGTAAATGCAGTCTTGGTATTTACCAATTTCAGGCATTGCAGATGAAAAGACTGATACTTGAAGTTTGAAGTTTCAGTATGCTGAATCAATCCTTGCAACCTTATTTAATAAGATTAAGTATCTTATATATGGATATAAGAATTTTAGTAGAATTGTCCTTTTTTATTGTCCTAGCCTATAACTTGGTGTTCTCTGTCAATCCAAAGATTTAAGTTTTTTTCGTTCTTTTCCTTCTGGAGCTTCTAAAATTTGTAAAATTTTTAATAAATTTTTTTTGTATACTGGGATGTTTTTGTTGTAGTCAGGGTTTGCAAGCGAATAGATTTAATACAGGACACATAATTTATAGGATTATTTTATACTATTCATCCAAAGAGTCAAATGCAGGAGAGTCAGAAGAGTGCCAGAAGTCTGTCCACACACTAGAGGTCCAAAGAATCCAGCTGAGGACCTTGATCGCATGGCAATGTTTTGCCCAACTCCAGCTGAAGACTAGAGCCCATGGTATTGTCCCCTACAAGCCTGCCTGGAGGCCTAGAGCCCAGAACAAGGTATCAAGGATTTATATTGGGAAGGCCCAAAGGTCAGTGGCAGAATCTAGAAAGTCTGTGCCAGCAGGATGAAGGATCTATGTAGGCAGGCTGAAGGTCCACACTGGAGCCAGGGGAAGTGATGCTCCAAGCAAGGACCAGAGCTCCCCAAAGTGAGCACATCATCTTCAGGGACACTGAGGATCTGAGCTCCTCCAGGATGAGAACAGCAGAGGTCATATCAGGGGAACCAGCAGCACCACCTCTTCCTCTCTCATTCTCTTTTTCATGCTGTTGGCAGCAATCCTCAGTTGAGCCCCCCACGCCTAGCATGGCACTGATTCAGTTCAGCTGAGTGTTACAAGTTGCCCTCCAGCTGGCAATCCACCACACCTACAAGGCAATTCATGTACTGAATTTTTGTTCGCTTGTTTTTTTGAGATAGGGTCTTGCTATATAGTTCAAGCTGGCCTTGAGTTCACTATGTAGCACAGACTGGCCTTGAACTCACAATGATTCTTTTGTCTCAGCCTCCCAAGTGCAGGGGTACAGGTGTGAACCAACTTGACTTGTGTATTGAAATTTTCAATGCATTATTGAGTGCTGTCCTTCAGAAAAATTATTTTGTGCTTTAACTGTGTATCCTTCAATACCTACCACATTGTTATTATAGTTTTCTTTTATTCATTCCTTCAATAAAGTCTTTTTGGGGCTTGGCATGATGCATACCTGTGATCCCTGCACTTTGGAAGGCTGAGACAAAAGAATCATTGTGAGTTCAAGGCCAGTCTGTGCTACATACCTGTGATCCCTGC
>NW_004524784.1:3433929-3440702 GCF_000260255.1 Octodon degus
CCCAGGCATGTATGCCAGGCCTGAGCTGTGCCTGGAGGGGGCAAGGTGAAGTAGGGGAAAGAGGACCCACACACTCACTGGACCTGGGCTAAGACTGAGTCCAGGGTTCCTGAAACACCTCAAAATTCTTACTGGGCAGGTGGGGTGGGGAGGTGCTGTGGAGTGGTGGGGAGCGGCCCAAGGGGCTGGGAGAGGGTCTAGCCCACGCTGCGCCTGGGCTGGGACTGGTCCCACCGGCGCAGGGTAGCAGGAAGCTCTCCACACACTCACCGGACCTGGGCTAGGATTGGGTCTGGGGGTTCCCGGAACTCGGCCGAGAGTGGTTGTATCTTGTCGATTGAGTTGTGGTAATTTGTACCTTTCTAGGAATCTGTCCATTTCTTCTGTGTCTTCTATTGTGTGAGAGTAAAGATTCTCAAAGTAGCTACTGATAATCCTCTGAATTTCCACTGGGTCTGTGGTAATTATACCCTTTTCATTCCTTATTGCTTGTATTTGAATTTTTTCTTTCCTCTTTTTGATGAGGTTAGCTAGGGGCTTATCGATTTTATTTAATCTTTCAAAGGACCAGCTTTTTGCTTTTTTAATTCTTTGAAGGAGAGAAAAGTGAGATAAAAGATCCTATTAATGAGTAGAAGGAAATTAACAGAATTAGAAAAAAGTAACAGAAAACGGCAGATAAGAGAAGAAAGGAGGAAAAAATAAAAAACAAGAAGAAAAATTCCCAAACACCAAAAAGCTTATGAAGAAAAAGAAAAAAGAAAGAACAAACTGAGAGCCCCAGGGCTGGCCAAATAGCTCAGCAGATTAAAGTGCATGCAAGCAGGCAACTGGGGATTCAATCCCCCAGGCCTCCAGCCCCACCCCTGGAGCACAGGGAGACAGCAATTGAGACTGGGCATGGTGGCACATGCCTATAATCCCAGCTCTTGGGAGGCTCTACTCAGGAGGATCACTAGGAATCTGATCTATTAGTGAGACCCTGAACACCCTGTAAACCGTTCCCTAAAATTTAAAAAATAAATAAATAAATAAATCCATAAAACTGAGAGCCCCAAAAAGGAAAAAACCCTTCTGTGTATTTTTCAATTAGTAATTGTTTGTTTGTTTGTTTTCCTAGAATCTACAGTTTTAGAATCTAGCAAATTGTGGTTTCTCTATCTGGCTTTACAGCCTGTGGGTGCGTAAGGTGCCCATCCTGTCCTCGAGGCCCCTCTGCTGGGTCACTCAGGCAGAGCCCATCCCAGCGGTCATGTGCCCTCGCTCACACTGGTAGATGAGGAAGGCGATCAGACCTCTGATCTGTGCCCCACTCAGGGCGAGACTCCAGCAGCCTGCTGTACCTAACACCAGCACTTTAAGACTCAGCTGTTTAGAATGCCACAAAAGCCAGGCCTGGCTTCTCACCATGGAGAGTAGGGTGCTTGTCCTTCTCAATCTTAGTTTAAAGTCCTGAAACTGTCTCCTCTGGCTGGCTGTCACTGTGGGAAGGTTACATTGGAGACCCTGAAGTGAAGTTGTGTTTTAGTTGTTCTGAGCCTTAGTCTTAAAGAATCAACCCCTTCCCAAACTAGCACTGGAATAAACACTCTCTGGAAGTATGATAGGCACTTCATTGGATTTCTCCTTCTCCAATTGTTCCCTGCTGTGTGGAGGAATCACTTCAGAATTAGGCCTCACACAGTCTTTGCAGTTGACAATAGCCATGAGCTTCTGGAGGTTATCACTACTGGCTTGGTGCACTGATTTTTCCTGGAGCTTCTGACCCTAGGGCTTTACTTTGGGTCTCAGGAAACATTATGACCATCTTGGCAGTCTTAGTGAGCTTCTAAACTGCTTTCTTCTTTCCTCTATGCTGTGGTTCACTTATGTATTTTCTAATTTTTTCTTATCAATTCCTTCCTGATTCCTAGAGATCTTCACTTTTCTCTTTGCCAACCTGTTATTTTCTAGGTGTCTGGATACCAGGTCTTGGAGAGGCTGGATCCTGCTGCTGAAGAGAACATCCATGCTGTTGGCATTTCCTTCTCTGTCTGGACCCCATGAGGATAGCATCCTATGTGTTATCGAAGAGCCAAGCTCTCAGACCAAGCCTCCCAATATCCTTGAATATGGAGAACAGGGAACTCCAGATGGCCAAGGTAACCCACCCAATAGTTTGCTTGTCCTGCGTACCTCCTCCCCTTCTTCCCCTGCTCCCTGTGTAACTTGGACTGTACCACGTTTTCTGAATCTTCCCTCCAGACAAGCATGCCTAATTAATGCATCTGGAAGAGAATCAAGAAAATGTTTATAGTTCTGTCCTTTGCCATAGAATTGAGAACTGTAGCAAAAGGAGGTCTGAACTCTGAAAAATAACACTGCCTGCTATGCTCTTCACTCTCGGGAGTCAGCTTTATTGCCATTGTCTTTCTAGTCCTTGATTTATCATTGCCTATTCCTTAGTGTATTGACCATCATAAAAAATTATTTTAAAATACAGAATTTGGCCCAACTCAAACTGGGGAAATGGTATGACTTCCTGCTCCACCAGATTATATGTTTAAGGATATTCATCTTCTTGTTGGAAAAGTGAAGAGACGCACCTGTTTTGCAGTAACAAAAAGGGAAATTCACTGACTTATAAACTCAGGGTAAGATCAAGGCAATGGGAATGCCACAGCTAGAACCTATTATCTGGAGGCCTGCAAGCTAAGGAAACCTGACTTGATATGAAAGAGAAGCTGTGGAAGGTGATACAGGCTGCTGGTGAGAACTTCATTCCAGCTGAAATGCAAAAATCTTGTTTTTTCACAATGGCTCATTAAGAATGCTTTGTGAAGTTTCAGCTCCTGGCTCGATGCTCAGGGATCTGCTTTTATTTCTTGAATCTGTGCCCACACCTTGTATATTTTGTGCGTGGCCTGTCTGGCTCTCTGACTCTGCACAATGTTTTTAGGAGCTGTCAGGCATGTGCAGCAGTGAGAGGCAACTGTTTATGTGCAGAAATGGAGCCAAAACAGCAGTATTTCACAGATCATAGACAATGTGATTTTTTTTTCCAAAAGCTCTATGTTTAAAGCTTCTTCTGGGGAGCTTGGGGATTTTTCTAAGTGTGCATGGTTTAGGTGTCACTTATTGGGAAATAAAAGGTTGATGAGGTCCCTTCACAGAGCTCCTGTGTGTCCTGGGTCCCTGGTGATTTACACTGATTTTATGGGTGGGTTTAAGAATTAAGTCACCAGGGTTGGATATATTCCAGCTCTACACAAGGCCAAAAACTCCCCAGGCAGTGAGAAGTGCTGTTATAGTTGATGAAGATGGTTGCTACCACTTGTCTCCAGTTTTTCCGAGCCAAGGTGTTTTTTTCCATGCTTAGGATACAAAAGCCAGGGTTGTTTTTTTTTGTTTTGTTTGGTTTGGTTTTCATTGGTGCTGGCAATAGAACATGCTAGACAAGAATTCGGCCACGGAGCTAAGGTTTTCCTTGAGGTACCAGTGTGCACTGAGGAGACCAAAGATGCTTCCCACCAAAGTGAGAACTCCACCAAAGCTGTTTGCCTGAAATAGCAAAAGCTTACCTTGCCACTTCCCCTCATGTCTCAGCCAACCCATGGTGATCTTTCTGGGTATCCCCAGGACCTTCCTGAGCCCAGCTTACAAATATAGCTAGCATCTAACTAATAGAAATTCTAGGAAGACATTTCAGAGATGAAAGGGAAGGCTTAACAAACATAAATTTCCCAGAGATGAAGGTCTTATCAAGATTGAAAAGGTCCCAGCATAAGAAATGTAAAAAGGAAAAAGACTCCCACTGAGACATATAATTGAAAATTTTCAGAGGATCAATGATAAAAAGAAAATGCTAAAATTTCTAGAGGGGGAATAAACCCCAACTAATCCTGTCCTCAATAAAACATTAAATGGCCATTAGAATTCTCATCAAATTAGAAGAAAATGGACAAATGTCTTCAAAGTTCTGAGGTGCAGCAAGTTTCATTTTAGATTTCTGTAACAATCTAAATGATCAATTAATTGCCAAGAGAGAATAAAAAGTATTTTAAGGCATAGAAGACCCCTCCCCCACACTTCTTCCTCCTAGATTAGATTGGAGGAATGTGACAGAGAAAGAAAAAGAAAATAAAATAAAAAATGGACCAAGCCACGAAAGTCATGGTTCTGTTATCAGTGAATCCAATCTTGGAGAGAAATGAGGGTGATGTGGCGTGAAAGCTATGCGGCAGGCCTAGAGTGTATTAGTCCAGCTCGGAGGAAGTGGACAGGATGCCCTGAAAGGGGGATGCAGAAAAGGGGAAGCGCTGCAGCTGGCTGATTTATGAGTCTTTGTAAGAACACAGTGTGATGCACACAGACATGCAAGAGAAAAGAAGATAGTTAAGAACGTGCAATAAAACAAAAGCTATATAAATAAAGGAAATAGAACCAACATACCATCTGGATTTTTTTTTTGTGTGTGTGTGTATGTGTGTGAAAATAATTATACAGTCAAAATAGTGCAAATGTTTACTGATTTTCAACTTTTAGCATGAAATAAGAGACAAAACACAAATCTTAATTATGGTCCTAGAGTGGAGAATAACAGAAAGGGGGCTTAACAGTGTCAGAGAGTCTGACTATCATTAATGTAAGAATGAATAACAGTCAAATCATACATTACCAAGGTAGTAAGCAAGCCCACATAAACATGAACAACACTGACATACTGCATTTGAGGAGGAGAGAGTAGTACAAATGAGCCATATCTTTAACTCACAGAAAAATACCTAAACTTGCAAAGGTAAAAAAGGCCATACAAACGTACTATTTACAGATGTGAATGACCCTTCAAAATTGTAAAAGCATCTTCAGTTGGAATAAGTTAAAGATGGTTACTTCTGGGATATGACTTGGGCTGGGATTCATCATAATTTCTCCTGTGTTGTTTTTAAAATCATGTAACATTTTGGTAAAAGCAGTTCTGAAAAAATCAGAAACAAAAGTAAACTTCATCACTGCCATCACTTTACTGCAGTCTCTGTGCAGAGACCCTCTGTGGCTCTCGGTGCCCACAGGATAAATCCAGCTTACTTATTCTGAGTTCTCAGGCTGCAGATGTATTCCAACAAGGTCTTTTAAAGTCAGTTGTTGTTTAAAGTCATTGCTGATACCTCTGAAATTGATTGTGACTCCCTCACATTTTTATTTCCTTTTTAATTGTGGTGAAAGATAACAAAATTTGCCATTTAACCTTTTCAAATGTGCAGTGCACTGACATTGTTGTAGGACTATTACTGCTACCCATTTCCAGAAGTTGCATCATCTCAAACAGATTTCTTTCCATGTAAGTGGTGATTTTCTAGTCTTCCCTTCCCAGCACCTGAGAAGCGCTATTCTATTGTCTCTGTGAATGTGTCTACTCTAGATCCTTCATATAAATGGAACCACACAGGACTTATCCGTTAGCTTTTGGTTTATTTCACTCAGCATAGCATTTCAAATTTCATCCATGTTGTAGCATATTTCAGAATTTCATTCATTTTAAGGCTGGACAATTGTCCATTTTCTGCATTTTGCACATTTCTATCCAATCATCCAGCAACTGACACTTGATTTTTTCCCCCCACTTTTGGTTTTTATAGCATAATGATGCTGTAAACACTGATATTTAGGTATCTGTTTGGTTCTCTACTTTCAATCCTTCTAATAAATATCTAGAAATGGAATTGCTCAAGCATGTGTTAGATGTATGTTTAACTTTTGAGTGACCACTATATTGTCCATAACAATATCAGCATCATTTTACATTTCCTTTAGCAATAAATGAAAGTTTTAACATCTCCCATCTTGCCAATATTTGTAGTTTTCCATCTTTTATTTTTTATAATAGCCATCCCAGTTGATGGAGCATGGTGCTGAATGACCTCTTAATGACTATACTAACCTAGTTAATGGTTCTATTATAGAACCCACAACAAGCCAGTCAGACCCACTGATCATTTCTGAGAACACCTCCCCATCCTGCCCATGGGTTTTATTTGTTGTTCCTCTTGCTTGAGATATCCTCTCCTCATCTTTGGTTCAAAAGTAGGTAGAGACTTAGAGAAACTTCCTTCCAGAACTAACAAATGAAGATAAAACATTGGCTAGGAATATTTCATCAGCACTAACATTAGCAAAGACAGACAGTTACAAAATAAACATGAAAATCAATAACTTTTTAATAGATCAAGAAAACAAGTTATAAAAAGTAATAAAAATGTCTTCATAATAGCAATATGAATAAAGAAAAGCAAACCTAGGAATAAACTTAATAGAAAAATAAACTTTTACAATTCTACTGAAGAAGGACTTAAAAGTAGGCTCAGATAACTATAATACAGTGGGGTGAGTTTCATATCTGTGGAGTCAACCAACTGTGAATTGAAAATATTGGGGAAGCCATGCATAGTGATACACACTTGTAATTTCAACACTTGGGAGCCTGAGGCAGGAGGATCACTATGAGTTCAAGGCCAGCCTGGTCTACAAAGTATGTTCAGGGCCAGCCTGAACTGGAGAGTGAAACTCTGTTTCAAAAAGACCAAAAAAAGATGTGTGTGTGTGTGGGGAGGGGAGCATTCCATGCCTATACTGAATATGTAGACTTTTTAACTGTCATTGTACTGCTTACACAGCATTACCTTGGCTAGGTACTACAAGTAACTTAGAGATTATTTATTTATTTATTTAGTACTGAGGATCAGTCTCAGGACCTTGCATTTGTCAGGCATGTGCTTATGCTGCTGAGCTGTCTG
>NW_004524784.1:3440802-3446281 GCF_000260255.1 Octodon degus
CTTTCCTTGTAGCCCTCCTCTTTCTCTAATTTTGGTCTGCAAACTTAGGTTGTTAACCATCCAGAAGACAAGCTTATTGTTATTATCAAACGATTTAGTGAAGCCATATTTATTTATGTGTCCCCGCACAAGAAACTGGAGTTCTCTGACAGCATGTCTTCTTCACTTTGCATCATGTTGCTTAGAACATAATGGTAGCTCAATTAGTGTCTCATGACAGGATGATCAATGGTGCCACACTTTGGACATTCAGAGAATATCTAGACACATCTGCTGTTCTCAGTGAACTTGAAATCTCTGGAACAGGAAAGACAATAAAGAAATAAGATTCTGCCACTAGGGTTAGAGTGCTGGGGATGGGGGGATAACAAGTAGTGATCTTTTTTTCCTGGCAGCATGAAAAGACTGATTTTGATGCTGGAACCCTATGGTCAGTTGGAGTCTGCCAAGTTTGAAAAAAGAGGTTAAAAGGTATTTTAGAGAGTAGGTATGAAAATATTGTATACCCAGAACTGTTATGAGCACAGCATGTTCTCAATTTGATGCATATGGAATAATAGGGCTCATGGGAAGGGCAATTGGAAAGTAAGGGAATTAGCATTTGTGAAGCACTTTGTGCTAGGAATTAGAGATTTTGGAACATTAGCTCTCCATTGGGAATCTTATGCTACACTAATGAGGAGGGTAGTTATCAGGGGTGAGTGACATGGTGTTATGAGGGTGAGGTCACTTGGCAAAGTGCTGTGAAGGCCATTCACTGAGGGTTACATGCAGATTTTAAGCAGAGGAATGACAGGTTCAGAACAGTGCAGCTCACTAGTTCTGTGGAATACATTTTAATCACCATCAGTCTACCACTCTCTTCCCATAAATTGTGCCATTAGGGTTTCACATCTAGAAACATGGTGCTAGGCTGTTTCTATTTCTTCCTGTTTTAAAATTAAGGATACCTGTGACAATATCTTCTGTTCACCTGTGTTGCAAACTTAGACATTCTACAAATGAAAGAGATTTTAAGTGTTTGTTGTGAAAGCATCTCCTTCTCTAGTTCTTCTTCTCTTTATTTCCTCCATTTTATTTGCGTGGTTTGAAAGTCTAAATGTTTTTGTCCTCACTATTTTTTTTATCATTACATGAATCTTGCTCAAAGCCTTAATGTTGCCTATTATCTCTTTATACTTACTGCAGCTTTAATTTTAGTTCTCCGTGGTTCCTTTGTCTATGTATCTAAGTAGTACAATGTGAATCCTATCCCAGAACTCATTTTGACTTTTCATCATAGACATTGTTTAATTCAAATGGTGCCTGTGAGCCATGTATCATTATGTTTCATAATAAGAAACTACCCTGCCTTATTCTTTTCTTCCCTTTCCACCCTTCTTTCTATGTTGTTATGCAGAGCCACTTATCTGTGCAAGGAATCTGTTGTTACAATTCATTTCTTCTGTTTACTCACTGACTTGTCTAACTCTCAAGAACAAACTGATTCTAATGGACTAACACTGCTGCTTGCCTCAGTGTAGGTGGCCACTAAGACAATGTGAGATCAGGTTTTCCACACAAGTATCAAATGAATAGACAAAAGATACAAAACATCTGGGCTTTCAGGAGATATTTGGTAGAATATGCATTAGAGAAATGGATATGAATGCCTGTGGTTATTGATACCATGAAATGGATTGAGATAGGACTATAAACAATAGATAGTCTAAAAAGAAGTATCATGTGGGTAAACGATCTTGGTTTAGATTAGCAGACCTGGTAGGGTTTAAGGTCAAACCTAGTTTTGTTTAACATCTTCATAAATAATCTGGAAGACAGATTTCAAAAAGCCTTTTAATTACATATTTAAGTGACTTTAAGCTGGGACATGTAAAACATGATATGCAGAAAAAGACTAGAAGAGGTAAAGAGGAAAAATGATAATTTTTTTTCATTAATTAGGATATCATATAGCAGGAGAATATCTTTCTTCTTTCTTTCTTTCTTTCTTTCTTTCTTTCTTTCTTTCTTTCTTTCTTTCTTTCTCCTTTCTTTCTTTTTTTTTTCTTTTAGATAGGGTCTCACTCTGTAATTAACCCCGGTGCTGAACTCACTATGTAGCCCAAGCTGGCATGGTAATGATTTCAAGTCAAGTTATTAAAAAGAAAAAAAATGAGCAAAGAAGAATGTTGAAAGACTATGGAAAAGAATTTGTTGAGCTAAAGTGGTCATTATTATAGAGTTCTCTTAAAATACTCTATGAGTTCTCTCACAGGAGGTACATAAATTGCTGACTTAATACAGCACAGAATCATTAATACTTTTATGATAGCTATAAAATTATATGTGCAAATTGTGTGTTTTTGTACTTGTTTTCTTTTATTCTAAAAAAAAAAATCCCAGGCATAGTGGCATATGTCTGTAATTCCACCACTAGAGCGGCTGAGGCAAGAGGATCACAACCAAGACCAGCCCGGGCTACAGTGAGTTCAAGGCCAGACAGAACTACACAATGAAACACTGTCTAAAAACAAAAAAACAGAACAAAACAACATAAGAGAGTTGATGGTGGTAGTAAGTGTATGATTACATTCATATACCTACCATCATGTTCACAGAGTTCACCTGACAGACTTTCCTTCACATTTGTCTTTTCCCTTACACCCCTGGTGACCACTTACATTTTCTGCCTTTCTTGAGGATGTTATATAAATGAAATTATGTATTACATAGCTGTTCTCCCTTAGGTGGATCATATTTATTGTGGTAGACTAATAACAGCTAGTCAACTTGTAATGCCCAGCTGAACTGAATCAGTACGGTGCTGGGTGTGCAGGGCGCAACTCAGGATTGTTGCTGTCTTAGTTACTCTTCTCTCCTTGATGGGACAAATACTCGACGCTCAGAATGAGGGAAGGAAAGGTTCATTGAGCTCACAGTTACTGGAGGTTTCATAGTTCAAAACAGCCCGAATTACATAGAAAGATCTTGGAGACTTACTTGCTCAGGAAAGAGTCAGTGCCTCTGTCTTCCCCAAACATCTCCTCTCTGCCTGAGGCAGCCTTAATCACAGACACCACTGCCCCATGCTACAGGGTCTGGAGGAGAGTCTAGGGTGCTGCCCTGTCCAGGATGATGGGCTCCACACCTCTAAGAGGCAGCAGGTCTGGGGAGGGGTGCAGAATGCATGCTGCCAGTTTAACTGTTCACACCTGTCTGGCCCAAGCCACTCCCTGCTGCTGGAGCCCTGTCTGCCCTTTGACTTACATGAGGCTTTGGGGGGACAACTAGACACAAACCATAACATTTTGCCCCTGGACCCCCAAAGTCTCACGTACATCCCTTTGTCCAAAAGGCATTTTAGTCTATCTCTAAGAGTTGCCAAAGTCCCAAAAGTTTCAGCATTGCTGAAAAGTCAAAGTCCCAAGTCTCCTTCAAGATCCAAGGCAAGCTCTCCACTGTGAGCCCCTGTACACATGAAAAGTTAAATATATCCCATGTTCAAAGGCACAAGATAAACATTGGCATTCCACATGGTATAAACAGGAAGATACAACCATTGGGGCCAAAACCAGTCCAAAATCCAGCAGGGCAAATATTAAGTCCTATAAATCCATGTGGAACATCTGAAGCAACCTGTGGCAAATTGTGATCTCCATGTGGCTCCCTCCATATGGCACTCTTGGTGCCAGCTCCCATAGCTTCTTAGGCCGGCTTTGCTCCCTCTTTGCAGTTTCCCTTAGGTGATCCACATTCCTGGCTTTTCCAAATTTCTGGGGTTTCCACTGAATAGGCTTCTCACTCACAGCTTCACATACTGTCCTCTCAGGGGCACACGGCCTGGCCTTCCAGGCCTTCTGAATCAAGGTGGAAGCCTTCTAAACCTCAGAACTCCTGGATTCTGCATGCACCTAAAACCAACACCACATAGATGTTGCCAAGGTTTTCTGACAGCTGGAGCAGTAGCCAGGCTTTCCTCTCTCTTAGTTATAGGGGAGAAATAGTACAATTATAATCCTCTTTTCTGTAACTGATCATGGGATTGTAGATGATATTTAGAACTTCCTCCTCCTCCTCCTTTTTTTTTTTTTTTTTTTTTTTTTTTTGTATAGAACTACCTTCTTCTACTACCTCAGCAGGTCTTGGTTCTTTCTCTGGTGGAGTGGCCCATACCTTCATTCCTGAAGGCTCCGGACCATTTGTCATTATGCCTGTATTAGCTTGTTGTACTTTCCCATTCACCTTAATAACAGGGCATGGCAATACTAAGAGGCACCCCATGGGATCTCCTGCTCTCCATGTATATTCTTCCTTTCTTCCACTGTGGAGTAGTAATCCAATTTCCCCTTGATAGTCTGGGTCAATCACCCTTGACAACGCCGTGATTCCTTTTTTAGGTTGTTTCCTCAGAGGCATGAGGAGACCAAAGTGACCAAGGAGAAATCTTAGCCTCCAGTTCAATGGTATCATTGCTGTGCTTCTTGCTACAAGCTTTTCCCCCTCTGGGACTAGGACTTCTAGTCCAGCTGAACATAAGGTTGTGGGGACCATTCTGACTCCCACCGCTTGATCCCTGGACCCATGAATCTGGGCTGTGGGAGACACGGTACCATACAGAGGGTGCTGATTCAAAGCATAGACAGCCTGTTGAAGTACCTTACTCCAGCCCTGCAAAATATTGCCATCTAGCTGGCACTATAACTGCTTCTTCAAAAGATCGTTGCACCATTCTATCAATCCAGCTGCTTCCGGCTGATGAGGTACATGAAAAGACCAGTGAGTTCCATGCACATGAACCCATTGCTTCACTTCTTTGGCTATAAAATGTGTTACTTGGTCAGAAGCAATACTGTGTAGAATTCCATAGCATTGGACAAGGCATTCTGTAAGCCCATGGATGGCAGTTTTGGCAAAAGCACAATCACAGACACTCACCCCATGCTACAGGGTCTGGAGGAGAGGCTGGGGTGCTGTGGTGTCCAGGATGATGGGCTCCACACCTCCAAAAGAGACATCAGGCCTGGGGAGGAGGGCAGAGTGAATGCTGCCATTTTAACTGTTCACACCCATCTGGCCCTTTCCCTTGGGCCCCCGCTCTGGTCCTCTGGCCCTGCCCCTTAAGCTACTCCCTACTCCTGGAGCCCCATCCACCCCATGACTTACACAAGGCTTTGGGGGGACAGCTAAACACAAACCATAACCATTACCAGCAACATAAATAGGAGAACCAGAGAGGAAGAAGTGGTGCTGTTGGTTCTATTGGAGAAGCTTGTCATGCTGATTTTCCTGATATGAACTCTGCTATTCTCATTGTCAGAGAAGCTTGGGTCCTCCCTGTCACTGAGGATGGCTGCAGTTCACTTTGGAAGAGCTCTGGTTCTTACTTTGAGCATCATTTCCAGGCTCCAGTGCAGATCCCTGAGCCTGCTGGCACACATCTTTCATCTCGATGGTGCAGACTTTTTACCTTCCATCACTGGCCTTTGAGCCTTCTCAG
>NW_004524784.1:3446381-3449972 GCF_000260255.1 Octodon degus
TATATAATAGCTAAATTAATAATAACACCCATCTAGGGTATAGGCAATCTCAGATTTACATACACATCTGCCTTCTGTATCTGAGAGACTTGTATCTACAGATTGAACCAACTGCTAATCAAAAGTATTTTTCAAAAATGACATCTGTACTGAATGTGTGCAGACTTACTTTATATCATTATTCCCCAAACAATGTAGTATAATAACTATATAACATTTACATTTTACTAGACATTATAAGTAATCTACAGATGATTTTTTTTCAGATCATTTCCTTTATTAGTACAAGTTTTCAGTACATAATGTTTGCAACTCTTGTGGGGGAGTTGCTATATGTATGTAATATATCTTAGTTTCATTTTTCATCTCTTTTCTGTCTCCCCACTCATCTCTCTCTCTCTCTCTCTCTTTTTTTTTTTTTTTTTTTTTTTTTTGGCAGAACCAGGGATTGAACTCAGGGCCTTGCACTTGCCAGGCAAGCGCTTATTCTACTGAGCTATCTCTCTGGCCCCTTCCCACCCATCTCTTGACCCTCTTCCCTTCTAAGACAAATCTATCTTCCTACTGCCTATTACCTTTTATTTTCCTCCCTAATTATATTTTGGGTTTCTCATATGAGGGAAACAATGATATTTAAGCTTGTATTCCTGATTTACTTTTCTTAACATTATTGTCTCAAGATGCATTCATTTTTCTATTAATGACTTGTTTATCTTTCGTACAGTACCCCATTTAAGTATTCCATTGTGCATAACACCACATTTTCTTTGTCTATTCATCTACTGATGGACATATAGGCTTCTTCCAACGTTTGGCTATTGTGAATTGTACTGCTATAAACACAGGTATGCAGGTATTACTGTAATATGATGTCTCTGACTCTTTCAACAAGATACCTAGGGAATAGCTGGGTCAAATGAAACTTCTATTCTTAGTTTTTTGAGGAATCTCTATGCTGATCTCCAAAATTGTTGCACTACTTCACATTTCCACCGTCAATGTAGAAGGGTTCCTTTCCTCTGTAGCTTCACTAGCATTTGCTATTATTTGGTTTTTTGATGATGGCCATTCTTTTTGGAATAAGATGAAATCTTGTTTTAATTTGCATTTATCTGATGGATAGAGATATTGAACATTTTTAATGTATACATTGACCATTTCCCTTTCTGTAGGCTGCCTCTTTATGCTGTGGGTTGTTTCCTCTTTTTTTTTGTGCAGAAGCTTTTTGATTTGATATAATCCTATTTGATGACTTTTTGGTATTGTTTCTTGTGCTCCTGGGGTTCTGTTCAGAAAGTACTTACCTCTGCTTAAGTCTTCAAGAGTTTTAACTAGTTTGTCTTCTGGTAAATTGTTTCTGTTTTAACCTTTAATTATTTGATTCATTTTTAGTTTATTTTAGGACATGGTGAGAGAGGTAAGTCTAGATTTAATCTTCTGCCTGTGGATTACCACTGTGTCCAGTACCACTTGTTAAAGAGCCAGCTCTTTGATTCATTGATTCTTTGTATTGATTTTTAATTTCAATTCCATTAATTTCTGCTCTAATCTTTCTTTCTTTCTTTTTTTTTGTGTGGAACTGGTGATTAAACTCAGGCCTTTGCCCTTGCCAGGGAAGCACTTAATCTTCTGAGCCATCACCCTGGCCCCTTCTGCTCTAACCTTTATAACTTCCTTCCATGTACTATCTTTGGATTTAGATTGTTCTTATTTATCTAGGACTTTGAGATGCCTCATTAAGTTATTTATTTGGTCTCATATTTTTTGATGTGGTCATCACAGCTATAAACTTCTCTTGTGAGCCACTTTCATTGTGTCTCATAATTTCAGGTATGTTGTACTTACAATCTAGGCAGTAATTTCTTTTTAATTAATTAATGTTTTATGTATTTAGTACAGGGTCTACAGGGTCTCACTACACAGATCAGACTCGTAGTGATCCTCCTGTTTTCAGCCTTCCAAGCACTGGGATTACAGATGCACACCACCACACAGTCTCAACTGGTCCCAGAGTGCCCCAGGGGCAGAGCTAGCACAGCATGCTGGGGATGGAATCCCAGTCCCTGCACCTGCCTAAGCAGGTGCTTTAGTCCACTAAGCTATGTAGCCGGCCCTCTAGGCACTAGTTTCTTTCTTGATTTTTTTCCGTGACACATTGGTTATTCAATCATGTATTATTTAATTTCAATGCATTTGCATAATTTATGTGGTTTCCTTTGCTATTGATTTCTAATTTCGTTGTACTATGATCTTATAATATGTACAGGATAATTTCCTTTGCATCTACTTAAGCATGCTTATGGACTAATATATGATCTATGTTGGAGAAAGTCTCCTGTGTTGCTGAGATGAATATGTATACTTTTTTTTTTTTTGCCTGTACCAGGGATTGAATTCAGGATTCTGCACTTGCCAGGCAAGCACTTATTCTACTGAGCTATCTCCGCGGCCCAAGAATGTGTATTTTATTCTTGAGTGGAACATTCTATAGGTGTATATTAAGTTAATCTCTTGGATAGTTTGGCTCAAATATGATATTTCTTTGTTGATTTTTTTGCCTAGTTGATCTGTTTATTTGTGACAGTGGGGTATTGAGGTCTCTTACTATAATTGTTAGAGTTTATATGATCTTTTATATCTAGTAGTGTTATTTTTATCAAGTTGAGTGTGCAAGTATTTGGCAGATATGTTTATAATTGTTATCTCTTCTTGTTGCATTGTTCCTTTAAAACAATATGTAGCAACCTTTTTTTGCCTATTCTGATGAATTTTGGCTTGAGGTTTACTGTGTGTGTAAAACATATAGCCAGTCATGCTATTTTTCATTTCTGGATGCATGAAATATTGTTTTTCACCCTTTGATTTTTTCCTATAATTTTATGATAAACAAATAGTGATGAGACAGTTTCAAATCAAATTGGTAGGACAGTTTCAATAATTAACACATTGCATATATTCTTCCTAGTGGTTATTTGCTGTACAAGATATGGACATGATATCCTATTTACAAACTCTATTAGAACAAATCCCTCTATTCATTAAGAGAATGTAACTATGTATCTATCCTAACCATTTTGAATACATAGATACAAAACGGACATTCATCTGTATCCCTTTTTTTGTTTAGTTCCGTTATTTGAATATTATAGATGTGTTAACTCAGCAAAATATTGTAAAAGAGTCAGTAGTCCATAATAGTATTGGGTCTTCCACTTCACTGGCAATGTCAGAAATTGTTGACCTGAGTCCTCTACATCTCAACATAATACCATGGCTTTATTTCTTATACTTTGTTTTTATAATTTTCTGCTGGATGGCTAAGACCAAGATAAAGCAAGACCTATGCAAAAGAGTGGTAGCTTTTGGATCTGATAAGGTCAGTCAAATCCCTTCAGGATTTATCCTGAGATCCTGATCCTAAGATTGTACATCCTTTGTCAGTGTCAGCCATGTGGATGAGTCACGGCCATTGCTTGGCCAATGTGCTCTCTGGGAAAGCCTGAGAGAATGTTTTCTCTCCATGTGACTCTCCTTAGGCACACTCTACATCATCGATCACTTTCCTCTTTGGCCCCATAATCTCCTTGATCA
>NW_004524784.1:3450072-3451459 GCF_000260255.1 Octodon degus
GGATAGATATATTGTTGCATTCTCTTAATGAATAGAATGATATGTTCTAAAGGTGTTTGTAAGTAGGATCACAAGTCCTCATCTTGTACAGCAATTAACCACTAAGAAGAATATATGAAGTGTATTATTTTTTGAAACTGTAAAATAAATAAATAAATAAATAAAATAAAATAAAATTTTAGGTACTGAACAATGTAACCTTTGGGGCACCACTATGCATGTCCCTGATCATTACACTGTTAAAAATATAAATGATACACATGGAAAAAAAAAAAAGAACTGAGCTAAGGGGCAGGCCCCCAGCACAGATCCTTGAAACAGGCCTGCATATGACATTGTTGTGGATTCTAGGCCTCTAGTTGGACTCAGGAGGCATTGTTTTGAGCTGTAGTTCTTCTTCTGGACTCAGGCAGGCTATTATCATGGTATCTAGGCTCCTCAGCTAGATTCTTTCGTCTTTAGTGTGTAGGCAGATTTACTGCGCTCTTCCTTGTGATCCCTGACTACAACATTTTTTTTTAATATGGTCAAAAACACATTGTATAAAATGTACCATTGTGATTTTTTTTAATTGAAAAGCACAGTAGGTTAATAACATGCATACTTATCAGAGTAGAGCAGATGTCTAGAACTCTTTCATCTTGCAAAACTGAAACGATGCAACCATTCAACCACTTCTCTTGAATCCCCACAGCTCCTTTAATTTTTGTTTTTAAGAGTTTATTTACTTTAGATACCTTATGTACAGAACTACATAGTAGTTACCATTTTGAGACTGGCTTATTTCATTCAACACACTGTTCTCGAGATTCACTCATGCATGCCTACTTAAGCAATTGCAGGACTAGGTTCAATCCCTGGTACCACATGCCACACCAGCCCCACCCACAGGTGTGCTGAGCCGGCCACCAAGACCTGCTGTGTGGTGCACACTTGTAATTCCAGTGCTTCTGGGGAGGCTGAAAACAGGAGGATCACTCCGAGTCTGAGCTGCATAGTGAAATCCTATACCATTTTAAAGAATACATTAAAAAAAAAAAAGATTCACCCATGCTGTACCACATGACAGGATTTCCTTTTCTAAAGGCCGATTCATATTCTGTGTTATATAAACATCATATTGTCTTTCTCTCCATTCATCTGTGGATGCACATTTAGTTTGCTTCTACGGCTTGCCTATTGTAAATAAGGCTGTGATGAACATGGGTGTGCGAGTGTTTCTTTGTGACCCTGTTTTCAACTCTTTTGGATGTATATCCATAAATACAATGGCTGGTTGTGTGATAATTCTATTTTTAATAATTTTGAGGAACCCTCCTAATAATTTCTTCTTCTTCTTCTTCTTCTTCTTCTTCTTCTTCTTCTTCTTCTTCTTCTTCTTCTTCTT
>NW_004524784.1:3451841-3452948 GCF_000260255.1 Octodon degus
AGGTTGCCTTTTCACTTTGTTGGTAATTTCTTTTGACATGAAAAAACATCTCAGTAAGAGGAGGTCCCACTTGCTAATTTTTTCAAGTGTTTCCTGCGCAATTTGACTTTGTTCATGAAGTCTTTGTCTACGCCTATGTCTGCAAGAGTTTCTCCTACTTTCTCTTCTAAGAGATTGAGTGTTTTTGTTTTAATGTTTAAATCTTTAATCCATTTTGACTTTAGTTTAGTGATAGACCGGGGCAAGTTTTAGTTTTTGGCATGTAGAGAGCCAGTTTTTCCAGCATCATTTGTTAAAGAGGCTATCTTTCTTCCACTGAGTATGTTTGGCCCCTTTGTCAAAGATAAGGTGTCTGAGTGTGTATGTAGGGGCTTCAGTGTCTTCTTCAGTGATCTATTCCACTGATCCTCAGGTCTATTTTGTTGCCGTTACCATGCTGATTTTATCACAGTAGCCTTGTAGTATAATTTCAAGCCAGGAATTGTAATGGCTCCTGCTTTGTCTTTATTTCCCAGGACTGCCTTTGCTGTTCTAGGTCTTTTCTGGTTCCAGATAAATTTTAGGAATCATTTCTCTAGCTCTGTGAGGTATGTTGGTGGTAGTTTGATAGGGATTGCATTAAATTTGTACAGCAATTTTGAGAGTATGGCCATCTTCACAATGTCAGTTCTTCCTATCCAGGAGCATGGAATATCTTTCCATTTTCTGAAATCCTCTGTGAGCTCCTTTTTCAGAGTATTGTAATTTTCCTTGAAAAAAATCTTTGACTTCTTTAGTTAGGTTAATTCCAAGGTATTTCATTTTCCTCAGTGCTATTGTAAAAGGTATTGTTTCTATAATTTCCCTCTCAGTGTGTTCATTGTCTGTGTAGAGGAAGGCTATTGACTTTTGAGTATTTACTTTGTAACTTGCTATGCTACTGAATTTCTGTATTAATTCTAGTTGCTTCTTGGTGGAGTTTTTTGGGTCTTCCAAGTAAAGTATCATGTCATCTGCAAATAATGATAATTTAACTTCTTCTTTACCTATTCTTATTCCTTTTATTTCTTTCTCTTGTCTGATGGCTGTAGCCAATGATTCCAGAACTATATTGAATAGGAGTGGTGA